>NC_137959.1:42633127-43030627 GCF_963924665.1 Micromys minutus
ATTGTCAAAGCGGATGAAATAGAGGGGTACATGTCGATGTGGAGCCCCAGTTGCTAGCAGATGGTGCTGGTGTTAGAAAAATGAAAATACATGTAGTAAAACTCACTCTTTGCTAGTGCTAATTTCTTATCCCAAGGTAGAGCCTTCCCCTGGCCCTCTCCACACACCATCTGCAACACTCATAAAATACATCACAGCGGAATTGGTGGGTGACAGAGTGCCAGAGGCCCTGGGTGGTCACACTCCTCAGGCAGAGCGCGTGGGAGGAGGTACCACAGGCTTGCAACCACTCGTCTGCTGGGCCTCGGGGATTGTGGTATTCCCTCTTCAGCTCTGCCTCAGTGATGTATGCATGCAGCCTGCACCAAGCATGGCTTCTCTCTCTGGTGTGGTTTACAGAGCAGAGGCCTAACTGGGGGTTGCTAGGAACTGTCCTGGTTCCTGTGGGGGTCAGTACAAACTGGAGTAGAGTCTGAGTTCAAGGCCTGCTGTTACCCCTTCCCGGGCCTTTCCTGCTGCTCTTAGGCCTTCCTGCACCGAACCTCAAGCCTGTCTGGCTCTAGCCTTGCAAGGTCACAGTTGACAACTGCTCCCCTGTGGCAAACCAGTGGAAGTCCCCTCAGTGGCTGGAGACCGTGTTCAGCAGTGACAGGTCCCAGGGCTGAGCGCTATCTCCGTCTGGTTCCTTGCATTCGGGAGTTTTTTGCCCAGTCAGGGCCGGGCTTCTAGGAGCATTAGAGGGCGGCCTCAGAGCCTCTTGAGACCCTGGATATGAAGAGACCCGATGTCTTACTAAGGCTTCTCCACTCCCCTTGCCTGCTCTGTACCTTAGAGCTGGTGTCCCATCCCCGTCCTCGAGGCTGCTGATTGTCAGAGTGTGTGTGAATGAAAGGCTTTATGGCCAGGTAGAGCCCCACATCTGGTCAGTTTGCTGTATCAGTAATTGAGCCTGTGCAACCGGGCCGGCTCCCTTGGGGAGGCGATTAGAGCCATCCTCTGTCATGGATGAGCCAGCAGAACCCAGGACCTTCATTATTTCCCAGGATTGATGGCCCCATCTGTGACCTTTGCCAGATCAAGAAGGATCACTGAGAAACATTCTGTTTCCGGAGTTTGCTAGTTGCAAACGTCCCCTATGGACAGGAGCAGTGGCAGGAGAGCTGCCATCATTATGAACAGGGCATGCCTTCCTCAACGAGGAGGCAGCCCATCAACCTCAAGGACTTGATCATACCCTTCAGGGTGAGTGTTCCACAGATGGGGGAGGAGTTAGTTTGCAGAAGGCTGGGTGCAGGTAGGTGGGTCCAGGTACTTCCTTCCTTTCTTCTGTCCCCTTGTACTGGGCCTCAGCCATCCTGATTCCGGTGGTTCAGACTCTTTTTTTTTTTTTTTTTTTTTTTTTTTTAAAGATGTATTTATTTTATGTGAGTACACTGTTACTACCTTCAGACACACCAGAAGAGGGCATCAGATCTCATTACAGGTGGTTATGAGCCACCATGTGGTTTCTGGGAGTTGAACTCAGTACCTCTGGAAGAGCAGTCAGTGCTCTTAACCACTGAGCAATCTCCCCAGTCCCCAAAAACCCAATCTATTTATTTTATTTAGGTAAGTATGCTGTCTTCAGACACACCAGAAGAGGGCATCAGATCCCATTTCAGATGGTTGTGAACCACCATGTGGTTGCTGGGATTTGAACTCAGGACCTCTGGAAGAGCAGTTGGTGCTCTAACCACTGAGCCATCTCTCCAGCCCGGTTCAGACTCTTGAAGGCATAGTACAGGCCTCCCAGCTTCTGTCTCAGGCTCACATGTGCACTTGGAGACCCAGAGTACCATCCGGGTTCTTGAGGGGGCAGTTCCGATGGTTTTCAGGTGGAGCAGGGCCATTGAGTTGTAAACAAGCTTATCTGAAGGAGGCAGAGTAAAAGCAGAGGGCTAAGTCCTCTGGGTACTAGCATGAATAAGTGGAACCTGGTGGAGCTGGGATGCTGAGTGGGTGGGGCCTGGTGGAGCTGGGATGCTGAGTGGGTGGGGCTTTTTGGAAGGGCGGGATTCTTGGCATCTCAAAGGAATACTATTATGAATATGACATGTATAAGTGCACACGTGCATGTGTATATGTGTGTGTGTCCAAGGACATGGCTTCCAAGGAGTCCCAAAGGATAGCCCACTCTTGACCTGCTCCAGTGAGGAAGGCGTGAGCATGGGTATTTCTCTCCTGGCTGTGATGTCCCTGTTGTGGACAGACAACTCAGCTCAAGGAAGCACAGACTTGGAGCTCTAGCGACAGAATTATGGGTGTATTCCTGTGGTGTTGAAGCTTTCCAAAGTGCTGGAGATTTCCAAAGTGGGCCAAACAGGAAAAAGTCTTCTCTGTGGATTACTTTCTGCCTACCTAGGGTAGCTTTAGTTTACTGTTCCTCATGTCTTCCTGGGGCTGAGCAGAGGCTGGGTCACCATCAAGCCCCAAGTGACCAGTACCTATGAAGGCCTTCCTCTGGACAACACAGGTGGCTCCAGCATACCCAGCCATAGTCCCTCTGCTTAGGCAAGGCAGCTCCCAGAATGGGTGAAGACTCCAGATCTGCATCTTTGGACAACCTGGGGACCTGCTCTGTGACTCACACAGAAAGGTGACCAACCGCAACACCCCACAGCACTCACCCCCCCACAGATTAGTTAGAGGGCAGTGTCGGATGCACGGGGCTTTCCGATTGGAGGAACCCAGCTCTGGGGGGCTGTTTCCTAATTCCCAGAGGTTGCCCCATCTTTTCTAGGTCTCTTCTCCCCCTGGTCAGGCAGCCTGGGGAGATTCAGATATGCTTCGAGCCCATTGTCTGGAGTTGCAAAGAAGCCAGGATCTCTGTCTCTTTCTAGTCTCTTTGAAGATTTGTTTTTCTTCTTTATTTGATTTATTGAGCCCAGGCTGGCCTGAACTCAAAGAACCGCCTGCCTCTGCCTCCTGAGTACTGGGATTAGAGGAGGGTGCCACCTATGCCCAGCCCCTTCAAAAATTTAGAAGCTGAGCTTAGAGACCACAAGAAACCTGCTGGTGGTGGCAGGATGACCAGGGAGCTGAGACCTGCCCTGGGTGTCCTCATCTTGGTGGCTGTGTCGCCATGGTGTCTGTTACATACCTGAACAAACCTGTTCTCACTGGGTGCCCTGACAGGAGTTCCCTGTCTAGCAGCTGACTGGAGGCACAGGCTCAGAGACACCCTGCCCTGCTCTTAGTAACCTAGATCTACTGGGAGCTTGGCTTAGCTGTTGAGGTCCACCCATCTGAGTGAGCGCAGACCGCCTTCAGCCTCAGTCTCCTAATCCGTAAAAGGGCCACAGCAGCTGCACTCCAAAGGTGCAGCCGGAATGTAACTCCCCGGGATTGCCAAGGTGGGATCTGCTTTGCACCAGCCAGACAACCTTGGAGACAATTAACCAGCATCTTCCCCTCCCTCCCTCTTCCTCTTCCATCCGCCCCTAGAGCCGCCCATCTAAGCACGGGTGGTGGCTGCCCGGAGTCTAAGCAGCTGCCTCCCAGTTTCTTCAGCCAGGATGGAGCAGACCCAGCAACACCAAGCTCTCCACCGAGTTCCTCAGGCCAGATGCCTTGATTCTCCTTCCCAAGGGGCCTGATGTCATCTTGGGAACAGCCAGGAAGGGGCAGGAGTCAGGGAGGAGTTATTTCCTCTGCTGCCCCCTCCCTTGTCCCTCCTCCCACCTGGCCCTGGAGCCTCCCTCACTCTCTCCTCTCACTTGCTCTTCTCCTCCCCCCCCCCCCAGCCCCACCGCAGGCCCTGCCCTGGGCCAGCACAGTCTGTGTGAATGTCTAATCTCCAATTTTATTCTGCTGGGCTGCAGCCCATTTGCATAATCCACACAGGCACCCTGGTTTTAATTGCCCACAACTCTGCAGAAAGATCATGTGGTTAAGTGGTAAATCATAATTAGATAAATAATTGGTTTGGCCACAGCAAGCTGCTTCTGTTTCACCTGCCATCTGCCGGACCCAGTTTCTCTTCTGGCCAGAACAATGCGGTTCTGATGACAGAGCACACTGCTGCTCCCTTGTGGGGGTGGAGGGGGCTGAGTGGAGGGGCTTGGAAGCCGAGCCTGGAAAATTGCCCGATTGCCAGGGTCTCCTTCCCCAAGCCAGGCGCTCCCCACGTTTGCCATTCATCACCCTGTGTGGATAATGGGGGTGCAGTTCTGGCTCTGCTGCAGAAAGGGTGGCTTGGGTCTAAGCAGAGGACCCAGACTGGCTTGCTTGGACTTGTGTTCACCTGTGTAGGGCCGACCTGGGGTCTCATTCCTTGGGGCTCCAAGGGAGTTGGTGGGCAGAGCTAGAGCAGGCAGACCTTCCTGCCCACCATGGTCAGCTTGCCCATCTGCTGTTTGCTGGAAGCTCCTTTCTTTCCACACTGTAGGCCCATCTGTGAGCCAAATCTCTGGGGGAATTGGGATGCTGGGCTGGTTGGTCGCCTGGCTGGGTCTTCCTGGGGTCTGCCGGCTATCCGGGATGGTCTTCAGCCTCCTGGATACCAGGGCTGCTGATTCCAGCTGCCCTTCCTTTTTCCCATCCTCACAAACATTAGTGCCTGTATTCCCCAGTGCCTTCGCTGTGCCGGTCAGCATTTCTATTGCTTCAGTGCCTGAATGGGTCATGCCCTGGCTGAGCTGGCTGGTGTAGGTCCTCAGGCCCTCCAGCCGGTCCCTCGCTTCTGTCTCTTGTGCTGTAGGCTTGGGTCAGAGCTGTATCACGCGTCCACTGCTTGGTGGCTGATGCACTACCTCCTAGCGAATGTGGAGGTGTGGGGGGAGGGGCTTGCTTCCATCTACAGGGTATGCCCGGTACCCCAATAGAACCACTGAGTGGTGGGGCAGACTCTAAAATGATTTCGGGGAGGGCAGGCAGGCGGAATGTAGGAGGGCAACCCTCTGTACCTTCTCAGACCCGTGCTTCTGACTGGCATCTGAATATTGGTGGGTACTAAGGTCCTTATCTCTGGGTCTTGATTCTGGGACCTTCCCTAGTTTGCCAGCACAGCGACTCCGGAAGCTACCCTTCTCTCTAGACCCCAGGTTTGCCTTTTACTGAAAGACAGTCTGAGTGCTCAAGACCAAACACTGAGACACTATGCCCTGTACGAATGAGGCCACCACTGCTCACAGAGGAAACTCATTCACTTCTCCCCACACAGCATGTCCTCCTGAAGCCCACAATTGCTTCTGGGTGCCTCAGGATGGGTTCCATATGTCTAAACTATGGGAGTGTTAGGTAAATTCTGTGTTTTTCCATCATGCAGGCACCAACCCATTCTTTATCCTTTTTTCTTTTTCTTTTCTTCTCGCCTAGAACTCATGGAGCTCTACCTGCCTCTGCCATCGGCATACTGGGACTAAAGGGGGCGTGTGAGCGCCACTGTTCCTTCCTCCTTTGTATTCATCATTCATTTTCCTTCCTCCCATGAATCAGTTATCCTTCCCCATTATTCTTCCGTCTGTCTGTCCATCCATCCATCTATTGTCATGGTAATTATTAACTATGATTCTGTTGCTCTCGGCCCCCGAGGTCTCGCTCTGTGGGAGCTGCTCCAGTGCGGAGCCGGGCACTCGGAAGCTATCATACGATCTGCAAGTTGTCCCCTTCGCTTGGTTCACTTTCCAGATGGTTCACTGCACCCGGCCTTGTTGCTTTTGTCCCAGGTGGTCCATGACCACCCCAGCAGGTTGTTTTCTGCTTTCACACACTGTCCACCACAGGCTGGTAGAGTCACGACTCAACAATCAACAACTTATCAAACAGGTTTATATGTTAAATTCCCAATCTACAATCCCTCTACACAATAAGCTTACAACCAGTTGACAGATATAAACTGCCCACCTAGATAAGATAAATTGACCCATAGAAATCCTTCGAAATAATCATAACAACTTTATCCATATAGAGATGCTCCGAGAGAAACATCTGCGTTTGCTTCCATGTTGTCTCCCCTCCTCAATCTCTCGCTTTTCCTCCTTTTCTGCTGTACCAGAACTTTGTTCCCTCCCACTCTCTACTGTCCAATCCTGTATCAACCTACATCTATTTGTCCATTATCCTATCTATCTACCTGCCTTTCCATCTACCAGTCCACCATTCATCTGTCTGCCTATTGATCCATCTGCCTACCCATCTATCTATACCCCCACCCACCCATCCATCCGTCCACCTATTCACCCACCCACCCACCCACCCATCCATCCATCTACCACCCATCCATCCACCTATCCATCCATCCATCCATCCATCCACCTCTTCATCCTTCATCTGTCAACCCATCTATCCATCTACTCACCCATCTGTCCTCCCATCTACCCATCTATCCATTCATCCATCCACCTATCCACCTGTCCATCCATCATTCATCCATCAACCCATCTGTCCATCTACTCAACCATTCATCCATCATTCATCCATCCATCTACTCATCCATCCATTTATCTCCTGCCCACCTAGCCATCCATTCTTTTCTCACCCTTCTGTCCACCTTCCTTCCTTCTGTTACTACCACTCTTCCTATTCATCCTTCCATGTTCCTTCCGCATCTCTTCTCCCATCCCAAAATTGGGCCCTAAGCAGCTTTGGCCCTTGGTCCCCTGTGCTTACTTGTGAAGTGAGGCCCTAAAGCAGTTTACTGGGGTTGGGGAAGAAACTGGGTTCTACAGTGTTCAAACCTCCCTACTGGGGATATGAGGGCCAAATTCTACAAGCCTGTGTTCTGGGCTCTTTAGACGTTCTGCCTATTTCTCTATAAGCACATGCGAATGTCTGGGCCCGGCATTCTCTTTCCTTGGCTCCCAGACTGTGGCCATAGCTTGATCCAAATGTCCATTCTGCACGGCACACGTAACTATTGAAACTTGAAAGGTGCTCAGTGGCCGCTCAGGGTGTGATGGCTTTTCTGTGATGGGTTTTTCTGGATTTACTCAGCAGTATTAAACAGAGATGGGTTGTCCTCAGCCGTAACTGGGTTTAGGCTAGATCCTTCTGGATGGATTCATGTTTCCGTTGCTGTCTCTGTAGAGCTGTGTGGGTTGGGTCTAGTCACTTGATGTCTCTGACCTGTCGAGGGGCTTGGTGGCAGCTGGACCCTACTGCATGTAGGGCTGTGTTCTCCCTGGCTTGGGGACTTTGCTGTGGACCCACAGACATGAGAGCAGCTGGTGCAGTCTGAGATGCTATTGCTGACAACTGCCCACTGGAGAACATGCCTCCATTTTTCTCTTCTTGGCTTGGGTTTTGCTTGCTCCTGTAGTAGGCAGTGCTTTTATAGAGGGCCACCAGCTCTGTGAAATGATATGCTCCATTAGACAGGGCAGCTTGGTGGAGTCCTTAGACCTCCCTTGCCCCTTTCTGGGTTGATGTCAGCTTTTGAGGCGAACCACCCTGTTTGTGCCTGCCACCCGAGATGGGCACTCAACCCAGCTCTGACCGTTCAGGAATAGTCCTGCTTGTTGAATGGACGCTTAGGAGAGAACCAGCTCTTCACATGGCCTTGTGAGGACAGGCAGCCCTCTTGCCTCTGTAAGAGTCCCAATGAAGGCCAGGAAGGAACCTAAGTGGATATGGAGGGGAGCCTTAGGCTGGGGTTCCTTCCTGTGTCTGGATGGCTTGGCTGAATGGACCATGTGTGTTCATGTCAACGGACTCTGAGACACTGGTCACTGTGTTCATTCTGTCGTCCTGGTCACTTTGTGGCAGGGTGGGGATAGGTGCCAGATACCGCCAAGGTCACCACCATCCCTCCCCTAAGCCATCATGCCTCTGGATCCCCTTAATTATTTCCCTTGGCTATTGTGAATTAAATCTCCCAGTAACCGCAGGAGAGACATCTTTGGGTACAGCCTGCTCACATCTCCGGCACCCACAGAAGTCCTTAAACGAATAACTTTTAACTTCCTCCAGGGACCCAGTTCTCTCTGAATAAGATTCTCCTCTCAGTTACTGGGAGCCTCTTGGAGGAAAAAATAAAAAGAATAAACAGATGTTCCTAAGGCTTCCTCAGATCCTGTTGGGGGGGGGGAGAGTCCCTTGAAATTAACTTTTAAAAGAGGATCACACCACAGTGTGAAGATAGAAGTTGGTGTCTGGGTGGTTCTGATGAAGGTGCTGGAGATGCGTGCACCCAGGGTCCCAGGAAGTATGTATGTGATGGTGGGGGGCGTATGAGAATGTAGGCTCCCAGATCCATCCCAGATTCCCCATGTCAGGGGTGCTGATAGAAGCAGGTAGGACAGTGACTCAGCTGTGATGTAGAGGCTTGACCAGTGGGCTCTCGCTGGTAGAGCTGGGGGTGGGGGATGGCACGCATCAGCCATCGAGGTGACCTGTAGCTTGTGTTCTGCATGTGGCCATGAGCAGCTTTGTCTTATCTGCTACTGTAGGTCCCCAATATTCTGTCCTCTTGCTGGCTGCTCCTCCTGCCCCTCCTCCTCCTGCTGCTTCTCCTGATACTCCTTATTCCTCCTCTGGCTCTTCCTTATCCTTCTCCCTCCCTCTTGCTCCTCTCTTTCCTCCTCCCCTCCTTTTTTCTTCCTCTTCGCCCCCTCCTCTCTGTCTCTCCATCTGTTCCCATCTGACTTGCGTAGACATCACCTGGGGGACAGGTGAGGCTGTCACCCCAGCTGTGAGCAGACAGGGTTCTTTATGTGCCTCCTTTCTCCACTGTACAGTGACCGCTGTTGCTGTTAGAGGCCCGCTCTAAAATCCCCCATGATCAGGACCTTGGACTCTCTGGTCTGTGGCTCCGGGGGAGTTTCAGGTCATCCATAAACGTGTCTTCCTGTATCTCTGTGCAGCTGGCCAGGGCCCCATCTCCTCTAGGCCACCCCACACTACACAGCATCCTGGAGTAAAGCCTTGTCTTACAGTGCCACCTTGGTTTATTAATGGGAGCGCTTGGAGGGAGGCAGTGCAGCACTGGGGGACTTTCCCAAGGTCGTGAGCAGTTTGTTGGATGAGCCAGGAATAGAACTCCTGAGCTGGGCTGTGCTAACCCTGAGCTCGGATTGCCAGCCAGGCAGGTCAGTGTGCAGAGCGCCAGAAAGAGAATGGGCTCAGCTTCTGAGCTGGGAGGCAGCAGAACCTAGAGAGGAAGGCGGGGCCTAGTCTCTGCAACCCTGTCACTCACAGCAGAGGAGGGCATAGTGATCTGTGGTCGTGCTGGGAGCACAGCCTCCTTCTTAGCTGATGCTGGGGTGTATGCAGCAAGAGATAGCAAAGCTGTGCTCTGTCCCTGATGCTCTTAAGATGCAGGGGTTAGAGGACAGCCTTTGCCCCCCACACACACATGTGACACCCCAATGCTAGGACACAAGTGTGGTCATTTCTGAACCAGGCTCTCTGGGTACTCCACAGCTGCCTGTACCCCCTTTCCACCATTTTGTTTTGGGTGTGCCCCTGGGTAGCCAGTGAGGGTTCTTCCTCACTAGGTGTGTGTATCAAGGTGAAAGATGCAGATCCGCCCCAGTCTCTGAACCCAGTGGGAAAAGGAAGTGAAGGGGCTGAGGTGTCTTCTTGGGCCTTGACCAGGAAGCCTCCCTGGGGGGAGGTGAACTTATTGGTCTGAGGCTATAGAGAGGGGGAACTGCTCACAGTGAGGAGTTGGAAGGGCCAGGTAAGGCTGCAGGCTAAGCAGAGCTGGAGTGAGGACCTGGGGAGGTTGGAAATATCTGTATTACAAATCTGTGGTCTTGAGGGAAGCCCAGAGGGAACACCACTTATAAAAGGTGCTGCTGTTAGAGGCTGAGGGACAGATGGCAGGACAGGGCAGTCCCCTTTGTCCCCAGGTCCCCAGGCAACCTAAGGAAGCAAGGATATAGCAGTGGTCACTCTGGGACTTTCAGCAAGGCTGGACACCAACAGCCTGGTTTCTGCTCCAGGCCACAGGAAGGGAGGAGATGCTTTCTGGCCAGACCCAGATCTAGCACCAGCCAGAGGCAACCACAGGCCCATCTGGGAAAAGGCAGAGCCTGAGGATGGGAGAAACCAAGGTAGGGTTGCCCATGGCTCCTCTGCCTCGCTGCTGAGGCCTGCTGCCATTCACCGACTGAAACACCAGGAAGTTGGCCGTGAGCTTGACACCAAGAATTTCTCCACCATGAAATGGCTTATATCTAACCTCCCCTCCTCGATTACTTCAGCCTGTGACACTAAATGACAGTGACAAACACGAGAGCAGGTGCCAAAGGATCCTTGCAGCTGCCCGGAGCTGGCAAAGGCAAGATCTGACCTTGAGGATCCTAGAATGTTCTCTCCAGGCATGCTAAGGGCTCACTCCTGGGGACACAAGGGCTTGTTTGCCACTGTATGTGTTTCCTTCCTGGAGTTTACAAGCCATGAAGGCCTCTGGGATCTGATGGTTTCTGTGACAGTTTGGGAATCTGGTGACAGGCAGTGGGAAAATCAAGACAAGAATAAGAGGATGGGAAACAAAGCCCTGTGCTGGCCACTTGGGGAGACCGTCCCAGGACTCGGGGCAGAAGGGTTGAGAGTTAAAGGCTACCTGGGCTACAGGGAGAGACCTTATTTCCAAAAGAACTAAAGGCAAAGCAAGGCACAGTAGAGCTCGACTTTAATCCCAGCACCTGGGAGGCAGAGGCAGGTGAGTCTGTGTGAGTTTGTGGCCAGCCTGGTTCTACAGAGTGAGTTCTAGGACAGCCAGGGCTGCACAGAGAAATACTGTCTCAAAACAAAACAAAACAACAACAACAACAACAAAACCCAAATCAAATACACACACAGACAGAGAGAGACAGAAGGGGAGAGTAACTGTAGTGTTCCCTGGGTGAAATACCAACCCCACACCTGCGGCCCTGACACTGTCAGGTACCACAGAGGCACAGAAGGCAGTCAGGAACATGGCCCAGTGTGGGCCTTCAACCAGTATCGGTGTGAAAAGGGTTAGGGATGCTCCCAGTCTGGAAGGTTTGTGGGCCAAGGGGGCTTGTCTGGAACTGGTCCAGCCCTCTACCAGCTTTTAAACCTGCAGGGGGAATCACAAAGCATGGGTACATGTGGAGTCCCTGGGGAACACTCCCTTGATCTCTCTCCTGGAGTATGTGCCCCGGACTGGGACGTGGTGAGTTCTTCCTCCCTCCTATCTGGCTGACTGACCAGGCAGAGACAGCACTCTCAGCTGTGGGAAGGAAGCAGTTCTCTGGCTCTGTGGTTGTTCCGGTTAAAGAGACAGAAGGTTCACTCTTTTCCTGTCACTCTGCAAGAAAGGAACTGGGACTGGGGCTCCAGCCCACCCGGCTCCCCTCCTCCACCTTCCCAGGCTGTTCTGCCCCATCCCCCAATCCCTGCCTAGGATCCAGCCTTCTGCTTTGCTGCAGGTGGCAAGAGGGGCTGAAGGTCCTATGTGGAGAGAGGTGTGTACATTCCATTGTCACCACCCCCAGGTGCTCAAGGGTTGCAGGCCCTGAGGCTGGTGGAAGACGCTAGGCCTGCAGCTTTGGGGAACTCAGTAGGAGGGATGGAGCTTAGGGGCCTTTATAGCCTGAGGGCTGAGAACTACGTGCTGTTGCAGTGTCTAAATCCACAGAGTACCAGAGTCTGGGAAAATTCCTTGGGGCAAGGCTCAGTGGCATGTGACTTCCTGTGACCACAAGTCCAAAATGCCCATAGGCGAGTGTGCTTCAGGAAGAGGAGTTTCCAAGGTTTGCTGGGGTCCCAGGGAAAACACCCACCCTCCCCTAGTCTACAGCTTCCCTTTTAAAGTTCACCACGGCCTTCCAGCACTTCGGAGGGGGAGGGGGAAGGGAAGGAAGGGAAGAGAGTCAAGCTTTTAGTCATTTTCTAACTACATAGAAAAGCCTTCAAAGCCAGTCTTGGATGCATCAAACCCTGTATCAAGGGCTGGAGAGATGGCTCAGTGATTAAGAGCACTCACTGCTCTTCCGGAGATCCTGAGTTCAAATCCCAGCAGCCACATGGTGGCTCACAACCATCTGTAACAGGATCTAATGCCCTCTTCTGGTGTGTCTGAAGATAGTTACAGTGTAGTCATACATAAAGTAGGCACACACACACACATACATACAGACCCTGTATCAAAAAAAAAATCAAGTGTTGGGGGTGGCTCCCTGGGTTGTGATGTTGGACACTAAGTCTCATGTCTGGAGTTCAGTCAGCAGAACTCACATGGTAGAAAGAGAATAAACTCTGAAAGTTGTCCTCTCTGTAGTGTATGTGTGTAGTGTATGCACACTGTTCATGCACCAGATAAATTTTGTGTAAAAAAAAAAATTAGCACTTACACCTGTAATTCCAGGTGAGGCAGAGAGGTCTTGAATTCTAAACTAGCCTGGGCTATAGAGTGATTTCCAAGCCAGCCTCGGCTACAGAGTAAATCTGTCTCAAAGAGAAAAAACAAACTTGTGCAGTCCAGTGGCATTTCACACGTACAGTGAGTGTTGTGCAATCACACGCCTGTCGTTCTTGAACCAGAACAGACCCGTCACCCAGGAAACTGCCCCCACAAGAGCAGCCACTCCTCCACCCAGTAGCTGCTAATGCATCTGCTGTCTGCCGCTGTGATTTACCCATTCTGGACACTGCATATCTGGGCCTCACGTGACGGTGACAGCCTTTGGATCTGGCTTCTGTCCTTCACCACCATGTTTTTCTGACTTATGTAGTCTATGTTCAAGTTTGGTTGCTTGCTGCTTGCTTTCTTCCCTTCCCCCTCCCTCCCTCCCTTTCTTTCATTTGTTTTTGAGACTTTTTTTTTTTTTTTTTTAACTTTCTAGCCCCAGCTGACCTGGAGCTCTCTGTAGACCAGGCTGGCCTTGAACTCGGAGATCGTATTCCATCCGATCTAGCCTCATGAATGCTGGGATTATAGACCTGAGCCACCATACCTGGCTTTCATTTCTTTTTAGGACCATTTAGTACTCTACTGAATGGAAATGCTACAACTCATTCCCCAGCCAATGGCCAAGGTATCACGGCCCTTTGACAACTATGTAATTGAATAATACTGGTATGAACATCTGTGCAGGATGCTTGTATGATTTGGGTGTCTGTTCTTTGCCCTTGAATTTATCTACCGTATAATACATATGAGGACCCCGTTATTTTTTTTTTCCTGGCTTAATATTCCACCACAGTTTGGTTACTTGGTTATTCACAGGTGGGCTGGACTGACAGCCTATAGAGATGTAGGTGTCTGGAAGTGACAGCCAGGTCGAGAGACCTAAAGCGTCCAAGGGGCTGTCTGTGCTCTTTTCCAAGTTGCTGGTCTTATGGTTGTACCATTAGGAAGAGAGGGAATCCTGCTGTCACAGACTGACTGGGATCAAGGGGGAGGCCTCCCTGTGATGTCACTTATAACCTCCCTCTTTTTTAAAATTTCCTGTCATTTCCTTCTCATGCTGAAGGAATTTGGTGACTCAGCTGATCATCTAATCCCTGGGCACTGCCCTTTCTCAGGCAGGTGGAAGTGTCTGTATGTTAGCACCAGGAACCTGGGCACCAGCCACAAACATACAGTTGCCCTCTCCCACAAGCAGGAACTGGGGCTCTGGGAGCTGTATTGGAAGGCTTGCTCTTGAGAGTTTGGAACACTGTAGCATGTGCTTGGACAACCCAGCCTCAGCACCACTGAGGTAAACACATAGCTTGTTTCTGAATGATCCCTCAGCAGCACCAGATCATCCAAGGAAGGTGGTGTGGGTGTGGGTTAGAAGGTGGGAAACCACGGAGACATTAACTATTCCACGGCTATCAGGGAGCACGGTAGGAGGAACGAGGGAGTGTCCATTGGTTACAGGCCTCAATACCAAGCTGGGACCCAGGCAGTCCAGGCCCAAGAGCCAGTTCTGACAGGAACAGAAGCCGGGAAGAAGGGCAGCTTCTTCACAGAAAATGGGGTTTTGTTTGGGTGAAGAGAATGGGAACTCACGTTGATGGCTGGCCATCGCTCTTTGGCACAGACTCGCCCACCTTTGTGCTGTGTGCCCTTGAAGCCAGTGCCCCGCTGCCTGGGCTTTCTCTTTCCACACAGGCTTGCCAGGTAGACAGGTCTGGATCCTATCCTGGCTGTTCGGCGCTTTCATAAAAGCCTGCTAAAATAAGACCACTCAGGGACAGGGCATCCTGGCTCTCCATGGCAAATGTTGACAGTGGGGAAAACGTGGCCAGGTTCCTCTCAAATATAAAAATAGGGCATAGGCATGGAAGGAGATGGGAGACCTGGCATCCCACAGGGATGGCACTGTGGTGCAGGACAAGGGCCTTCTGGGGGATGGCTCCCGAGTGCGGGCTTGGGTGGGGATGCAGGGGGTGGTGTCACCTCAATGGCTCACCACCGACCTGTACTGTGTGGTGAGGGTGTAAGTCAGCAGAGCAGGCTGGGCAAGAAGCCTCTTCTTCACCACAGAGAGAAGAGACTGTAATGGAGTTAGGGGTGATTGTCACTGGGGACAGTTGTAGGCTCTCCCTAGGACTTCACAAGTCAAGAATTTAAACCTGAGCAGGGCCTGGCCACCAAGGAGAGTGGCTACTGGCAGGCTATTGGTGACATAAATGGAGTACCAGCAATCCCAGAACTTCTCGGTCTCTGTCCTCTGGAGGGTCCAAGCACACGCCCCCCCCCCCCTACTCTTTCCTCCCTTGCCTGGCCCTGCCATATAAAGTTTAAAGGTTTTAAATGCAAATATTTCTCTTTTATAGATGCCAGCTGTCTCCAGAGAGTGCCATTTCTCCTTGCTCAACTTCATGGTCCAATTAGCCTCTCATATCTGAGTCCTAGAGAGCTGGGGGGGGGGGGGGAGCTGGGCTCTGAGCCGGTGGCTTGCAGGAACTGGGGGGGGTGTGCTTTGTAGGGGGAGGGGCCTTGAGCCAGCAGGGGTAGGAAGCTGGTCCTGGTGGGGGAGGGGGAAGGTTAGGGGCTGGGTCTCTGGGTAGAGATGCTGAAGCTGGGGCAGTTGGTGGCCAGGACATTCTTCTCCTGTTTAGAAACATAAAGGCAGGCAGCGTGCGCACACTGGCTCCCTTCTTCTCCCCTCAAGTGCCCTCTTCCCGCCCGCCTTCCAGCCGCGCGCCACGGCGTCCCCATTCACTAGGGCTCCGAGGCGCTCACAAAGCGAGGCGATTAGAATTGAAAATCTATGCAAAACAGCTGTTAACTGGTTGTAAAGGAGTGCAGCTGTGTGCGGGGCGCGGGTGGGAGCAGGCGCTGAAAGCGCAGGAAGTGGCGACGAGGCCCAGGGTTCAGAGGAAAACTCCCCCACGGGCCGAGGGGACCCGCCAAGTCTTAACACCTTAGGGCTGTCTCGGTGACCCCAGACCCCAACAGCCAGCCGTCAGACAGCGTCTTAGATGGAAGGGGTCCTCTTTAGAATGTCACCAGCTGCCTTCCGTGCCCTGCTGTCCTGCATCACGTCCTGGGCATTTAGAGCCTGCTTGCCAGTCCCTGGCCCCGGTGCGGTCACTTCTGTGAGACAAGGGTCTTTTTTCCCCCAGAGCAGGCTGGGAAAAACCTGAAACTCCGCCTCCACAGGATGTCCATTCCCATGCACCCTAAAACAGCTTAGTAAGGGTAAATAAATGCTGCTCCCCAGGCCCTGGATGGTCCTTAGTACCTGGCTGGCCTATCATTCCAGGCCCACTGCTGCCTGAACGGGTAAGGCCAGCCTGGAAAGGTGAGTTTTAGAGACTGGGATGGGAAAGCCTTCTAGGAACATAGATCTAAGTGGGGCTTTGAAGAATGGCCGATGTGTGGGACAAGGAAGAGAGAAAAGAAAGTGGAGCTGGTTTGAGAGCTCTGTAGCTGCAGTGGAAAGTGTGGTCAGGACAGGAGGAGGCTGGGCAGACCCCCTCCCTTTTCTCTGTTTCTCAGCCCCCTTCCAACCTTCCCAACCAGGATGGTTTTCTGGGTACCAAAACACTTCACAGAAGCAAAGATGCCAGAAAACCAAGGGTGTGTGTGTGTGTGTGTGTGTGTGTGTGTGTGTGCTTCTGCAGGGCTTCCCTCTACTGCAGAGGAAAAACCTGAACTCAGACACCACCTTAATAACTGGGGTGACAAACTCTGCTGGGGGTTGGGGCTGCTGGAATACTGCCAGGTTTAAGTAAGCAACTGTCGATCGGGCCCCTCTTCCAGTGTCAGAACCTTGAGGTGGCAGGCTCATTGACACTTGGTAGTGGCAGTCACCACCTGTCTGGCCAGACCTGGAGGGCACTCAATGACAGGAGCCCAGCAAGTCTGTGCTGGGAAAGTCTTTGTGATGGCGAGTCTAGTTCATGTTACATCTAGGGCCATGGAGGTGCTGGGTGACTAGGTAGTCGCCTCTGGTCTCCCTGCTCGGCCCCAGGAGGAAGCAAGTCTCCAGTTGACATCCAGGGTTCACCTCAGACAGGGTTCAGGTGGGAACACAACCTGGATGACAGCTCTAAGCTGTCAGCCTGCCCTCTCACCTCCCTAACTCTGGCTGCCTCACATGCCCTGCCTGTGAGCCTCTGGTATCTGCCCTCTGGCCTTTCAGAGCTTTGGCTGTGCAATTTTCGGTTTTGTTTTTGGGGAGGCCCTTGTGAAACAGCCCCGGGGATTTGATGTCTGTCCAGTGGATGCCACCCATACCCGTCCTAGTTGGGCAGACCCCTCTAGGTCTCGGAACCCCTCCTAGCCTCGGGTTTTAAGTTCAACTGTCCTGGAGAAGGTTTCTGAGGTCCCAGGTTCTCAGAAAGGGTCGGGTTTACAGAGACCCAGCTTAGCTGTGAAGGGCTGGGCGGGAATCCTCCCTGTTCTAGGTGGCCTAGTGTGGCAGAACCCTAGCAAGGAGAGCTGGGTACTTCTGTGTCCTAGGCCGGCAAGCATCCTGAGCTGGGAGGTTCCTCCTTCCTTCGAGAACCACCCCTAGCACTTTAGTTCTCAAATCCTCTCTCAGCCAACTTCCCCAAACAAACGGGAATTGAGGGAAAGGACCCAGAGAGAAAGCTATATAGCTCGGGTTGCTGGTGGGGTGGGAGCGGGCAGCTGCTGGGAGGAGGCTGGGGGGGAGGGGCAGCCAGAGGGAGGTTAGCTTTTAACCTCCGAGTCGGGAATTAGCAGTCCATCCATACAGGGTACAGCTCGTTAACAAGGGGCCAGCCACATGGCTGATGGAGAGCAATTCCCACCCTTCAACTCAGAGGCCCTGCTCGGGATTACTGATTTCCTGGAGCAGGGAGTAGGGACAGTAAGGACCATCCATCTCCTGTGGCTGCCAGCGTTTTCTGGCCTGGGTGCACATAGCTGGCTCACTGCTGTCCCCATGTGGCCACCAGGGATGTCTGTCACCCTTTTGCTACCTTGCACAGTCTGGGCTGGAGACCGACTCCTGGTTTGAGAAGCTGGGGAGGATGCCTGGCTCACCTGCATGCTGGTAACCTTTAATACATGTGGGCAAGCTCCTCATTTGAAACCCCGGTTGGGGGTATGTCTTTCAATGGAGCTAAGCTACACTGTATAGGAGGGGAAGCAGCAGCCACCTCTTCAAAAAAAAAAAAAAAAAAACAGGCAAAACAGGTGGTGGTAACTCAGTGGTCACCCACAATTTTATAGGGCGGCCAGCCTGGTTCTCAGCAAACAGGTGACCGAACTTGGCCTCCAAGACACCCCTAGGGAGAAAGGTGCTACAAGATTTGGAGGAAGAGCCCGGTGTTGTTACCTGGGGAACCTGGCCCGCAGGCAGCGCAGCCAGGTGCGAGCTGCTCATTTACATGTTGTCCTCCCCCCGCCCCCCCAGCCTGTAATCCAGGTGGGAAAGGGGTTGGACCAGCCCGGGAGGTTTTTCATTTTGTTTTTACGGCTCCAGGCCAGTTGTTTCTCTCTCCTGACACCTCCCTGGCCCCCCTCCCCCGCCTGCGTGCGATTCCCAGCGGGTGAAGGCGCCTCTTTTCCCCCCTCCCCGCCCCCACTCCCGAGGAACCCGGTGCATCCTCCGGGTCGCGAGCGTCGTAAACTTGCAGAGGCCACGCTGCCGGGGTCGCCGCGAACTAACCCGTGGAGCAAAGGCCGCGCGTCTTGTGTGTAGGGCCAGGGACCCGGTGGCCGCAGGTATGAGCAGCAACTCGGCCTGCCCTTGCCCGCCCGTTTCCCTTGTCGTTTGTGGTCGGCCAGGGGCTTGTGCAAGACTGGCCGGGCGTGCGCCCCCGCCCCGCGGCATCGGCGGCTTCTGCTGGCGCGGGCCCCGAGCGCTGCCCGCCGCCGGCGTCATCGAGAACAGATGGACGGGGGGTGCTGGCGCCCGCGCTCGCTCCCGGCGCTGTCCCGGCTGGCGCGGGAGGGAGGAAGGCGGGGGAGGCAGCGCGCGCCTGCCGAGCACTGCGCGGGCATGTCCCGGGGCAGGTTTGGGGTTGGCACCGTGGAGGAAAGTTGAAACCCGCAGCGGCGCAGAGGTGGCCCCCCCGGGGGGTGCGGTGGCCTCCGGGCTTGAAAGTATGAAAGCCGAGGATCATTAGAGAGCTGTGTAGAAAGGGCGGGCTGGGGAGACCAGGACCTCGCGACGACCTTGCCACCTTGCTGGCTGCTCCCTGCGCGCTGGGTTCCGCTGAGGGACCCCAGAGGCCTGGTTCTCCCTGTAACCCCGAGCCTCCCGGGTGGTGGGAGGGGGCGTTCTGGGGACCGGTGGCGTTGGGGGCGGGGACGCTGGGGCCCACAGTCCCTCTCCGCACCGCCTGTGGGTGCCGAGGAATTTCAGGACGCTCCCTGAGTCATCCTGGTGAAGTGCCTGGGTGAGGTAGGGTGGGTGGGGGCGCCAAGAATGGGAAGGCGGTGCGCTGGGGCCGGTGGCGCGGTGGGTTGTGCCAGTTTCTGGAGGTGGCGGCCTCGCCTCTGACCGCAACCCCAGCTACTTAATGATGCCCCTGGCGCAGCGGCGCCTCCGTGGACTTAAACTTCTCGAACATGGGCTCTTAACTCGAACCCCCGCCGTATGACCTTCCCAAAAATTCCTTAAAGCGAGATGGAGACTTCGCAAAACTTTGGGTCAGAGGCTCGTGGCCCGAACTCTTAATATTAAACCCTTTAATGTTGCGGTAATAGATCAGGCATCTTGGAGAGCGAGGGAGGCCAACGGCCTATATTATGTGGTCCCCTCCACTCTCCACTCAACACAAGGAAAGGCCTCCTGAGCGCTGGGTTTATCCCTCCCCTCTCTTAGTGGGTGGCCAGGTGCCAGGCACTGTTCCAGGCGCTTGGGGAGGCAGGCGGCTATGAGACTCGGATATGGCAGTCGTGTTGTAAGCCACTCCTCCTTACTCTTGGAGATGAGTGGCTCGCGAGGCCTCTGAGAGATCCCCATCGACTGTCCAGCCAGGGTCGCCAGGAGCGCGGGGGCGGCACCTACCCGGCGGGCTGTGACCGCGCTGGGTGCTCCGGGCCGTCCGTCGGTGCGCGCGCGTGCGCTTGCGGCTGAAACCCGACACCTCCCGCCGGCTGAGGTCAGGGCGCCGGGAGCGAGCCGGGGCCGGGGAGTGGGCGGCGTTGCGCTTGGGTGTGTCCTCGGCGGCGACAGCAGCAGGTGTTTCTTGGCCCAGGCCCCGGAAGCTCCACCTCCCCGAGCGGCCGAGCCGCCGCCGCACAGCCCCGGGTGAGATAAGCAGTTCAGACAAACCCGGGCGACGGTGGCTCCGGCATGTGTCAGGCGCGGTGGAGCAGCGGGGCCCTGGCATGAAAGGTGAGCGCGCGGGTGGGGGGTGGCGGGGGTTCCCTCGCTCTCCCCTTCCCCAAGTTTGTGGGCTCGGGAGGGGCGCCAACGGCCGGTGCCAGGTCCCGCGGGTGTGAGGGACGGGAAGCGCGGGGCGCGCGGCCGATCTGAAGCCACACTCGCGGCTGCGCGCGCGCGCTGGTCGCAGCGGGCTCTGCGGCCGCGGAAGTGCGCGGGGAAGTGCGCGGGGGCGGCTCCGGAGCTCGGGCTTGAAGCAAAACTTTGGCTGGGGAGGGGGCGCTCAGGCAGGTGGTTGAATTGTGTGTGGGGTGCCTTGCCTGAGATGGCAGTTCAAGGGGCCTCCGCGCCCCCCGCCCGCCCTTCACGCTCCGCCTGGATGCGCCTCCCCGCCCCCCCGCGGCCGCGCTGACGGCGAGTGGCCCGCCCGAGTGGAGCCGATTCAATTATATTGCAGCACCAGAGACACCTCGTCGCCCGCCGCCTCTCCGGCAGGCTAATTAAATTCCCTTCTTGGAGGCGGAGCGGGAGCTGGGCTGCCCTCCCCGCTGCCCGCCTCTCCGAGCGCCGGGAGGTGGCGGGGGCCGCTTAGGACTGCGAGGAGCAGGCTTGGGGCCGCAGGTCTGGGCATCGGAGCCGGGAG
Organism: Micromys minutus; assembly: GCF_963924665.1. Lineage (NCBI taxonomy): Eukaryota > Metazoa > Chordata > Mammalia > Rodentia > Muridae > Micromys > Micromys minutus. The sequence continues at coordinate 42,653,465 of NC_137959.1, forward strand.
CGAGCAAGGGGCGCCCCCGCGCACCTGCCACCCGTGGTGGGGGTGCCTGCTCGAGTTGGTCGGTTTGGTACTTGCAAACCAGCCTTTGTCTCCATGCGTTTAAAGCACACTAAACCCTTGCTAGACCCCTGCGGTGTCTTATCTGTCGCGGTTGGGGCCCACACAGGTTGGGGTTTGAAAACAAAAAGCGGGACCACCAAATGGAAGGGGGAAAAAGAAAACAAAATACAAGCTCCTTTTGTAAAGGGGGCCGGAACAAAAGGCGCAGCCTCGCTCTAGGAGGGAGCATCGGGCCTAAGCCGATTTCAAGCACTGGGGGACAAAGAGGCAGGAGGTCTTGGCTGGGCGCTTAGCAGTGTCTCAGTCCCTTTCCAGAGACTGGTTTACCCCCTCTTCCCTAGGAAGATAGGGCCCCCATGGCGAGCAGCCTTCCCTGGGCGTCCGTGTTACTTAAGTGTTGCTCAGCCTGTGTTTACAGCCGCCCCCACCCGCAGGCGGGGAACCTGAGGCGCAGGCAGTGTCTGACTCAGCCACTCAGTCGCCCCGCCACAGGTGAGGGGGGCCGGGGCACAGGCTCCGACTGGCAGCGTGTGTCATCTGCTGTGCTGGGTGTCACGCCCCACCGGGTGGACCGGAACAGGGTTCCTGGCAGGCTCACTGGATGGGGCTCTGCTTTGCAGAAGCAGCTTGCTCAACACTTCTCACAGCCACCGGGTCACGCCTGACCACCTCCTGGGGGTGCCTTGATGGTTTGGTACAAGGTTGGCTTTTGTCGCCTGGTCTAGCAGCTGGAGCGGAGGAGGCGGGGGGGGGGGGGGGGGCCGCTGGTGAGCAGCCAGCCGGAGAGTCGGGGTCAGCCACGCCTTTGGAAAGGAGGTGGGAGGCCTGTCCTGGCTTTGGGCTCTGTTCTGTGTGCCTTAGGGCTGGTTCTGAACCAGGAAGGCAGAGAGGCCAGATCAGGCCCTGATCTGTTGAGGATAGCAGCTATTAGGATCTTGACCAGTTAGGGTTGAAAGGGGGTAATATATAATTCCCTTAAACTTAACATTTTAAAATTACTAGGAACCAGGCTTTGTCAGGCCCCATTAAGCTACCCTTGGGGCTGGTCTGGGGGCATTTCTGATGCCTTTAGGTAGTTTTTATGGGGTTGGGGTAGCGGGAAGGTTCCAAAAAATCCTGACCCTTTGGAAGCCTCTGTTGCTCTTGGGCCAAGCTGTTCCCTCTGGCAGGCAGGCGGCCTCTGGCTGTGAGTAACTTCCCTGTCTCTGGAGGAAGTTGGGAAGCTGCAGATCTCAAAGGGCTGTGTGGTTTGCAGAAAGGCAGCCACCTCAGGGCTCTGTACCTCTAGCCAGAGGAAGAGGGAGAAGAGGTCTGCGCCACTGTGTGGTGGACCCAGGGCATGCACCCCCTTTCAGGCCTCCCCGCAGCCCTCCCAGCCCCCAGCTGGCCTGACCCTTCAGGCAGGTGTGGTCCATTTTCCCTGGCTGTGAAGGAGGTCTAGCCTCAGCTCCCTGCTGGTCTCCTCCCCTTCCTAGAGACGCAATGAGTAATATCCAGCTGCCACTTTTCCCCCTTGCCCCCAGGAACCCGCAGGGGCTTGTGGAGTGAGCCAGCAAGGCCGGTTTTTCCTGGCCCCATCTGCAGCCTTGGAATGCCCAGCCTGGGTTACTCCAAAGCCTGGTGGGGTTGGATAGGAGCCTTCTGGTGGGGGGAGCATGTTAATTACCCATGTTGTGGCAACAGCCGCAAACCCTCTATGAGGCCCAGCCCACGTCTTTCCCTCTCCCTCCCTCTCCTGGGATCTTGGGGCGAGAGAGCATGTTTAACCTGCAGAGAACCGCGTCTGAGGTGACATTTCAGCCTGGTGGCTGTGTGGCAGACCTGCCGACTCACTTTAATTTCTGCCCCCATGGAGTCTCAGATCTCCTCGGTCTGGCCAAGTGCAGCCCGCCAATACTGTTGGCTTCACTTCTCACGCTGGCCTTCCTCCCCCCAGGCACACAGGCCACAGCCTGGGAGGTGACGCTTCTGAGTGTTCCTGTCAATGAGAATTTATCGAGCGCCTCCTGAACCCGGCCTAGCGCTCGCTGCTGGGAGGTGTGCAGACAGATGAAACGGGAGAGCGTCCAACGGCAGCTCCTGGCGGCTGCCAACGTGCGCTCCAGAGGCCTTTTAATCTGGCTTCTGCAGCTTCGCCTCCTCAAGCTCCTTCGTGCCCCCCACCCCCCTCCACCCCAGCCAGATAAAGCTACTTGAGCAGGTTGTCCCTGGGTCTGGCCAGCTCCAGGTGACACCCACCCCTGCCTTTTAGAGGATGGAGAAGTGACAGATGGCCCCGGGGAGAGTAGGACTGAGGCCGGGCCTGAAGGAATGGTTGTAGGTAACAGGGAAATCTTGGTGACACCAGAGTCTGTTCTCAGTCACCATGGAACTGTGAAAAGGATTTAGCCATTGGGGATCCTGGGGAGGGGGCTGCCAGCAACTGGAGAATGGGGTGTCTGGAAAGAAACAGGGTTCTGTGGTTTGGAAGGATCATTATGGATTAAAATTTAGGGGAAAAAATTATTAAAACTTAGTGGGAAAAAAAAACCACTCCGTTCAGATGAATCTCCATCTCAGGAGTGGGACCTAGCATCTGTATTTTATTATTTACTGTTTTTCAAAGATTTATTGTGCCGGGCACAGCGGCACACACATTTAATCCCAGCAGTCAGGAGGCAGAGGCAGGTGGATCTCTTGTTCCAGGACAGCCGGGGCTACATAGAGAAACCGTGTTTTGAGAAAGAAAAAAAGATTTATTTTCATGTGCATGTGTGAGTGCCTTCTTGTATGTCTTGTGTACCACGTGTGTACGGTGCCAGAAGAGGGCGCTGGGTTCCCCTGAACCTGGAAATCTAGAAGGTTGGAAGTCACCATGTGGGTTTCTGCCTACGAAGCCATTCACTGCGAGTTTCGAGCTCTTAACTGATGTCCTAACTCCAACCTGTTTTTATTTTATTTTACTTTATTTTTTTTAGTATTTATTTATTTTTGACATTCTTGCTGTGTTATTCTAGTCAAGCCTGAAAACCCTTTGTAGACCAGGCTGGCCTCAAATTCACAGCCTACCTGTCTCTTCCCACCAAGCCCTGGGGATTGAGTGTAGGGGAACACCAAGGCCCTAATGTGGGGGGGGGGGGACCGGGGAAATCATTTGAAATGTAAATACAGAGAATATCCAATTTAAAAAAAAAACCCAAAGGCATGCATCACACCTGGACTGATCAACCAGCTTAGTTTTGTGAGGCTTTCAGTATGTAGCCCAGGCTGATCTCAGTCTCTCTTGGGTTTTGTGTTGTTGCTTGTGGTAAGGTCTTCTATCCAACAGCTGGCCCCCGAGTGTCTGAGGATGACCTTGACCTTCTGGTTTTCCTGCCTTGACTCCCAAGTACTGGGATTACAGAGTGAGCTATCATCACCTGTGTAGCTGAGGATACAACCCAGTGCCTTGGGCTTGCTAGGCAGTGACTACTAGCTAGTCTTGAATTCCTTTTTTGCTTTGTTTTTTGGTTGGTTGGTTGGTTGGTTTTGAGGGTTTTTTTTTTTTTTGTTTTTTTTTTTGTTGTTGTTGTTTGGTTTTTTTTGTTTTGTTTTGTTTGTTTTGTCTTTTGTTTTTTTTTCTCAAGACAGGGTTTCTCTTTGTAGCTGTGGTTATCTGGAACTCTCTCTCTGTAAACCAGACTGGCCTCGAACTCACAGACATCTACCTGCTTCCCAAGTGCTAGGATTTAAGGTATGCATCCACACAGCCTGGCTGGTCTCGAACCCTTGACCAGTTCATTGCTTGGCACTGTCTTACACTCTTGGTCCTCGTACCAGAACGCCCTCCCCCCTAGAGGTTATGACTGGTGTTTTGCTGGCCTAAGTATGCCCGGAACTTTTCCCTACTGTCCTGTGGCTAGTTCTTCAAGTTACATACTTAGTGGGAGCTTTGGAGGTGCTGGGTGCTAAGAGGAAGAGACAGAGCATGAGAGAGAGAGTTCGGCAGATGGATCCCTGGCTATAAGATGGGCATGCGGAGGTCCTGCTTCCGTGGGAATCTCAGACAGTGGGCTGAGGCCAGCGTTGAGAGAGGAGTTAATGCATCCTGGGTGTGGGGTTGGCAGTCAACTGGCTGATCTGCATTCTCTCAGCCTGTGTGTATATTGTGGGCCTCAGTGGTGGCCTCTGGCCTAGGGCAGGAGGCATGGCTGTTAAGTGCATGTTACCGGGTGTTTAAGGGGTACCCGGTACCCACAAGCTCCATAAAAGGTGATGGTGTCCCTGTGATTCAATACAGATCCAGGTAGTTCTGTCCTCGTGGCGAACAGCCAGAGGACCCTTTCTCTAGGTATAAATTAGCCCCTTGTACCACTCTGCTGGGAAGAGTTATCCAGCTGTTCTGGACTGTCACCTGTCTGGGATCACCAAAACCAGCTCAGATGCCTGTGTGCATATACCCTCCCCTAACCTCCTGCTCCCTTGGGGGCCTGGGTTTGGGAAGCACTCCAGCACACACCACCCCCTCGTCTCTGCCTCTCTGGACTCACACAGTGGGCCTGCGGCTGCAGGCAGCAATAAAAGGGATCGATCTGCACGCTTTTGGTCAGAGCCGTATTGACGTTGGACAGGTTAAGCCGTCCCAAAGGAAAATCCGTGTGTTGAGCTAAGGGGTGGGGGAGAGGCAGGCTGGGGCTGCAGGTGCAGCTTTCAGGACTCCTTTTAGCTAACTCTGGGCTTGTCCCTTTCCTTTTGGGGGAAGGGGGTTGGGGGCCAGGCCCTGGTAATATCCTGTTGCACCTTTTTGGGGCAGGTGTCTTCCTAGGGTCTCCCAGGGCAAGGGGGCACCAGGACCCAGGCAATTTCTGGCCAGATGGGGGATAACCTGGGTCTTTGCATACAGATAGGCTCGGGCCTCCCAGGCTTCCTACTTGCGGTCAGACATTGGACCCATGGGGCAGTATGCCAGGCTTGGAGAAAAGCCAGACTCCAAGTTCTCTACTGTCCTGACTTCAGATCTCTCCCTAAGGGACAGGTTGCTGATGTGGAACGAAGGGCCTGTGTAAACAGGGTAGATCTTTCCCAGTTGCTGCTGGTGTGTGCCTGTCTTTTGTTTTTGACAGGTTTTTTTTTTTTTTTTGCACTGGGTGTGTGGTGTTTTTCTCATTTGTGTAAGGGCAGGAGGGCCCCGGTAGTAGCAGGTGCATCTCTAGGTTCGGAAACCTCAGGTCGGACAGTTAGGCTAACCCCCTTGCCCCTTCCCCTGTCTTCTGGCACCTGTTTGGTGGCAAAGTCTGGCTTCCTCATGCCACAGCTGAGAAAATGGTTCAAGCATTCAACTTCCAGTCCCCATATAGCTGACAGTCTCTGAACTGTGCCGCTCTCCTGAATGCCCCCATGACCCCTGACCTCCCCTGGGTTGGGGAGGCAGATGTTGGGATTGTTTCCCATCCAGGTGACCCTTCTTCAGCTTCTTTTTTCCTGAGTGTGTTTGGTGAGCAGAGCTCTACATGTGAGGTGCCTTCGTCCAGGAGCCTCAGACAGACCTTGTCATTTAGGCACAGGGTGTGGCCCTTAACTAAAGAACAGCTAAGGTTTCACCAGCTGTTTGTAAGTTCAAGGTGCTGTGCAGAAGTCCCTGACTTCTGATGTCTCAACTTACTCTTTGAACTTTATGACAGAAAGCAGTGCATGCTGGGTAGAAATCACACTTTAGTTTTTTGGTTGTTTTGGTGTGTGTGTGTGTGCGCGCACGCGCGCGAGCTCATGCACACTCGCGCATACACGTACCATAAAGGTGAGCATGGAAACTCTGGCTTAGTGCATTGGAGGCAAAGAGCTCTATCACCAGCCCTTTCGGTTTTTAATTTTTTAAAAAGATTTGTTTATTTTCATTTTATACATATGAGTATTTTACCCCCATGTATAGGTGTGCACCATGAGCCTATGGTGGCCTCAGAAGCCAGAGGACTGTGTTGGATGGTTGTGAGCCACCAAGTAGGTGCCAGAAACCCAGCCCAGGTTCCCTGCAAGAACAGTAACTCTTAACCACTGAGCCATCTCCCTGGCCCCAGCCCCACTTCTTTTATTTTTTGTTTTGAGGGAGCCGTCAAACTTTGTTTTGTTCTGTAGCCCAGGCTGGACAACTGTAGCCAAACTGACTGTAGCCACGATGGCCTTAAACTTTGACCTTGTGTAGGATTGCAGTGTACATCAGCTTAACTCATTCTTTAATTGAGGCCTTTCCCTAGGGTACTACTCTTTGGGGTGCCCCTCTGTCCCGCTGCCAAGCTGCTGTCCACAGTTACCTACTGGCTGCTAAGGGAACTTTGCCAGCCACACGATGTTGAGTTGGTTGGGTGTGTGACTGCTTTTGTTGGTGTTATTTGAGACGGTTTCTCTGTAGCCCTGGCTGTCCTGGAACTCTACTAGGCTGGCCTTGAACCCACAAAAGATCCACCTGCCTTTGTCTCTGCTGCTGATATTAAAGGTGTCTGCCACCATGTTCAGCTGTTTCCAGCCAGAACCCATGAAATGGGCTAGAGAATTCTGGGAAATAAACTGGGGCGTTCTGAGTTGATTGGAAGTTGGATGATGTCCACACCTTATGTATGTATCAAGCCTTCTAACAGCATGACTGTTCTCAAGTGGGACTCCTTTGTTGGCCAGGCTGGAGAAGGGAGTGTGGAGGTAAGCCCTTTAAGTCTTTAAGACAAGTTAAGCAATCCTGAGCTTGAAACCCCTAACCACTCCAAAATGACAACCGGTTGTAAACACAGATGTCACTCCACAGTAGAAAACTCGCTACCACAAAACTGTTTTGTACCTCAGATTATTAAAATTACCATGCAGAGCTGGGGATGTGGCTGAGCAGTTGTTACTGGGGTCACTTCAGACTTGGGACTGGTTAAGAGTGTGTACTGTTCTCAGAGGGGGTGAAAGTTCCTAAAACCCATGGTGGGGTAGGGATCCAATGCCCTCCGAATTCTGGCTGCCCCAGGCACCTTGTGAAAGTCCACACATACAGATAAGAAGTGAGTAAACTCACTTTAGGCCGTGTGTCTTCATGTGTAGAAAGCAGCTTTGGGTCTTGAGTGTGTTTAGACATGAGTTTCTTCCCCAAGGTAGCTTCCTGTGAGCGTGCAGATATTCCAACATTGGCAGGTGACAGCTGTTCCTTTGGCTCCCGCCTGCCCCTGGGTGGAGGTTGGTGAGGGGAACTGGGTCCTGCGCTTAGTTAGCCAGCCTTGGCAGTGAGGTTGTCTGCTCGAGTGGGCTTCTCTGGGAGGTTGGGTCCCAGGGAGCTTCACCAGGCCTGCTGCAGGCTAGGGTAGGGTCAAGTCTGGGTTGCAGTCCCGGCCCGTTTTTGCCAGAGGTTCCCAGTTAGAACTCAGGATGTGGCCATGCTTAAGTTGACAAGATACCTTGGGTATTGGTGGTTGGTTACTCAGAGGTACAGAACGTGCATACCCAGGAGATGGTGACATACTTGCCCTGGTTTGTAGCTATTTGTGAAGGAAGGTTTTTTTTTTTTCTCCTCCGATGAAGGAAGCCATCTTGGCCTAAGGGTACTTGGTTTTGTTTTGTTTGTTTTTGTTTTTTCCCTGTTGAGAATTTAATGGTGTCTGGGCATGGCATGTTGGTTTTTGAAGATGGTAGACTAGTCTGAGAGTGAGTCAGGGTGCTGGAACTTTCTGTCAATCCCTGAGTGACTGTTATCGTCTGGGGAGGGACTTACTTAGGAGTGGTTGCTCAAAGAACCCTGATGCAGGGGTCTAGTCTGGGATAATGCCGTTTATATACAAGCCCCAAGGACTCAAATGCCACTTAAACAGTTGGGAGAGTGGACTTTGTGTCTGGGTGAGAAGGCTGTCCCTGCAGTACATCCTAGTCCCAACCTGTGGGAAGTTGAGCCTCTTTCCTTCTCCAAACTTGAACTGTTGGGCTTGGTGGTCAGGACCTTGCCAGCCCCGGGAACAAGCCACTAACTGCTTATAATCTGGGGCAAATCCTAAATCTGATTTGAGTGGTGGGTGAATTTGCTATGTTGAGAGGGACCCTCCCTACTTCCTCTTGAGCCAGCAAGCTAGCAACCTGGAGCCTTAGCATCCCAGTGGGACCCCGTGATTCCAGCTCCTGTGGACTCCGACTGCCCTGGCCACTTGTGTCTGCCCGAGGCCTAGAGGCTAGCCCTGGGACCTCTGACATGGGGACTTGTGGGTTTTGTGACTCAGCAGCTTGAAAGAAACTGAATCTTCATTTTGACCCAAATGCCTTACTAAGGTGTTCCCCCTAACAATTTAAAGATGACTTAGGTCGGAGAGACACTCAGCCCCCTGTGTCCTTCGTAGCCAGAGGAAGCAGAGCGTGGTTGTCTCTTCTCCCCATACCTGCACTGGGAACCTAAGGATGGCCCTCAGAAGTGCCCAGCCTGTGTTGGAACTGTCAGCTGGCTAGGACCAGTGCAAACCACGGCTTCCATTAGGGTATGCACCCACCTCATGGCTAGAGGGGAACAGCCTCGCCTTGCTTGTCCCCAGCCCTCTTGTAGGAATCCACCTGTGACCGCCTTCTACAGCACTTGCTGATAATGCTAGCAGGTATCTAGTGTGTGTCCGGGTCTCCAGCTCTGGGGAAGGGTTTTATGATAACACTTCTGTCCCTACTTCTCAAGTAGCCCCCTGGGTCCGCTCAGCCTCCAGCTAAAACAGGAAGTAGGAGTAGAGGGCCTGGAATCCCTAGGGAACTGGGCGTCATACGGCTGCAGTTTCCCGCCTCAGGTGTCAACCACTCAGGGTCCAGCCTTGACCTACTGGCCCCTGGCCTGCATCCCAAAGAGACTTGGAGGCACAAAGCCTCAGTCCTGGACAGCTTGAGTCTTTGTTTTCGGGGGAGGAGGCCAAACAGCGTGTGCTAAAAGGACTCTTTGTGACCGATGAAGGCTGAAGGTGCCATGGGCCACTTGGGGCTCACTGAGGTGAACAGAGAGCTGTCGGGTGATGTCAGCCTCTCTCCCAGTACACACTCTGTCCTCCTCATCCCTCTGTAATAGGCATGGCGTGTGGTGGGCTCCCCAGGACAACTGCCTGCGCTGTCCCGGCCAAGTGCTGTTGCGGGGTCTCTGATCCTTCCTTGGGCCATTCGCATCCCTCCCCCCTCGCCCAATGGGTACTGACTCAGCATCTGATACAGGACAGAGGCAATGTGGCTCTCTCCAGCCTCAGTTGCCCTCTGAGTAAAACACCCAGACGGGACTGGGTAATGGCAGTCTCCATGTCCAGGGGGCAGGTTGAACCAGACAGAGCAGTCTCTCGCTGAGGAGAGGACACGGCGAGGCTCCCTAGTCCCTGTCCCCAATGTTAGTAAGCAGCTGACAAGGGAGCCGAGGAAGGAAAGGATCAACTTTGTCTTCTGAGCCTTGTGAGTGGCCGTCTGTCTCACCTGCCCGTCACTGTGTTGGTGGCGGTCTGCTGCTGTGAAGGGTAGCATGCATTATGGTGGTAGAAGCCATGTGCACACTCCTGGCTCTAAGCCAGGGCCACCTCCTGCTGTTGACAAGTTCCCTTCAGGGATGGTGCAGGGCTCTGAACTGTTACTCTCAGTGGCGTGACCACTGGCTTCCCAACCTCAGGGGCGCTTTCCTCCGGTGCTGAGCTGGTGTGGGCGGCTGTGCAGCCTCCTTCATCTGCCCACGCCAGGCTCCTCACACACGGTAGCCACTTAGAATAATCGCGTCAAATGTCGCTGCCATCTGTTGCCAGACTTCATCCCTGCTGCTGCCTGGGAACCTCTGAGACTCCTGCTTCGTTGCTTTGTACCTAGTCAGGTGACGCCTAGGAGGCCGGTGTCAGCTGGCCGCACACCGACTTGTGCTGTGAGAAAGCTGCAGCAGCAACAGAGCCGGGTGGCTCTTCCCTCCAGCCTCGCTCCTCAGCCATGCTGGGTCCTGCAGCCAGGGCCTCAAACACTCCGCTGTTGAACTCATCCTCAGCCTTACTTTTACTACTTGTTCTTAAGATAGGTTTTCACCGAGTCTGGGTTGTTGTTGAACCTGTCGTCCCCCTGCCTCAGCACCCCGAGTTCGAGTGCCATTCCTCATTGTTACCTTCTTTTTGCACCTTTTCGATCCCCTATGAGGACCTTCCTGTCAGGCCATACTCACAAGTTTTTCTTTTTTTTTCTCTTTCTTTTTTTCTAAGGCAGCTGTCTTGAGACACACCAGAAGGTGGTGTCAGATCCCATTACAGATGGTTGTGAGCCACCATGTGGTGGCTGGGAACTGAACTCAGCTCCTCTGGAAGAGCAGTCATTGCTCCTAACCACTGAACCATCTCTCCAGCCCACACATTTTTCTGAACACTGAGACAGCAGGGCCTTTGACAGTCTGGTGGTGGACAGGGAAAGGCTTGAGGGTACGGAAGGGTTCCCATCCTCTGCCCTACCATGGCTGCAGGGAACCCCAGAGGCTGCTTACACCCCTCCTGAGTGTGTAACCTCTCCTGTCTCCCTCCCTCTTTCTGCATGGCTGCCTTGCTCCCCGCTGACCCACAGATCAGAGCCCTTGTCACACCCAGGCCACCCCGGCTCCCCTCGCCTGCTGCTTTTTCTGCTTTCATGGTCTTGGGTCAGGAGTCACCATCTGCTCTGCTCTGCCGCCCTGATGCCTTGTGCGGGGGGGGGGGGGGTCCTGCGGGAACTGACCTTGGGAACAGTGACTCCGGCGGCGGCGGGGCAGTGTTTAGCTGCGGGGGGGGGGGGTGGAGTGGGTATGCTTACCACTGAACATCAGCAGACCTCCCTGCCCCCCACCCTGGAGAAGCTGCCTCACATGGGTACGCTCAGAACAAGCCGGAGGCACACGTAATAATGAATTTATTATGAAGCCATCCAATCTCTGGGGATCACGTGGCACCCCACACTACTGCAGCCGCCAGGTCCCTGCAGCAGGGTGACCCCAGCCTTGTTAGAGCTACAGAAGCATCGGCCTCTGGGCCACGGGAATCACAGGGGGCGGGGCATGGAGCCTGGGCTGACCCAGCCTCTGTTGTCTGTTCACAAACATTTCAGTGTGTGGTAATGAAAAATGACGAAGGGGCAGACAGAGCATCCAGGTCCACACTGCCTGAGAGGTTTGCTCTGCCGGGTACAGCTTTCCCTGGCTGTAATTACCCCAGGGTGAGGGGCTGCTGGGGGAGGAGGGGGCGGATTGGTGCTTGAACCGGGCCTTCAGAAAATTCATCTCAGCTATTAGCTGGTAATTACAGAGCAGAAGGAGCAAGCCTGAGGTCTGGTGCCGGGAGGAGCTGGGATGAAAGGGACGGTAATTACGGCCTCAACGGGAGGGAGGCTGGGCTGATTAATAACTCCTGACATACAGCAGGAGGGAAGAAACATTGGAGAGCCCCACCCCCACCCACCCCACCCCCGAGATCCCTGCTGGGGGTCAGCTGTGCAGGACCAGATACGGTGAGTTGAACAGTATCACCTGCCTGGTGCTCTGGGGTCTTCTTCCTTGGCACCGATGCTCCTGGGCGTGTTGGAAACCCAAGGGAGAAATGGGGCAGGCAGGCAGGGCAGGGCACACCAGGGCAGCCTGTCTGTCCCTGGCTATTTTGTGGAGATGGTGGCTTCTGGCAGAAACCCCACCTCTCGGCACTGGCTTCTGGGTGGCTGGGTCTAGAGAGAGGGAAGCTGAGGCCGGGCTGAGAGAATGGATGAGGCTGCAGGGAGGAACCTGTGTAGAAAACCCAGGAGGCTGCTGAGATTGAGGCTCACCCCTCCCTCTGAGCTGCTCTCCTGAACAGCATGGACCACAGGCAGCCCCAGGCCATCCATCACGGCCCTTGCACCACAGAGTTTATTCCCAGCCAATAGGATAACAAATTCACCTGAGCCAGCCCCATCTGGAGAGGAAGACTCAGTCGAAGTCTGGGAGCAGAGAAGTTAATAAATACCCCCTAATGAGGGCAGGGAGAGCAGGCATCCCGCGCCTACCTTTCCTTTTTGCTGCCCCTGCCTGCCGCACCTGAGCCTCTAGACTGGTACCTGCCTATCGAGGTGGCTTCTGGGGTGCCAGGCACAGAGCACCATCCATAATGGGTCTAGGCCGGTGAGTGAAGTCCTCCAACCCCCCCCCAAAAAAATTGGCAGTGTATCCTCTTTGGTACCCAAGGCCGTTCCCCACCCCTCCCCCACCAGCCCTGTGTGCGCATGTGAGGAATGGTGCTAATTTTAGACTCCCCCTAATGAAGCTGTTCATTTGGAATTCTATTTTAAGTGAGCTGACATCAGAGCAGCTTCCTAGGCCAGGAACATACTGATACCTCCAGGACCTAGGCTTGGGGGCCCAACTCCACACATCTCCCAAGGGTGGGAGGAAGGTGCAGACATGTCCTGGGCTAGACCTGTCCCAGGTCTCTAGCTCTGACAGGTGGGATCCTTTCTGGATCACCCACAGGGCAGATAGGGACCTTGATAGCCTATGGTAAGGGAGGCCCTGCCCACTACAAATCCCGTTAACCTGCCATCCTGCCAAGCCTGGTGGGCCCAGCCTATCTTCTCAGATCCATCAGCATCTTGAAGGCCCCCCTCAGTGGCACAGTCCCCTCCTCCAATTTGGGGGATGGGCCTGCAGCTGTTCAGGGAGCTGCGGTCCCCAGCATTGCCATCTGCCTTGCTGCCCACCGGGTGCGGGCGGTTGGGCAAGGCGCAGAAACTTGGATCTTCTTGCTGGATCTGAGGCAGCCTGTTTCACACAGGACATGGCTCTTCCCTGAAGTGTCCCAGGCCTGCTCTGAACCACCCTTGTGCTGGGCCTACATGCTCCTATCTATGGAATGAGTCCAAGGACACCATCCCTGAACGGAACGAGGGGTAGAGGCACATAGTGGCTTCTGAGGTGGCTTTGTGGTGTTGGTGGAGGCTGGGGGTCAGGTCTGTTGGTGTTCCGTGACTTCTGATGGACCGAGGTGAACAGCTCATTCCAGATCCTGCACGATATATTAAACTGCCCCAAAGTTGGTGTAGGGAGTAGATTAGTGTCTCCTGGTGCCCGGAGTCTCTGTGGGTCCAGAACAGGAAAGGCCTAGCTGGGCTGGAAGGCAAAAAACAATGTATTTGTTGGAAGTGAGTTGTCAGCCATTCACACAACAGTCCTGTCTCTGCCTCTCGGAGGGATGAGTGACAAGACTTGGGGACATGTTTTAAGTCACTGGAGTCGTGTAGTTCTGAGTGGTGAGGCACGGCAGAGCTCATGCTGAGCACCGATGTGAGGGGAGAAAGAACATTGCAGTTCAGCTGTGCTAACAGGCCAGCCTCCGTCCGCATTTTAACCATCTGCACTCCTTGAAATCCAATGATGACTGAGATGCTGGCCACAAAGAGGGGTGGTAGACAGTGGCTCAGCAGTTTGGCTACTTCCTAAGCTCCCCCTCCATGACTTGTCTACATCACTGGGTCTGGACCTTCCTAATACTGTGACCCTTTAATACAGGTGGTGACCTCCAATCATAAAAATGACGTTGTTGCTACTGTATAACTAAGTTTACGACTTGATATAAATAAACGAATACCTGCCTTTTCTTCATGGTTTTTGGCACCCCCTGAGAAAAGGTCAACCAGCCTTTCAAAGAAGTCAGGACCCACAGGTTGAGAACCCTACTAGTTTAGAGAGGCACCCTGATTGGATCTTACGAGTTATCCCCAGGATGTTATGGCTACCCAGACCTCCAGGACATGACCTGTGCGCCCACAGGACCTGGGCACAACTGGAAGCCAGCCTGCTTGCTCTGGCAATTCTTTGCTTCCCGGGTAACAGCCCTTTCTGCTGTGCACAGCCTCATTATCCTTGTGAAGCCTCTGTCCTGATGGCCTTACTTTGGGTACACCCATGTGGAGGAAGGGGGAGCCAGCCAAAGATGGGACTGTTCAGAAGCAGTCGTTCTGAGGTGCGGTGTCTGAAGCCGTGCCTCTCGGCTGGGGACTGGAAAAGCTGAAGGAAAAAAAGTGGGAGGCGTGACCCCAGTACCTTCTCCTGAGCACCGTCTTCCCTCTGAGGGAAAGGGCAGTGTGTCTAGGCTACAAAGTGGTTTGGCAGGCAGATTTCATTCTCTTGTGCCTTCAGGCCCTGGCACCGAGGGAAAGACATCACCAGGGCCTGCAGTGTGCCGTGTCCTTGGCCTCTGTCCCCTCCCACCTTGGGGAGATTGGAGATCAGGAGAATGATGAGATCGGGTCCAGCCTGAGAAAGATTTAGGCACTGGGTGCGCGTTGATCCCACAGACAGGCCTCAGTTTCCTTCTCTGTACTATGGGCGGTTGTTGAGCCGGCCTCCTGATGCTGTTGGAGACGTCAACAGTTCCATACCCGTGCCTGTGCTGCCTGCATTGCCTTCTTCTCAATTGTCTCAGCCCCTGTCTCCGTCTCTCTCCTGGCGGGGGCCCTGCATATGGCGCGTCGGGATACCTGTAGGCCTGGCTCTGGAGAGCTGGCCCAGGGTTCAGCCTCGCTGGGGGTACCTTCAGACCCGTGGGGCCAGCTGGACCGCGGGGATGGGTCCACTGTCTACAGTGCTGGCTGTGCTCCGCTCTTGTGGCCCCCTGGCTCTCGCTGCATGCCGCTGTGGCGCTCTGCTCTCTGGGTGACAACTGGTTCTTCTTTTCCTGTTTCAGGCATGAGCCATGAGCCCAAGTCCCCTTCAATAGGGATGCTTTCCACGGCGACCAGGACCACCGCCACCGTCAACCCCCTCACCCCCTCGCCACTCAATGGCGCCCTGGTGCCCACCGGTAGCCCGGCCACCAGCAGTGCGCTGTCGGCCCAGGCTGCGCCATCCTCCAGCTTTGCCGCCGCACTGCGCAAGCTCGCCAAACAGGCAGAGGAGCCCAGAGGTAAGAGGCACCAGGCCACTAGCTCGTGGGATGCCCCCTGCCCACTATGCATCTCTCTGGTTGGCATGGCCACGGGAGACAGCTGTCTGCCACCTGTGGTGCTCCTGCATCTCCCCTCCCTCACCACATCCAGGCAGAGCTGGCACCGGGTACAACTGTCGCCCTGACCCCTGGCATCTGACCCCCAGCCCTGCACCCTGCTTCACTGTGCCTAGCTCTCTGCCTGCCTCGGCCCTCCTCGGCTTTAATGGCTACCTTAGAAGCTCATGGGTGGGCAAATGGACTTACTTGCTGTTGGGGACGCCTGTGGGACCAGAGAATGGCCTTCTGAAGCCTCCCGAGCTGGGGACATCGTGTTGCTTTGGGCAAAGGCTGGCTCTTTCTGAATTCAGTCTTGTTGACACAGGTTCTTTTAGGTCCCCTTTGGCTCTGGCCTTGGATACTTCTTGTGTCCTGTGCTGACCAGGCTGGTCAGGGACTACCAATGAATGGCACAGATGGGTTTCTGCCTGAACACGTGAGCTCATTAGACTCTGGTGACTCCTGGACTCACTGCTCAGAAGCAGGTGGCCACGGTTTGGAAACCAGGAGCCATCTGCTTTGTCTCAAAAGACCCCGGGCCCTGGGGAGCCATCAGTGGCTTTGCTTACTCTCAAGTTTGCGGAGGAATGGAAGTCTACTCTGGACAAGTAGGCCAGGGTTTCCTGGTTTCCCAGAGTTCTCTGCCCTGGTTGCAGAGGGGGAGGGTGTAACAGGAATGGGCCATGAGGATACCAGAGCAGGGGGAGAAGTATCCCAGTCCCCCAGTGAAGGAGAGCTGCTGCCAAAGGACCACACCTGAGCCAGCCCACCTTGGTTGGGTGCTGGGCGTGTTCTGGTGACCCTGAGGAAAAAGCCACGTCTGCCGTCCTGGGCTCTCATTGTCCAGCCCAATTCTGGGGCCAACTGGTTGGCTGGACATTCGGGCCTCCATGAATGGAAATATGGTCTATAGTGAACAACAGGTGCATTATCCACCGAGCCTGTCGCTTCTTGGCTGTGACCTGGCCATCTGATGCCCAGGAACTTTGTGCCACACCGGGACAAGGAGGCGGGGGCTGGCAGTGCTGCTGGCCAAGGCTTCTGTCCACCGGTTTGTCTCCTGAGTCTTCCTCATGTGCAGATGGGGACCTGAGGCTTGGTGTCTATGGATATAGGTGGCTTGGGGACCCTGGGACATCCTAACACTGGTGTTCAGCTGGGCCTGAACCCTGGCCTGCTACCTTACTGGAAACTGGGTATCTTGGCAGCGCAACTGCCCAACTAGACTTCAGGTTCTCTTGTCTGTGTCGCCAGGTCTCGTAGTGACTCTTTCTCACCTCCGTTTGGACCTGGTATTGCGGGGATGGCACACTGTAGAGGTCAGAGAGGTCATGTTGTGAGACCAGGGTCGCGTGGTAGTGGATCCTCTGTTGAGCACGTTTGAGAGGACTTGGACAGTAGGAACTAGGAACTTCAAGCAAGTTGCAGGAGGGAGCTTCTTGCTCAGTAAGGACCAGCGTGGTGCAGGGGAGTTGGTCTGAGAGCTGTGGAGGTCAGGATTTGCCTACCGGGCTGTGGGTTGTCAATTAATTGGAGCTCTTGCCAAGCAGGTGCTCCCAGAATGCTTCACTCCTCAAGCCATATTTTAAATGGGGGGAGGGGGTGGTGTTTGTTTTTTTCAAAAGGGCTTCTCCGTGTAGCCCTGGCTGTCCTGGATCTTGCTCTGTAAACAGGCCAGCCTCACAGAGATCCGCCTGCCTCTGCGCTGAGTCCTGTGATTAAAGGCATGTTGCCACTACCACCCGGCTTAAATATTTTCTTGAGATCAGGTGTCTTGCACCCCGGGTTAGCCTGGAACTGTCTGTAGCTGGGGGTGACCTTGAGTTTTCTGATCATGGGCATCCAGCACCATACCCAGCTCACAAAGTTTGGTGCGGGGAGGGGGGGGGGGTTGGCAATCCCAGAACCTCTTTTGTGCATGCTAGGTAAGCGCCACCCCTGAGCTAGTTAACTTGTCCCTCTCAGCTCTTAGTATAAGTGCATCCCAGAACATGTTCTGTGTCCACCGCAGGGTTACCCTTTTTCTGGTCTCAGGCCCTCCTCATGGTCCCTGGCCTTGATGTTCCATTCTCTGACCCACTATGCAGGCCATGCGTCCTTCCCATGCTGGTCAAGTGGAGGGGGTGGGTGGGACAGGTACCCTCTCTGGGCCCAGCACCTGGTGTCACACTGTGGCTCTTCACTCCCTGACTCTCTCTGTGTCACCGGGAGAGGAAGCTAGGCCTGAGGATTGAGGATACTCATCTTAGGCAATTCCAGGCTTCTGTTCTGAGGCCCCCCCATAGGACAGGCATCTGAGCTGGGCGCCCGAGAGCCCACTTTAGCAGTGGAAGGAGGCTCTGGGTAAAGGTGGGGTGCCGCTGTTACCCCGCGGGGGCCTTGCTCTGTGTCCCCTCCATCTCTGAGGCTCTGCCCCATGCCCACCCTTTCTGGAAACAGTTGTATTTTTAGCTCCCTGACTGGGCTCGCCCAGGCTTCTGCAGCCGACATTTCTCTTTGTCCTGTCTCAGGGGTGCAGTTTAAAAATTCAACCCAGACAAGGCAATCAGCATGGCATCTCATTTGCTCTGCCCCGAGAGAAAGGCAGAGGAGGGAGAGAAGAGAAGCCGGCTCCTCCCAAGACCTCCGTGGACCCCGTGGGGGATATCCCTGCCTGTGGGCTCAGTCACACCCAGACGGGCCATGTGGGAGTCATAGCCTAGTCTTTAAGGCAAAGCCAAGGTTTGGCAGAAGATGCCGGGGATTCACCCAGCCTGGCACTTTTAATCACTTGCTGTGCCCTAGCAGGTCGCCTTAACTCTGAACCTCTGCTTTTGCTCAGGGCCAGCAGACCGCCTCTGGTAATCTGTTGAGAACACACACAATAGACACAGATGAGGTAATTTAGTGAGTGCTTTCTCCAGGGCTCCTCGAAGTTCTCACCACCATTTCTCAATCCTGTCGCCCCTGCTATTCCCCCCCAACACACACTTCCTAAACTTGGTAACACCCAGGGGAATCTGGTCAGCTGTTATGGGTCCCCATTTCTGTAGTCCTGACCTAGCCAAGCCTAGGCAGCTGCTGGTCCACTTCTAGCCTCCCAGTGAGGCTGTGTGTAGGCTTCCCAGGAGGACTTAAGGCAGAGGGAGCACCCTGGCTTCCGCGATGGTTTCTGGAAGGAGCATTGGGCTGTGGACTCCAGACTGGGTCTGTCCTGCCCTGGCTACTTAAGCCACCCCATTACTGTGGACTCTGAATAATGTCCCTAGGCTGCTCAGCTGTGCTAAATCTGCCTCCATCCATGTGTGGCAGGCAGCAAGCAGCTCCAGCCTGTTAGCTGAATAGGACAGGACCCATCCTTTCCTCAGAGGAGCACTGCTTCTCCCCCCTCAGAGGCCCTTAAGCACGGATTTCATCTTTCCCTGTATGTGAGCCCAACTTGGAGACTGCTGGGCACTCCTACCAACCCTGTCTGTACACCATGCTGCCTTGTAGGGATTTCTGTCTCTCTGTGACATTGGCCCAGCTGCCTGAAGGGCAAGGGTTCACCCTTCTGGTTAAGGGGTGTGGGACGTTGGGATCCTCCGGAACTTACACCTAGAGCCATGTCTCAAGCTACCAGCCTGGCCCTATAGGCGGTTCTCAGAGCAAAGGCTCCCTGGCCTCTATGAAGCAAACTGCAGAGCCCCCACCTGTGAGAGATGAAGCTGGGTGCTGCCAGGCGGGGCCCAAGCTGTGTGGCAATCTGCTCATCTCCCATGGGGCCCTGGTGCCGTCTGCCAAGGGGGGTGGGGCTGCGACGGGAGCCCACATGTCCTTGGCTGATCGTCTCAAGGCCCACACAGCACCAGAGCTGTGTGTACCCTCAGTTCCAGTACACCCGGGGCCTTGGGACCCCTGTTTCCCAGGAGGCACATACGGGGAAGCCTTATACCTGGCTGTTTGACACTTTGTCACCTGTAGGGAACAAGGTGACAAGGGTAGCTTACAGTGGTTAAGCTTCCGATTAGATAGCCCCAGTGATCTGAGCTTTCTGGAAGTTTTTGCCACCCGCCGACCCTGTAATCTAGGGGCATCCCATTACCATGTTTGGTGGATGAAAGAAACCCATATCTAGCCACCGAAAGGCAGAGACTGGGGACCATCCCTCTGTGTTGAGTTCAAGCAGCCCCCACCTGCCTGCATGTCTGCTACAGGGTGGGCTGGGTGCTGGCATACGCATACCCTGTGTGCATCTCCTTGGAAATCTGCCTCTTTCAAAGAAAACAACCAAACAAATGGCCTGCCTGGCATGCCTGCCTGCCTGCCTGTCAGTCTGCGGCTGGCAAGGTGGAGGCGTCTCCGAGGGTGTCTGGAGCCCCATCTGCCTGTGGCTCAGGTGTGAGCAATGGGGCTATTGTGGAGGAGAGAGACCAGGAAGGGGAGGGAGAGCCACCAGAGAGTCCAGAGCCACAGCTGGCCCGGAGGGGACAGGAGGCAGGGTTTGGGCATCAGGATGACGTTCCATCCCCTCCCCAGCCCCCTCTGCAGGCTCTCCCTCCTTACTGTTTTTATCCCACACCCACACCCCCATCCCACATGATAGTCACAGTGTCCTAACATGGCTGCAGTGGGGCAGAGCCCAACCCCAGGGATCCTCGCTGGCTCCTCCCAGCCTCAGTTGTTAGGACCGGTGCCGTGGTCGGTCATGCTCTTTGGCAGGTCAAGTATCCCTGGAAAGTTAGTTCTTCTCAAATCACAGCCCCTTTCTGCTTGCTGACTAGGGTTTAATGACTGGGCACAGCACCAGCCCCTCTTTGAGGCCACCCAGCCTCGGGGTCTGTGACATGCATGAAGACCTGCTGGAGGAGCAGGAGGGGAGTCCTGTCAGCAGCATATGTCTACCCTGTGGTTGTGTGTGACTGTCTCCTCAAAGCTGCATATCATGGCTGATGCCACCTCCGGTGGTTGTTCCCGTGTGTCTATTTGTGATGCTCTCCGAGGCTCCAGCAGGTTTCCCTGCCTGGTGCTTGTCACTGTACCCTCCGTCCTAGGTCCTTTGCTGCCAGGACTCATGTTGCCCAGACAGCGGTTGGCCGTGGCATTGGTCAGGTTTCCTTCTTGTTCCTTGACACCCACCCCCACCACTAACTGGTGGGAACCGTTCGAGTCCGCAGGGACGAGAGGGGCAGCCCCTGAGATGTGGGACCACTTGCACTGGCACAGACATCAGGCAGTGTCTGCTGTGCAGACGTCCAGACCCGAGTTCAGATCTCTAGAACCTGTGTAGGAGCCAGAGACGGATGGACCCCTAGGTAAGCTGGCCACACCAGTTGAGTTCCGGGTTCAGTGAGAGACAAGTGAAATCATTTCACAACACTCGTGCGTGCACACGAGTACGCACAGACATACGCATATTCAGGAAAAGAGGCCATGCACGTTGTACTCGGCAACTATGCATAGGTTCTGTTCATATCTACGCCAGCTTGGCTAAGGCCGCCCAAGCTCTTGCCTTTGGGGGTCTCGGCTCTTAATAACACGGGCTGCCCGTAGGACCTTGACCTCATCTGTGGGGTCAGTCAGCGAAGGTGACGAAGGCATCCTCCTCTTCATCTGTAGCCTGGCCCTGGCTCTCTGACCCACTCCTGCCATCCTGGCTGAATAGCTTCAGTTAATTACAGCGATGGCGGACCTGCCCGCTCCGGCAGCACAGCGAGGGAGCACAGGGCTGGGAGCCAGGCGCCAGCCTCACTAATTGGCAGCTCCTTGTGAGGTATTGATCTCAAGGTTCTCGCTGGCGAGCGCTGGCCTCTGCCTTCCACCTCCAACAGGATTAGGCTGCTAATTGTCCATGGCCCGCCTCATTCTCTCTGAGCCAGCGCCACACCAGAGCCTGCCTACGCCACTCCCTTGTTGGGTTGGGCTAGCCTAGGAAGAAACAGAGTGAGGACCAGCTGAGGTTGCCCCTTGTACAGACTGGGGTCCAGAGGAGCTAGGGAGGACTCCATTTACTGACCTGAGGCATCATCTGATCCTCCCTGAGGAGAGTCATTTTCACTACCATTCCCAGCCCTCAGCAGGGCCCAGAGCCCTCAATGGCGGTCCAGTGTGTGCATGCACCTGGATCGAATGTGAGGCAGCTCCTGCTTTAGCTGGTGGTGGCCTTCTGCATGTGGAAGTGATAAAGTGCTTTTTGCTCCGGTGTGCACATAGCACGTTCCTTGTCCTTGTGTTAGTGTCTGTGCAGAGTGAGCTACTGTTCACAGCAGCTGTTGGGTAGGGCGGGACAACTGTCCGTTGGCTGAAGAATTGGCGACTAGTCTCCCTCAGTGAAGGTCAGCAACCTTGAAGAAAGGATGGGGTTCTGGTATGGGAAACAGCATTCAGCAGAGGGGGCCAGGGGATGCCCCGACCTGCAGAGCTGCACACAGGCTGCTGGGTGTCAGGGGTGGAGCAGGCATGGTTAAAGGTTATAAAAAATGTTCCCAAGTTGATGGTGGGTGGTGATTGAGTGGGAAGTGGTTCTGCCTTTCATCCCAGGGTTCAAAAGGCTGGGGCAGGAGGATTGACCAGGAAAGGGCCCCAGAGTGAGAGCCTTTCTCAAAAGACAAGGGGGGTGGAGGGGCAGGAGTGGCTAGGGACATGATTTCAGTCAGTAAAATGGCTTGAGGACCTGGGTTCGAGCCCTAGAACATACCTGTCTGGATGGCAGGCATGGCATCTTTACTCCCAGTCTCAGGCCAGGGAAGTGAGGACGCACGAAGCCCTAGGGCTCCCTGGGCACTCTGTCTAGCCTCGACTCCAGCTCCAGGCCGGCGAGAGAACCTTGTCTTAGAAACAGTAAGCAGTGCTCCTGAGGGCTGTACCCAAGGTTGTGGTTTGGCCTCTGCAAGCACGTTCGCACACATGTGCACCTGCACACACACATTTCCGCACACACAGAGATCGATAGCATATATAAGATGTGTGCATCATCCCGTGGCCCTCCTGGGAAGGGCCGTGGCATACCTGAGCAGATTGCTGTTTGAGGCGATAGGAGGATTCCTAAAATTAATTTGAAAGTGACTGAATTTTTAGCCTGGCATGGAGAGCGAGACTGACAGACACCTGGTTGTCTGTTCCAGGTCTGCTTGAGCTGTGTAGTAAGACCCTGTCTGAAAACTTGGGCCCCTGCCTTTCTGTCCCCAGGAACTGTGTTCCACCCTCTGAGCAAGATGGTTGACAAGAGCCCTCGTTTTGGGACCCATTGGGGCTAGTATTGCAGGTCTAGGGTGTAGCTTTCTGGCTCTTAGGCTTTCTGGGTTGCACAGAGGGGTAGGTACTCTTCTACTGAATGCAGGAAGGTGTAGGATGCCAAGTCCTTCCCGACTCATGACTGGTAGCTCGCTCGTGCCAAGGTCCAGTCCCCAGGCCTGGCTGCATCAACCTGTACCTTGCCTACATCAGATCTCCAAAGCTGGCCTCCCAAGCCAGCGCGTCTCTAAGACTAGCCACCGCCTCCCTGGGCTGTCACTGTGCTGGATTCACACTACCTACCTGGGATGACAGAGTTCTCAGGGTGTAGGCGGTGGGTCTGTTGCCCATTTGAGAACCGAGAGTTCCTTCCCTAGGCCCCCACCTTCAGGCCTCATTGCTGGGGTCAGTGACAGGCAGTCTTGTGAACAAGAGGTGTGCCTGGATAGAGCTACGTGGGGACTGTGACATAATCACACAAGCCGAGTTTCTGCAGGTGGCACAATTGTCCTGGGGAAGAGGGGGCTGTTCGGTGACTGAGATCATCCCTGATTACTGTGTCCTGCTGAAACTGACACCCCAGGAACTAAGCTGCCTTACCACCACCACCACCTTTTGCTGCTGGAGTTGGTTGGGAAGGGGAGCACATTGCTTCTTTCGGGGATGATGGGGCTGTTCTGGCCTATGGTCGTAGTATTCATTCAATATGGTGGTTACACTGAGGCGCATTGGCAAGGTTTTAAGCGTGAATAACATCTCAGATTTTTAAATGCAAAAGTAGCTGTCCAACCCCACACTTGAGACAGTATGACAAAGGGCCACAGAACGGCTGTGGTTTCATCCCTGCCTGGCTGCTCTTGGGCCTTGCTCCCTGTGAGCCTCCCGGAATGGCAGAAGCGTGGGCGCGGTGGGTGGCCGTGGCACAGCCCCTGAGCTTCTGTATTCTCTTTCCACAGGGTCTTCACTGAGCAGCGAGTCATCCCCAGTGTCCTCTCCTGCCACCAACCATAGCTCTCCAGCGAGCACGCCCAAACGAGTGCCCATGGGCCCCATCATCGTCCCCCCCGGGGGTCACAGTGTCCCTAGCACTCCACCGGTGGTCACTATTGCCCCCACCAAAACCGTCAATGGAGTCTGGAGGAGCGAGAGCCGCCAGGTGAGTGGCGCCACCCAGAGATGTAGGTGTGGTGGGGGTAATCGGAACGGGGTGTCCCTGAAGGCAGTTTTCTGTCCACAGCTCTGTTGAGAACTTGAGGTGGGCTTGATACACACCCAGTACTGGAAGATGCCAGGACTAAAGCAATTCTTACATTAGGCTTGTGACTTGAGTATCGAAGGCACATTGCTTGGTGTAGGAAGCCAGAAACCTAAGCCTGGGCAGAGGAGGGGAGGGGAGGGATTGCTGAGGCCCTCCTTCCAAGGACTGCTGCCCCTTTACTTTTAAATGGCATCTTATTGTGTTCTCTAGTAGCCTTGGCACTAAACACTTCTTATGGGGTCTACATAGACCAATGTACCCAGAGGCACCAGGTTGGGATGGACTACACCGTAAAGTGCCCCCAAGGTGGTATCTGAGCCTTGGGTCTCTGGGTAGACAATAGCTGTCACTGCTTTGGAGGAGTAGGTGTGGGGACTGTAGGAAGACTCTAATCCCAGCACGAAGGAGGGGTGAGAAAGGGTCGTGTGTGCCTACAGCTTCCCAGCTGCGGTATATTAACCTAACCGGAATGGTGCCCAGAGCTTCCCCTCTGCTGGGCCTCCTACCGGCCCGGCGCCCCGGAGGGGGCCTTGCTAATTAAGAACCACTGTCAGCTGTGGCTCTCCTTGGATTCTCCAGCCCTGTTCCCAGAGGGTTTGTACTGCTAGGAAGTACTAATTAAACCACAAAGATGGAGGGGGAGGGGAGAAGAGCACCTCTTCCCTGCTGGGCCCGGGCTGGATAGGCAGGGTGTGAGCCTCATCTGCCCCACCAGTATGATTGGCGTCCCTGGTCCCCAATAAAGGGCTTGGAGTCTCCATCAGGCTCCTGACTGGAGCTTGGAACCAGCCTTGGCACATTCCTCCTGTGGCTGAAGTCACGCTTACCCTGAAAGGCTGTCTGTGAGATTCTGTCATTGAATCTCAACTCGGAGCAGCCTAGATCCACCCTGTTCTGGCTTAAAAGCGGTCGGAGAAATTGTCACCACCACCTCCCGTCTGAAGACTCCTCCCAGAGCTCGGTTTTGACCTCAGACAATGAGTCAGCTGATATAAAACCCCCATATAGCTTGCCTTCCTTGGACAACCAGCTTGCCCGGTGACTGACTGACTGGCTCTGGCTTTGCTCCTGAGAGAGAAGCTTGTAGGAGGTTACTTCCTGTTCCTGCCTTGGGCCTGGAGCTTCCGCTGACTGGCTCCCCTGGCCCAGATCCAAGACACCTCATGCATGTCCCCTTGGAGGTTCCGAGTGCCTCTGCCTCTAGATTGCTTTGCCCGGAGCCTGTTCCTGTCCTCAGAGGGGCCTCACTGCCTCAGAAACATTTAGTAACCCGGAGAGCCATGATGGCTCCGCCCCAGCAGTTCACACTGCGGGTTAACAAGAACCACCAGGGAGGCCAGTGCTGCTCAGAGCTCAGCAGAGGGTTTAATCCTTTTCAGGAGGGTGGGGAGAATGCACTCTCCCTGTAGCGTGGTATGAGTCACTGGAGGTCTCTGGAGGCCGCATCCGCTGTTGGGAGTGGGGCAGGGGGTGGCTCCAGGGCCCTTCTCAGGGTGACCAGGCAGTAAAAGCCGCTTGAGAGATGAATGAGGAACAGCCTGTTTTGAAGCTGACAGGCAAGTCGCGCTTGCCCAGCTGTGGAGACCTTGCTCTAATCCCTGGAGAATGACAGTTCCCTCCTCCCCAGCCGCTCGCTGCCTTTCATGGATGCAGCTGTGTCAAGCAGCTCTGCAGACATACCTTGTCTGCCACAACCGCTGCCGAGAGGGTGCCTTGGGGCAGCCACCGTGCCTGGGCTTCTGGATTCCTATTCGCCAGGCAGCACCCTAGCCCACAGATGACCTATTTCCCTGGTTTCTGGGCGCAAGTTCAGCCAGGCTCTCGTCAGACAAACCACAGGTCTGTGGAAGTGGGACGTGCTGCCCCCCACCCCTCACGGTGGCCTGATAGCCATTTTCCTAATCTCCCGTTTGTCCTGGTATGGGTGGGATGTGTGCCCCCACCACCACCACCTTTTATGATACTGTGTGAATGCTCCTCCTGAGGAGGAGAGGTCAGAGGTCATGAACCCACGAGGACCCCACAAGGGAACCGAGACAGCCTACTGCTGCACCGGGGAAGGAAACAGATGTTGCTGCTCATTAAAAATTCAATCAGCAGCCTGTCTCCCTCAATTAATCGAGGCTGTCTGTCTGTGGGGAGCAGGAGGGCTTGTGTTAGGCTCCATGAGAATGAAGGTGGGGGGGTGGGGGGTACCGTGGCAAGCTGTCCTCTTGGCTGCTCACACGAGGTTAAGTGGTGGTATGGCAGTGACCCCTCCCCTCGGGCTTACATATGCTTCAGTGACTTAGCTGTCCCGGGGGTGTCACCACAGGCTTGGATAACCACAAGGAGACAGTAGTCCAGGAAGGGCTAGCAGGCCCATCTCCAGGGACATTCATTGTTACTGTGCTGGCTACCATGTCCCTTTCAGTCACACCATGGGTTCTGCCCATGTCAGCCAGAGGACCTCATGTCCCTAGTGAGTACCACACACTGCTTCTGCTGAATTTCTGCTGCCATGCTGAGGGGAAGGGCCTGAATGTGGCACCAAGGAGCTCCTGGGCCTCGGGCTCTCCTTGCCTCACGGTGTCGCCCAGACTTTTCCGTGTTCCCATTGGTGCCTCTCCGCCTTGCCGTTAGGATTCCTTCCTAGTCACAGGTGACCAGCAGGCAGGCCTGTTCAGTCTGGTTTCTCCAGGCTGGGTGCTTGCTATGGTGGCTTTCTATACAGAAAGTCTGTGAGGCTAGATCTCCCCAGACCTATCCCCTCTTGCCACCTCTCACTTCATGCCTGGAGGGAGCCTCTCCTGGGCTCCCAAACCCTAAATAGGTACAAGGGTGTCCCCGCGCAGGTCCAGCAACTTGCCGGCTGCTAGCAGTGTCCAGATAGGAGCGGGCACAGCTGGAATCTTGGGAGAAGCTCTGTCCTGAGGTATAGGTCCCCAGGGTGTGTATGTCCTGACTTCATGACCACCCCGTTTTGCTTATAGGAAGTGGGGGGTTCCTGCCCTGCAGATCCTCTCAGATGCCTTCTCTTGGAATTCAACAGTCTGGTGTTTAAGGTTTCCCCAGCGTTGCTGAGTTCCTAAGGGAGCTGAGCCAGGACCTGATACACCTTGGTCCAGACCTGCTCATGGGAGGCTTTCTCCCTAAATATCTCGTTTTAAAAAAATTAGGGGAGGATGTTCCTAGAATATGAACTAAACACAGGCCTCTCTGAGGACCAGGCTGGCTCCCCAAGACCTAACTCTGTGTCTTCTTCCCACAGGACTCTGGCTCGAGAGGTAGCAGCAGTGGTCGGGAGCGTCTGCTGGTGGAGCCGCCTCTCGCCCAGGAAAAGGCAGCGGGTCCCGCCATCCCTTCCCATCTGCTCAGCACCCCATACCCCTTTGGCCTCTCCCCGGGCTCAGTTGTACAGGACTCCCGCTTCCAACCACTCAAGTAAGTGCCAGGCTAGGGTCAGGGAGGGCATGGAGTGGCTCCAGACAGGCCTGAGAGTTCGCACCAGCTGAGGTAGATAGTGCTGTCAGTCTCTGTGGCTTGATCTGCCCTGAGGTCCTTGGCCCCATGCTGAGATTTAATCATGTGGCCTAAGCACCTTTTTTAAAAGATTTATTTTATGTGTGAGTACACTGTCACTGTCTTCAGACACACCAGAAGAGGACATCACATCCCACCACGTGGTTGCTGGGAATTGGACTCAGGACCTCTGGAAGAGCAGTCAGTAACCTCTGAGCCATCTCTCCAGCCCCTAACCACTTTTTTTAAAAATTGGATAGTCAATGTATTTACATTTCAAATGTTATCCCCTATCCTGGGTCCCCCCCCCTTCTATGAGGATGCTCCTCCTCCCAGCCACCCACTCTCACCTCAACACTCTGGCATTCCTATACTGGGGAAACAAGCCTTCACAGGACCAAGGGCTTCTCCTGTTGATGCCAGACAACGCCATCCTCTGCTACATATGCAGCTGGAGCCATGGGTCCCTCCATGTGTGCTCTTCGGTTGGTGGTTTAGTCCCTGGGAGCTCTGTGGAGTCTGGTTGGTTAATATTATTCTTCCTATGGGGTTGCAAACCCCTTCAGCTCCTTTCTCTATCTCCTCCATTTGGGTGCCAGTGCTCAGTCTGATGGTTAGCTGCAAGCATCTTAATCTGTATCAGTAAGGCTCTGGCAGAGCCTCTCAGGAGACATCCATATCGGGCTCCTGTCAGCAAGCACTTCTTGGCATCAGCAGTAGTGATCCTAACCACAGTTAAGCCCATCCTCTGGGTCTGGGGACAGGTAGGTCTGAGGAGCAGGCAGCTTCCCATCTGTGCAAGCTGGGCTTCGTGCCAGGGTGAACCTCACTGAGTGGCAGGACCAGAGCCTGATGGGAAGGGGCAGCCTGCTCACCTGCTTCCCTCCCATAGCCTCCAGCGGCCTGTGCACCACGTGGTGCCCCCCAGCACAGTGACTGAGGACTACCTGAGAAGCTTCCGGCCCTACCACACTGCTGAGGACCTACGCATGTCCTCCTTGCCTCCGCTAGGCCTGGACCCAGCCACTGCCGCGGCCTATTATCACCCCAGCTATCTGGCCCCACACCCATTCCCCCACCCGGCCTTCAGGTGAGATGTCCCATACACACCGTCCGCTTGCTAATCTGTTCTGAGCAAGATAGGACCTCTCAGAGCAAGTGTTTCTCAGGGCTTGGGGCCAGACACTCAAGGGAGACCTGGTCCATCTCATCCCCTAGCTTTCCTCAGAGGAGTCCTAATGGGTGGGCTCAGCACTGCCTGCTGTTGCTCCCTGGTTCCCACTTCTCAGCCTCCACACCCCAGCAGCCAGTTCCCGCCATGCCGTCTTCCAGCTGAAACTTTTAGCGGGACTGGCCTCTTATCGCAGCGGGTCACACCCGAGGTGTGTCTGCCTGCAGCCAGTCCTCCCGTGGTCTGTGAAGTCCTAGGCAGCCATGTGGTCGGTTCCTTGTGGCCTCTGACCGTGGACATGCTCTCTGCTTGCAGCCTCTGCTGTGCTGAGCCCGCGTGAGCAGTGAACTCACCTAGCGGAGAAGCACCCACTCACCTGCCTGGGTCTTTTTCCTGGTCGATAGGGATTCACCTCAGGGATTTGCATCTGTTAGGCAGGCTTATCATTTGTGGCCTCAGCGCACACCAATCCCACCTTTTCTCTACAGGATGGATGACTCCTATTGCCTGTCAGCCTTAAGGTCTCCATTCTACCCCATCCCCACCCCTGGCTCCCTGCCCCCGCTGCACCCATCGGCTATGCACCTGCATCTCTCTGGCGTCCGTTACCCTCCTGAGCTCTCGCACTCCTCCCTGGCGGCGCTACACTCGGAGCGAATGTCCAGCCTCAGCGCAGAGAGGTAAGCTGTGTCTTCAACAGAGGGGAGGACAGTCCTGAATGCTTCGGGCCCTCAACAGGGCCGGGCTCCATGGTGGGGTGCGGTTCTTCATGTGTGGCTCCCCTGCTTTGGGCTGGGGTGTGGACTTGCTCCTTCCGCACATCCCTTTAAAGCACGCTGCCCTCTGTTTGTCCCCCCCCCACACCCCCCAGGTTGCAAATGGATGAAGAGCTGAGGCGGGAGAGAGAGCGGGAGCGTGAACGAGAACGAGAGGCCGACCGAGAAAGGGAGAAGGAGCGGGAACGGGAGCGGGAGCAGAGAGAGAAGGAGCGGGAGAAGGAGCTGGAGCGGGAGCGGGAGAAGGAACGGGAGCTGGAGCGGCAGCGCGAGCAGCGAGCGAGGGAGAAGGAGCTGCTGGCCGCCAAGGCCTTGGAACCCACCTTCCTGCCTGTGGCTGAGCTGCACGGACTCCGGGGTCACGCCACCGAGGAGCGGCCCAAGCCCTCGGAGCAGCTGACTCCAACCCGAGCAGGTACCTGAGCTGAGCTGTGTGGAGGGAAAGGCCCCCTGTGGGTGAGGGGTGCTGCCTCTGGGGAGGCTGGAAGAGGTGTGATGTAGCACCTCTGGTGGACACAGGATCCCAGAGCTGCCCCCAGAATGGAAACAGTAACCGGCCAAGGGGCCTTGCCGTCACTGCTGGTGGTGGAGACCAGAGTCACAGCACTGAGATACCCCCATCTGACCTGTTGTATGTCAGAGTTCTGTTCAAAGGCCAGGCTAGCCTGGGACCCAGGCATACTTCGGATTCATAGCACTGGTCCAGTGTCAGTCCCCCCAAGCCTTGGGAGTGCAGGCACGAGCCATCCTGATCTTGTTCTGAATGTAATTCATTCCGTGAATGAAAATCTACAAGGTGGGGCTGCCTAAATGGCTGTTCAACAACTGGCCCCCAGGAGCCCTTAAAGACATGTAACTGCTCTGAGCCAGCCACACATACCATGTCTCCCCTCTGGGCTTCGAGCAGGGGTCAGGGCTGGCATCCTGGAGTGACAGTATTTCCTCCCACAGAGAAGCTGAAGGACGCGGGTTTGCAGGCGCCCAAGCCTGTTCAGCACCCTCTGCACCCAGTGCCTGCCCCACACCACACGGTGCCCAGCCTCATCTCCAGCCACGGCATCTTCTCTCTGCCCGGAAGCAGTGCCGCCACAGCCCTGCTGATCCAGCGCACCAACGAGGAGGAGAAGTGGCTGGCGCGGCAGCGGCGCCTGCGGCAGGAGAAGGAAGACCGCCAGTCCCAGGTGTCCGAGTTCCGGCAGCAGGTCCTGGAGCAGCACCTAGACCTGGGCCGGCCCCCGGTACCCACAGAGGCGGAGCACAGGCCGGAGAGCACCAGGTGGGTCCTGAGTCGGGCCTCAGTGATGCTGGTTCAAAATCTGTCCGTCTTTCTGTACCTCTCCAGCCCTTAGCATCTGTGTTGACTGGTCTACAGGAGCCCTGACAACATAAGTCTGCCTCTTCCTGGCCTTCCACGCCCTGCACAGCTATAGGGAAGCCACTTTAGGCCTCACTAGTCTTTAACATTCTGTGCTGGATACAAGGTTCATGTCAAGCCACAGTCCTGGCTCCTTGGCCATCCGCTCAGGCTCCCACATCGGCCTGGTCTTACTTGTGCCATTGCGGTGGGCTGTAAAGGGGGTGAGGTCGTGGGCCCCTCCCCCACAGACCTTGCCTTGGGTCTTTGGCCCGCATGAATAGGCATTCTCTTCACCCTCATAGAAATGTTAAGCTTTGAGAAAGCCCCTAAAACTGCTTTTTAAAAAAAGACTCTTGTTTTTAAGTTTTATGAGAATTGTATTCAAGTTTTCCCACTCCCCTCCTCCTAACTCCTGTGCCTCCAAGTACATGACCTCGTGTGTAATTACTGTTATACATACGCGTGTAGCACACACCGACGTGTGCAGCCTCTGGAGCCCATTTTGTATCCATGCATTTAGGGCTGGCCACTTGGGACTTGATCGCTTATCGGGTTGCTTGTCCCCAGAGGTCCCTCTCTCTCACATCTGGTCTCTAGTTCTTCCCTTGCTGGCATGTCAGCTAGTGTTGTCAATATACAAGTCTTGTTTAGGTGACAGCTTCCCTGTTACACCTAGATGGCACTGCCTAGCAGAGGAATCCTAGCACGCTGGCTCTGACAGCCTTCCGTGCTGCCTTCTGAGAGTGGGGGTTGCACTATAGACCAACCAGTCAGCACTAGATCCCTAAAAGTCACCTGTCCTCTGTCTTTTGACCAGATGTGGATCTCAATAGTAGTCTACTGCAGAAAGAGGCTTGCAGCTGCGACTCTGCCCAGGCCCAGAGGAGGGGATGAACTGAGCTGTGAAGGGCGAGGGTCCTGAGCAGAACTGTGTGATACAGAGTGTGGGCTGGGGGAAGCTTTTTGCACATCTGGTGAGGCAAGAAAGACCTTTAGGCAGAGCTCTGGGGCTGCTGCAGTTCTGGCAGGAGCCACAGGGGGGCAGCAGCACAGTTACCACCCTGTTTGTGATATCAGCCCATTGCCGGGAAGAAAGGGCTCTCCCAAGGATAGGCAGGATGAAGGCCTCTCCCCCAGAGGAGTTCACACGTACAGGCAGTCTGGTGTGAGCCCAGCAAGCCACTTCGAGTATTCATTCTGTGGGAGGGCTGGTAGGCAGGTCTGCTTCCAAAACCAATGGTGTGGTATGTTCTCTCTAGGCCAGGACCAAACCGGCATGACCAGGGCAGCCGTGAACCCCCACAGCACTTTGGTGGCCCACCACCCCTCATCTCACCCAAGCCTCAGCACCACACCGTACCCACAGCCCTCTGGAACCCAGTGTCTCTGATGGACAATGCTCTGGAGACGCGGCGGGCTGAGAGCCACTCTCTACATAGCCACCCGACTGCTTTTGAGCCCAGCCGCCAGGCTGCCGTGCCCCTAGTGAAAGTGGAGCGGGTGTACTGCTCAGAGAAGGCAGAGGAGCCCCGGAAGCGTGAGGCCACGCCACTGGACAAATATCAGCCACCGCCACGGGAGGCAGGAAATCTGGAGCCTCAGACCTTTCCCCATGGACCTGGGCCTTTCCTTACTGAACTTGAGAAGTCAACACAGACCATCTTGGGCCAGCAGCGGCCCTCTCTTTCCCAGGCAACCACCCCCTTTGGGGAGCTCAGTGGGCCTCTGAAGCCAGGCTCACCTTACTGCCACCCCACGGCGAGGGGCCCTGACCCAGCGTACATCTATGATGAGTTTCTTCAGCAGCGACGGCGACTGGTCAGCAAACTGGACCTGGAGGAGCGCCGGCGGCGCGAGGCTCAGGAGAAAGGTCTGGCCTCCTGAGCGGGTCTCAACCTGCCTGGGAATGTGGGGGTTCATCAGGACAGGAGACCCCAGTGCCGGCTGCTTGCCTCTCTTCTCCCATTCTAGCTTTCAGTGCAGTCTTAGAAGATTGGTTTCACACTTTTGAACCCCACACCTGTAGGGCCCCTTGCCTGTCCTGCATTGAAGCACACGTGGGAAGTCACGGCTTGTCTAAAACGATACTGCAGATTTGTTATTGATAAAGTGATGGGCGGAGGCTGGTCAGGTGTCTTTAAATATTAATAGTGTGACCTTAACAGAGGAACAGCCTAGCAGGGCTTCAAGCATGGGCTAGTGACAGTGGAGGGTGCGTGCACCAGGGGATAAAGGACAGCAGCTGGCACTGCCCCTGACCAAGCCTGGAGTTAGGCACCTCTTTCCTGTCTCTACTACCCAAAAGTCAAAAATGGAGGGGACAGTTCCCTAAGGTCCTAAGAAGTTTAGGAGAGCCAGTAGGGCAAATTGCTATGGCCTGTCTAGTATCGAACCCAGCTCCATAGCCAGCTCCTCTTGCTCCTCTTCTGGAGTGCTGGGCACGCTGGCTTTGGGGCTGGGCTGGGGCTTTCCTATCAGTTCACCTTGAGAAGGAATGGGGGCTCTGTAGTTTTCAGCTGCCTTCCTATGAGGGGTACAGCAGGGGCAGCATGTTCACAAAGCCATGGCCATTGGGCCTTTGTAAGGAATGTTCTGCTCCGAGCCTGCAGGTGTCCGTGCAAATGGGAAGAAACCAGGCCCTCTTAGCAAAGGTCCTCACAGGTCCCAGCAGGCCCAGCCCAGTGGTCTCACTCCCATGCCCCAGGTGCACGTGTCCACAGAGCATCCTGGGTTCTGAGCCTGGCTCAGTGCACCCATTTCTGCCATCAGGGTACTACTATGACCTTGACGACTCTTACGATGAGAGCGATGAGGAGGAGGTCAGGGCACACCTCCGCTGTGTGGCTGAGCAGCCACCCCTCAAACTGGACACGTCCTCCGAGGTAACAAGTCCCTCCTCAACTCTGGCATGTTCTGGGCTGGCTGGGTAGTTGGTTACCACTTTGGGTCTACTTCTTGGCTTCCAAACACTGCAGGCCATTACCTCTCCTCTATGGCCTAGCTCCAAATCGGACTGCATGGACCACGGGACCCCTGAAATAGTGGATGTGGTGTGAAGGGCCATATCGAGCCGACAGTGACTTCACACTCGTTTGTTTTCTTTCCCGATCTAGAAGCTAGAGTTCTTGCAACTTTTTGGCTTGACCACCCAACAGCAGAAGGAGGAGCTGGTGGCTCAGAAGCGCCGGAAGCGGAGGCGAATGCTGAGAGAGAGGAGCCCATCGCCACCTGCCATTCAGTGCAAGCGACAGACGCCTTCCCCCAGACTGGCTCTGTCCACCCGCTACAGCCCCGACGAGATGAACAACAGCCCTAACTTTGAAGAGAAGAGGAAGTTCCTGACCTTCTTCAACCTGACGCACATCAGTGCGGAGAAAAGAAAAGGTAGGGCCTTGCTCTGGCCTGCACACGTAGGACAGGGTGCTTCTGGGTAGCATGATCTACAGAGTTGGCCTCTTGGCTCTGACAGGCTTTTATCCCTTGGTGTTTCTGGCTCACTTGGCTCTGGCACACGTCCTGTTTGGATGTGAAGCCTGGTGTACCTGTATGTACAGCCAGTGACCCTCACAGCCCCACGTCATCCGCCTGCACTTAGAGTGCTCCCAGGACTTTACCCTGGGACTGAGAGGGTGTGCTCAAGAGGTGCATACCACAGGCCCTTCCTGTTGGGGTCACCAGTGATCTCTACTGAGCACTGTTTCTGATGCTAACAGACCCGGAGAGTGAGGGCGTGAGGAGCCTATAGGTGCCAAGCTCATAGTAAGCACAACTTGCCCAAAAAGATGCTTCCAGATCAGTCTGGTACCCTGGGGCCATGTTGGAGAAGAGACTTGGGACTGGAATCCACAGTAGAGAAGACATGGCATAACCAAGGCATGCTGAGGCTACCTTAACCTGCTCAACACCATCTTGGGCTGAGGCGTTGACGCTCCACAGCCGTGCTCCTGTGTGCCTCATGCCCCTTAAGGGCACTGGCTTCTTCTGGAAGACTCCGCAGAAAAACAGTGCCTCCAGCTCTTCGGTTGGTTTGACAAGCTTCTTTATTGGAGGTGGCCGTTTCTTTTTCCATTTTTAACAAGCGTGGTGGAGGTCTCACTTCCCAAGCAAGGGTTAGTGACGGGCTGACTGCCAGCACAAGCCCCTGGACATGTGCCTAGTTTGCAAGACTGATTTTTCACCTGGCTTTGTGTCTAAAGGACGCCGTCGGCACTGAAGCCTCTTAAGTTTCCAAGTTGGCAGGAAGATCTATGGTGTGGAACACTTGTAGGAGCTGCACTCCTTCTTGGGAAATGGCTGTGACCTTAGGCAGGGAGCACACTCCTTCCCTGGTCTCTGCTCTTATGTTGGGACCCTCCCTGGTCTTCAGATCAGGAAACCTGCTGAGAAGGAAATCACCATGGAAACTCCCAGGCAGCTCATGGCTGCAAATGTGGCTGTCTGGAGTCGCCAGGCTACTGTCACCTGCTTCTTCCTGTCTGCACAGCTGGCCGCAGTGCTTGCTTTTGGTGCCTCTTGGTGTGAAGGGTTTGTACCTGCCAGTCACGGTGGCCAGACCCCGCCTTTCCTTCCCTCTCAAAGTGCTGCTAACCTCGGGCTGCTTTCCTCACAGACAAAGAGAAGCTTGTTGAAATGCTCCGTGCCATGAAGCAGAGAGCACTGTCCGCAGCAGTAACAGACTCAGTGACAAACTCTTCGAGGGACAGTCCTACCATCTCCCTGAGTGGTAAGGGAAGGACGCCCTACCCGCCAGCATCCTGTAGCTTGGGGAGGTGGCGCTTGAAGTCTCATCTTTGCAGTGAACTTGACTTACTGGAAACAGGGCTTCTCTCCATCCTGGTTGAGCCGAGCCTTAGGACAGACTGGAAGGTGGGCGTGAAGTTCAGGGGAGGGCACTGACTTCCACCGTGCCGCCCATCAGCTGCAAGCTGTAGCCATCATTTCCCAAGAGGATGCCTGGGCTCTCCAGACCGTCTCCAGCACCTACTTTCTCTCTGCTTCTTTGCTGGTCCACCTGAAGAACGCTGAATCTTCGGGGTCCAGCCTCTTGCTAGCTCATGTCTTCACCTGCTCTCCCTGATCTGGATGAAGTTACTCCTACCTTCTCAGCGCTTCCTCCTCTCTCTCCCCTCCTATCCCTTGGGAGCTGTTCACGGTTGGACTTGCGGCCAAACAGGCCACTCCTCAAACTCTAACCTTGTGCACAGTGTTAACGTAGGGCACACGCGCTGTGCAAATGTAAGCTCTAGACACCAGCAGTGTCTGCATGCCTGTTTTTCCACAGTTCATAATGTTCCCCTCATTTTCTATCTCCCAAAGAACCAGCCACACAACCAGCTCCTCCAGAGACGGATCAGCCTGCCGGGGTCCCCGTCTCCTTGTCAGATGTCCCAAAGCCTGTGGAGACTGGAAGACTGGAACAGCTCCGGCCCCAGGAGCTCTTGAGAGTCCAGGAGCCTGCTCCTACCAGCGGTGAGAAGGCCAGGCTGAGCGAGGCCCCTGGGGGCAAGAAGAACCTGAGCATGCTTCATTACCTCCGGGGCGCTGCGCCCAAGGACATTCCTGTGCCGTTGTCCCACAGCATCAACGGGAAGAGCAAGCCTTGGGAGCCCTTCATGGCAGAAGAGTTTGCACATCAGTTCCACGAGTCCGTGCTGCAGTCCACACAGAAAGCTCTGCAGAAGCATAAAGGTAACAGACCCTATGTCCCATGTCACCTGTTAGTGCCGGGTGACACAGGCCATGTACCCAGTGGTGGGACCTCTTAACCCTTAATTTCTGTGAAGCACTTGAGAGGCAAAGCCTCGGTCGCTTCCAGACTTGTAGCTGCTCAAGAACCTCACACTTGGGATGGTTAGCCAATGACAGTTCAGTAAGGTCAAAGCAAGTGTCCTCTATGCGTGTATGGCGCACAGCATCTTCCTGGGCTCACTTGGAGGTCTGGTTCTTTGCTAAGATACTGTGTGCCTACCATCCAGGGCACAGTGAATGTGGGGACAGAGGGTTCTGCTGCCCTGCTTACCTTGGTGAAGTGTGTCTCTGTGTGTGAACCCAGCAGGGAAAATTGACTTAACATGCCCAGTCTGTCCAAGGGCTTCACACAAAGCTGTGGAAGTTGAGCTCCCAGTGTTTGTCACTGAGTTGACTTTCCTGCTGGGGTCCAGGAAGCAAAAGAGAGGGCTGGGCTGGGTGGTTGGAGGCAGAGACTGCATCCCTGAAGCTTGTAGGCCAGCCAGACTAAACAAAACAGGAAAGCAATAGAGGAAGACATCAGCGTTGACCTCTGACCTCACTGCCTAGCCTGTGAGGGAAAGCTGGAAGAGAGGTGTTAGCTGGTTTGTGAGCTTAGGCCAGACAGAAGCCATCTGCTCCCTGATCCTGCTTAGGGTAGGGGGCTCTTTCAGGTGGCATCTAAAGGATGGATATATCTCTGAGCAGCATTCAGGCGAGGCCACCAGCAGGACTTGAAGCACCTCTGCCCTCAGGAAGCAGGCTGTGCCCCATAGGATAGGAGCTGGGTAGGATAGTCTGTCGCCAAGGGTTACTTTCAGTTGAGCATTTTCTTCTCCCCAGGGAGCTCGGCTTTGCTGTCTGCAGAGCAGAACCACAAAGTCGACACATCCGTCCACTACAACATTCCTGAGCTACAATCCTCCAGCAGGGTCCCCTTGCCCCAGCACAATGGACAGCAGGAGCCCCTAACGGGGAGGAAGGGGCCTCCTATGCAGGAGGTGGACCAGGACTCTGAGGACGACAGTGAGGAGGAAGCTGAGGAAGCCCCCAGGCACCAGTGGCAAGGGATCGAGGCAATTTTTGAAGCTTACCAGGAACACATAGAAGGTAGGGGTTTGTGTAAATGGGAAATCAGCAGATCCAGTCGGTCTTCGCTAGATTTCTGCCAAGTGTCCCTGTGCTAAGACATTCTCTTGCAGGATAAGCCTATGTGTATAGCATGTACTTACTCCCTGCCCTGAGCCCTGTTGGGGTGGGACATGACCGAATGTTGCCTGGTTTCTTCTACATAAAGCTGAGCTCGGGCTGATCTTACCATGCTGTGAGCCCACACTGAAGTTTCTAGGTGTTTTTATCTAAAAGCAGCCTGAGTCACACACCCAGCCATCCCTTGCTCCTCTGCCCTCATACGAGGTCCTAGAGAAACAGTGGCACTAGTTTACAGGATACCACACTCTGGCCCATCTCCCAGTACTTGGATGTTGTTCCACCTTTGACCTAACCCTAGGCTACCTCCTCCTTCCATACCCTAGCTTTCCTTTTTTTTTTTGGCACCTAAGCCATAAATAATGCATGTGAATCCAGGCTCTCCTTGTACTTGTGGGCTCCTCCCACGTGCTGAGGTCATAGGCCTGTGCTGCTGAACCTTCAAAGGCATTTTGAACTTAGCACCAACTGACGAACTTGAAGGTCGCCAGAATGGGGAACACCTACTCGAGGTTGGCTTTCCTCAGAAGGCACCCTCCCCATTTTGGAATTGTTGGATTTACCGTTCACTGTTTCTATACCCATTTTCTGTCCTGTAGAAACGGAACCCAGTAGCATCTCAGGTGGATGGAAATGTTCCCTTCTGGGTATGGGGTCTTTTGAAGGTTGCCAGGACATATCTGTTGTATGGTAGCTCACTTTGGCTTGTTCTTAGCAGCTGTCTGAATTTCAAGATCTTGTCAAACCTTGTGAGGGTTTCCCGTCTCCTACGGTGGACACAACTGTAGCTTTTTCATGTGGTTGTGCCCAGCCCTCCCCACATGACTCAAGACCGGGACAGTTTCTCCAGTCTGCATATTTCTACCCTTGTCATTGCTACTGAGGACTTGGATGGCAAGGCTCCTGTCTTGGTTGTAAAACTTGGGGTAACTTAAAGCTTTGTCCCTCCAGGTTTATTTTACTCTGAGAGGAGTTTCATGCTTTGATTGCTCCACCGTTGGCGAGTGGCTGTCAGGATTGTCCTAGCCTTGCAATGCCAGTCCATTGTCACTGTGGTCATTAACCGAAGCACTCTGTGGTAGTGCCTTGGTGAAACCGGATTAAGGATACTTTGGCCTTTCTCTGCCTCCGCCGCTGACGTAGTTCTTCCAGGTTCTAAACTTGCCTTTTGACTCCAGAGTATCCCCAACTGTACCGAGGTAGCCAGACCTGGAAGTGTGGGTGCAACTGAGAACATGCTGCAAGGTTGAAGACACAGTCTTATACAAAGATGACACATCGCCACCTCTTGTCTTTTCAGAGCAAAACCTGGAGCGGCAGGTGCTACAGACACAGTGCCGGCGGCTGGAGGCTCAGAACTACAGCCTCAGCCTGACTGCAGAACAGCTCTCTCACAGCATGGCGGTGAGTCAGGCATGGGTTTTGTACAGACACCCCCAGGGAGGAGTCTGCTCTTTAGTGCCAGGCTTAGTAACCATTCTTTAATCCCCAGGAGACAGACAGATCTGTGAGTTTGAGGTCAGCCTGGGACATATAGTAAGATCTTGTGTTAGGAAGAGCACAGGTGCGGGGCTGATCAGACCTGGGGTTAAGAATTTGAGTGAGGCAACAGTGCACACTGGTTCTTTAGGAGCAATCTCCAGAGGCCACTCACTGCTCTATGTACAGATGGTTCTGACACGCATCTTCTCCCCAGGAGCTTCGGAGTCAGAAACAGAAGATGGTCTCTGAGCGGGAGCGGCTCCAGGCGGAGCTGGACCACTTGCGGAAGTGCCTTGCCTTGCCCACCATGCACTGGCCTAGGGGCTACTTTAAGGGATACCCGAGGTGACGGTTTCCCTTGCACTAGGCTGAACCTATAGTATAGA
Source organism: Micromys minutus (assembly GCF_963924665.1). Classification (NCBI taxonomy): domain Eukaryota; kingdom Metazoa; phylum Chordata; class Mammalia; order Rodentia; family Muridae; genus Micromys; species Micromys minutus. The sequence continues at coordinate 42,692,510 of NC_137959.1, forward strand.
AATATTATCTATTTTATTACCTTGAATATTTAATATTTTTCACTGGGAGGTTTGAAGCTTACAAATTGAGAACGTGCCATGCATGAAGCGAAGGGTTCCAGGCTCCAGAGAGGAGATCACCACGACTCTAGTGTCCTCGAGGCACCGTCTCAGCTAAGACTCAGTTCCTCTTTCTGAGGTCGGTGTTATTTCCTCTCCCCCACGTCATCCTTCTCCTCGGACACTGACGCCCACTGTGCATGTGGCTGAAGGAGAGCCAGCTGGTTGTTTCTGGTGTCGCTGTGCCACAAGAGCCCAGCTTGCTGCAGCCCTGGGCGTTAAGCTCTTCCTCCCAGGAGCGGGACTGATGCGCTGGGAAGGCAGGGCGTGTGCAAGCAAAGGGCTTACCATCATCAAAGCTGCAGGCCTTGGGAGCACACAAGCTAGTCGATGCTTCTCCCTGGACAGCTCTTGGGGAAAGAGGCAAACCCACACCCAAAAGTACCTGCTTTTCCTTGGGGAAGATGCGTGGAGCTGCCCACAGAGAGCCTACCCACTGAATTGCTACCGCCGTGTGGTGTTTTCATACAAACGCACGTTTTGAGAGAAAAGTCAAAGGTGCTTCAGCCTTGTACTGTGTATATATTTAAAAAAAAAAAGTTTTGTATGTTTTTATTACTTTAATTATTGTTATAAAAAAGCCTGCCATTTTTAATATGTGGTTTGGGGAATTTTGTTTTTCCTGTTGGGGGTTTCCTTTGTTTTGTTTTTGTTTTTCTGGATTTAAAAAAAAAAAAAAAAACCTTGCTTTTAGTGTTTGTACTGCTGCTGGTCAGAATGTTAAAATGCTGAAGTCCTAGGAGAGCTCGCCTGTGCAGCATCCCACACAGCAGGGCTGGGGGGCACCTAGGGTCGGTCTGCTGTGCAGGGGGCATGATGACCCACGTGCAGCAGGGACTTGGCAAAGCTGTGGGAGCTGAGCTCCTGAGACAGGCACAGCTCTGGCAGAAAGCTCAACTCCTCAGTCAGGACTGACCAACTTGAAAGATCTTCCTGCCGGAGCCTGTGACTGTCTCCATCAGGGAGGGGAGAAGGCCAAGCCTACCCTTGGCCACCAGACTCAATGGCTGTACAGAGCAGCTGGCTGACAGTCTTGTCCCCCATCCCTGCTCCACCCTCACCCCTTGCTCTGCCTGCCAAGAATCTTCTAGTTATTAGCAAACTCAGACAAAGAAGTGCCACCAGTACGGTCAAGCAGTCAACAAAGCACCTTTCTCTGCCCCACAGCCAGTCAGAGATGATGGCCCAAAGGAGAGCGGAGGCCGCATACCCTGGGCCAAAGCATCGCCCGATTTCCCAATTAGACGCTGCTTGCGCTCAGTGCTCCTTTTCCCAGGCAAGTCCACACTGGTGGCTAGACGCTTTTGCTATTCTGCTTGGTGACAGCTTCTGGGAAAGGTAGAACCCATAACTTAAGACACACAGTCTCTTCCATCACCCCACAGGAGTTCCCCTGGCTGAGTACGTGATCCAAAGCAAGCGATGCCCTCCCAGGTCAGTCTGGGGCACAAGCTGAGCCACTGACTAGCAATGCCTATAGCCTTTCCCAATGCCCTTGCCTGCCCTAGAGTTTCTAGGGCCACCTCTAGCATCTCTGCCTGTGGAAACCGAATATCCCCATGCTCATAAGTAAAGTGACAATCAGAACCAGGTACAAGCCAGTAAAGTGGTAGGTGACTGCCACTCAGACCACATATGGCGTTTTTCCCATCCCACAGTCTCAGAGCTGGATGAGGCTAAAAAGAACACAGTAGCCCCCTTCCAGGTACCGCCACCCCGTCCCTGAGCACCCCTCCAGCACTGCCCTGCTACAGATCTGCTCTGGGCTGGACTGTGAAATTAGCATGTACATGAAAACCCAGTCCTTGACCATGTCTTCCCACTCCACCTGCAAGTGATAGCTGCCATCTGTCCTGGGTGACACACACCGAGCTTGTGACAGGTGTCCGATCAGACCCGCCACCATCACAGATGAGTGATCGAGAGAGGGCTGTCAACACTTCAGTACATGGTGATCTTAAAAACATCCAACCGCACCAGACTGTACCACTAGGGCATCAAGAACAAGCCCCACCCTAACAGTGGGGGCCATGGCCAGGCTCAGCACTGAGAGTCTCAGCCAGCTAAGCTGAATTGCAAACTAGATGCCTCCCGCCCCAGCATGGAGACGACCTGCACAGCAGGCCCAGCACCTCTGAGGTGTGCATTAGCCACTTATAGCAGCAGTCTGTACTCTTAAGTATGCAAGCTTTGACTTCACTACTTGCCGTAGCCTGTCCCCACTGTCTGATCCAGTGCTTAGCTTCAACCCTAGAGGCTGCCTTGGCCTGAGGAGGCATCTCACTGGTTTCATACTTGTGTGCCCTATGCCTCGCTGCTGGGGCCTCAGACCCGGGCAGGAGGGAGGACGGGTGCCTCGGTCGCTCTGGGGGGCAGTTTAGATGCTGTGAAATTAAACCCGTCCTAAGTGTACTTGTTTGAATTAACTGTATTGTAATATTATTTGTTGAATGTAGTAATTAGGTATTTATGAATATATTGCTGTAATTTCTGACATCCCAAAAATAAAATCTTCCTAAATCATGTTAAGTCTTTGTGTCAGCACCACCACCAGCCCCAGCTACATACAGTGTTCCACAGGTCAAGCTTGAGGACTTGAGCCGAACTGAGCTGGCCGGAACACTTGCTGTGCTTGGCCTGCAGTCCTTGGGCAGGAGAGCAATAGAGACAGAAAAGAAAAGCTGGCGGCTGCTCCATTCCATGGAGTTGAGCTTGCTGTATGGCTGGCTTCTGACAAAGACAGGTAGCAAGCTCACCGCTCCACAAATGTTCCACACACCCTTTTCCCCACACTCCATGGCACATAGCGAGAGTTTGTAGACCAGAAGCCTCTGGCTAGAAGTCTTGAGACTGGGAGCTCTCGGAGGGCTGGAGGTTTGTGCGCAGTTTGTACATGTGGTTGAGGGCCTGGGTGAGGAAGGCCCCGCTCGTGTTGATCTCCATCAAGGTCAAGTTGTCCAACTGAAACAGAAAAGCAAGTGAGCGGAGGAAATCTTGGCTTTAAGAAAAAGCTAGACTGCTGAACAGTGAGGTGTTTGTTCCTGATACTAAGGGTGAAGCCCAGCCCTGTGGACACTAGACAGGCTCTCACAAGAGCCAAATCCCCCTCCCCACAAGTCCCAATGAGCTACTATTCAAAGCACAGCTTCAAATCCCTGTTTACATGACGGAGCAGGCAGCATGCCCTGACAACTCCCTGGGAAGCAGTGGTGGTGGCTGGCGGGCACTGGGCAGGGACAAGAGAGCCAGCCATGCCTACCTTGGCATGTGCCTCTTGCTGCCGCACAAAACTGTCAGCAGACACCCGGAGCTTGGCCATGCGTGTGTCCCACAGATCTTTGATCAGTGTTCGGATGGTGTCTGCTTTGGGAATGTTGTCAGAAGCACTGAAGATACAGACAGGCAAAAATATATAGGCAATTGGTAAGCTTACTGGAGACAGGCAGAAATGGCTGCTTCAAACAGCAGCACAGGGGCAGGACAGCTCAGCAGTTAGTGCTTTGTGCTCTTCCTAAGGATACTGACCAGTTCCACTGACAACAATCAGGCAATACACAACTGCTTATACTAAGGGATACAGTGCATCCTAGCCTCTGTAGACCCTGAACACACGCAGACAGTCACAGCCACATGCACATAAACAAATCTTTACAAACAAAGCTTGAACAAGTGACTATGACCCTAGTATTCAAAAAGCTGAAGCCGGGAGAATCAGAAGTTCAAGGTTGGGATACATAGACTGTTTGGAAGGGGCTGGGGGATCCTCGCACAGACTTGAGAGAATACTGGAGCTCAGTTCTTTCCTTGGGGAATTGGGATGTCAGCAGGTAAGCTTGGCAGCCATGGACTTTTCATACCAGCCATGGCCAGTGGCTATACAGAATGACAGCGGACAGTAACATACTGAAAGCCAGAAGTGGAAACTATAATCTCAGTATGTGGGAGGCTGAGACAGGAGACTACCTGGAACATGAAGTACCGTGTAAATCTTTTAAACAAGAGCACATTAGGGGCTAGAGCCAGCTCGGCAATTAAGAGCATATGCTCTTGCAAGGACCCAAATCAGTTCCCAGAAACCTACAAGGGGCAGCTTACAACCGCCTGTAATTCCAGCTCCAGGAGATTCAATATCCCCTTGTTTCCTTGGGCACTGCACTTAGACACACATAACCACACAGACACAAACATGTAATTAAAAAGGAATAAAAATATGTCTTTAAATGAACACTAGGAAATTGGACAGAACACTCCTAACTCCCTTCAGGGTAACAACAGCCTGCGCTATATAACTTTAGCTCAACTTGGTACTGAGGCTGGCTCAGATCAGCAGATTCCTGGTTCTTACCAGTGACACAGGCTTACTACCCATCACCACCAGGAAGAGGGCGAGCTCTGAGCTGAGTCCTTCAAGTGGTATTTCTAGTCTCACAAAAGACTGAGAGACAGGACTGCCACTGTGGGGGGCACAAAACCACAAAGCCAAGGAAAGTCTCAAAGCGGGCCCCGTGTCTACAGAGCTTAAGGTCAGCAGTTAATAACACCTTTCCTCCAGGACATATGTGAAACCACCGCCCTTTGAAGGAGTTCACAGGAGACAGAGGTAGACTCACTCATACAGCCTACCGCTAGGTGCTCTGGGTAGAGCTAGAGCCTCCAGTGCCAGTCAGCTCAGGAGCAGACCTGTGGTATAGACTGTGTGCAGTGAGCTGAATTATGAGCACAGCATTTAGACCTTACGCTTTGACATAACACTCGAGATCTTCATCAAGTGAACTACAGAACAAAGGAAAATGGGTCTCTGGCCCAGTAAGACAGCTCAGCATGTGAAGGTGTTTGTGGCTAAACTTAGCCTAAATCCAGGCTCTTGGAACCACACGCCAGGAGAGCACCAACTCCCGAAAGTTGTTCCCAGACCTCCATGTGCAAGTCATGCCAACAGATGCATGCCAAAAAAAACTTTTTAAAATTTTATTTTTATTTTTTTTCCAGGCAGAGTTTCTATGTGTAGCCCTAGCTATCCTGGAACTCGAATCTGACCAGGCTAGCCTCAAGCTCAAAGATACCCTGCCTTTGCCTCCAAATGCTAGGAGATTAAAAGCTCGCACCACCACTGGCTGGCTAAAAAATTTAATGGGTTCCCCAGGCAGATAAATTACACAGTAAGGTTTTGTTTTGGTTTGTGACACGGTCTTGGGAGCTGGAAAGATGGCTCAATGGTTAGGAGCACTGGCTGTTCTTCCAGAGGTCCCAGGTTCAGTTTCCATCACCCACATGGTCATTGCCAGTGACTCCTAGTTCTAGGGGACCCGACTCCCTCACACATGCAGGCAAAATAAAGACAGGGTCTTACTACATAGCCCAAGGTAGCCTGGAACTCCTAAAGTAGACCAAACTGGTACTCAGCGATCCATCTGTCCCTATCTCCCACCTCCTCCCAGTTCTAGGATTAAAAGTGCACTACCACCCCCAACAACACAAGGTTCTTGGTAGAGTGCATAATACATACTTGTCAAAGACAGTCAGTCCTCTGTGCTAGTAGCAACAGCCTGATTCTCGGTCATGCATCAAGATTCTCTCCTTTCACAGCACTGTCCCCCACTCTGCCAGTCTCTCTCAGACCTCTGAGGACACCAGCTCCCTAGGTTTCCCCATAAGCACGGTACCATGGCCCATCATATGCCCACATTGATCCCTAACCCCTCAGGCACAGAGTCACAGTACCTTACAGCTCCTCCTATTGCTGCTCTCTCTACTCCTTGGAACATTCTGCTGTTCTGCTCACCCTTGTACTCCTTAAATGCCTTCTCTGGCTCCTCCAGGCCTTGCTGTATCCTATGGACTCCCAAGGACACTGACTGTGGCGGTTTAAAGACCAGTTCACAGGGTCACATTGTTCTCTTACCCAAATGGGAACTCAGCCCACATGACCGTGTTTACAGCTGACCTACAGCCTCCCACCCCTGAGGGGCACTCGATGGGGCAGTGTCCAGCCGGATACTAAGTAAGTTAGGTCTGAGCATCTGCTTTCACTCAACCCTGCATGAGGCTTGCTGGAGACAGTCCCTGCCCATCTAGTACAGTGGGCATAATGGCACAGTCACAAGAAGACTACGAAACTGTACTGTGGCAAATGCCAGAGCAGAGCTCTGCAGACACTAGGCCAGAAAGACCTGGAGCAAGAGGCCCACTAAAGTCCACTAAAGCTCAGTTCAGGGCCAGTGTAGGTAATATAGCGAGACACTGTATCAAATAAACCCACCAACCTGTTCTACACCAGACAGACCACTGGATCATAAAAATACGAACTGAGAGCAACGGAGAGCAGTGAGAGACGGAGGTGGGGCACCTGCTGTGAGCACTCCTAGATAAAACTAGAAAGGCTAAGGGCTTCAGTCAGGGCAGCACCAGGCAGCCTGGCCACCACATGAATAAACTAGAAGACCGAGTTGATGGACACTCAAACCCAGGGCTTGCCACACACATTTATCTCTATGGCTCAGGTCTACTGCCCACCCCTGTGAGACACAGGGAGCCCATCACTTTCAGGGAAAATTGGGTTAAGTGAAGCTTGTGCACCTAGAGAAAAGGCGGCTGCTAGATTGTCAGCGGCCACACTACCAACCAGTGACAAGTGACAGTCTGGAATATAAGAATCCAAGGAGGATCAAGAAGGAACAGGAGAGAACAAAGACAGCCTGGCCACCCTGCAGACACCTCCTCCAGGTCACCTGTATGACAGACTGGGTGTCTGAGCCACTATGAAATGGGCAGGGAAGGAGGAGGAGGACCATGGAGGGTATGTGCTGTCCCGCATGCTGACTCACTGATTCAGGAGGAGCTTTGTGATCTCCATGTAGTGTGGGCTGGGCACTGGCGTGAATGTCTCCTCCTTCCGCTCCTCATCCCGCATCTGTTCCAATTTCTCTGAAACACAGAGGTGTAAGACAATGTCATTATACAACAAGGCGGGTCCAGCCTATCATTGGATGAGAAGGAAAGGTAGGCCAGGGAAAATCTAAGGAGAAAGGAGAAGCCAGAGAATCAAAATGGAAGACAAAGATAAACCATCTCTGTCCAGGCAGCTCTGAGTAGCCATAAGTACTTACGAATATTTTCTAAGGGATAGAATTCTATAGGTAAATTTATCTTATCTAGGTGGGCAGTTTATATCTTGGTCAGCTGATTGCAAGCTTATTGTGTAGATGGATTGTAGGTTGAGAATTTAACACATAAAAATCTGTCTGACAAATTATTGATTGTTGAGTCATAAGCCAGGCTGTGGGAAATGTGAGCTAAGTTCCCGGCTGGCAGGGAGACAGCTGGGAGAGAACGGCTCGTGGACCACCTGGGTCTGAGAGTACTTGGGGGCAGCGTGGAGCCACTGAGATAGAGATACCCTTGCAGTGCCATGTGGCCCTAATGGTGCCAGCACTAGCGCGGGATAAAAGGTTACCCCATTTTTATTTACCTCAACACAGAGGTTAGTATGTTTCACCATCACAACACAGAGAAAACATTTAAATTTTTGTTTTAGTTTTTCAAGATATGGTTTCTCTGTGCATCCCTTGGCTGTCCTCTGAAACTCAGAAATCCGCCTGCTTTGGCCACCAGAGTGCTGGGATTAAAGGCATGCACCCTTCCTGAGTGAGAAAACATTTTTAATCTTACAATTTGACCAGGTGCTGATATTGCTGTCCACATGGCCAATAAGCATGTGCGTTGCATAAAAACATTCACATCATGGACTAGATGGCTCAAAGTCTTGCAAGCACATCCCAGGAAGAGCTGTCACCCATCAACTTTCTTCTGACCTCTACTCATGCCAGAAGCCAGTTCTCCAAACCTACGTGCTGGAGTCCAGAGCTTGACAGGCGAGTTCTCTCCATTCCCAAGGCTAACACTCCACCATCTATCTCATGCTGCCTAACTGGAGAGCCAACACACCAACTCCTGTGTGCCCCACTGTCCACAAGACTCCCACCTGAACAGCTATCCCACATTCTCAGCAAGGTGGGCTCCAACCATACCCTGGGCCCTCTTGCTGCCCTGCCAACCTCAGAAAAGAGTGACTCTATCCAAGAAGAGCTGAGCCTCTGGCCACAGCTGGGCATGAACCTGAGCTGCAGCTCCTCTTCCCTCCTCCACTCAGAAAGCTACTGCTCCCTTGAAAGCACAGAGGCCATCCACGAGCAGCCTTCCCCAGTTCTTGCAGCACCTCACGCTGGGGAAGAGGTCCAGCACTGAACTGGGCTCCTGCATGGGATTATTTTCTTTTCTACCATATGAATCAGATTACAGAACAGATCTGTTCTATGTCTCCAGCAATCAGAAAGACTACCAAGACCAACCCTCCGGCCAGGATGCGAGACAGTGCGATCCTATCTACAGTTCTGCGGGCTCCTGATGTTTCAACACTCAGCAAGACTTAGGGCTTAAGAATCCTCTGTCCTCTAGCCCAACAAGTCTGCAACAGGAGGCATCTGTTTACCTAAGAAAAAAAAAAAACAAGTCAGGTGCCATAGCGCAGACACCTGTAACCCAAGCAAAAGGGACTGTGGAGGCAGGAGGATCATCAGTTCAAGCCCAGGCTGAGCTACACAGCAAGTAAGCAGCAGCGCCGGCTGCATGAGGCCCTGTCTCCACAAGCCAAAGAGAAACACCTATTGCCAGAAAGATTAGGACAAGAAAATTCTAACTATCTTACTCAAAATAGTACAAAATGAGAAGTAACCTGAGGACTAGAGATGGCTCTGTAGATAAAGTTCTGTCACCAAGCCTGAGGAAGGTAGACACAGTGGAAGGCCAGAACCCGCTCCTCATCAAGTTGTCCTCTGCTCACGCGTGCACCACGGCATGTGTGCAGATACCCAAATACAAGAATAATTTGTAAGACTGGGAAGTAGGGGGCTGGACAGTTGGCTCAGCAGTTAAGAGTACTTGCCTCTCTGTCAGAGGGCCTGGATTTGGGTCCCAGCACTCACAGGGCAGCTCCTAACCCAAGTAACCCCAGTTCCGGGAGTCAGATAGTCTCTTCTGGTCTCTGTTGGCACCATATGCCACGTACGCACCCATACAGACAAAATAAAAAATAAATATTTAAAAACGGGAAGTAACCCAAATACCCACTTGCAGGATGGGTCAATAGATACAGAATATTCATGATGCAAGAGAAAACCTAGGAGAACAAGGTGATGACCACGTGGCCAGAGCCAACTGTAAACCGACAGACACACGGCACACGACAGCATTCCGTTGACCTGAGATCCCAGGACTGACAGGCCTCCTCTGTGTAGCAAAAGCACAGAACTCTGCACACCTTCTCTCTGACCTTTGCCAGCTGAAGCTGGTAAATGAGGTCAGGCTTTGGGGTCTGGAAGTGCCAAAGATGCCCCCCAAGGCACAGGAACTGGGGTCCCAGTTTCAAGACTGACAGCCATCCACCCCTTTACAAATTCCAGCACATCTCTAACTAGTCTGAGAGTGACTAGCTCAAACAGGCGGGCGGTCAAACAATTTGGGAATGAAAAGGCTTATGTGGTTTACTGATCGAAGTCCACCTTGGGAGGAAGTCAGGGCAGGGGCTCAGGCAGCAGCCACAGGGAAAGGCTGCTTATTGGCATGCTCAGCTTGTTTCCTTACACAGCCCAGGACTGCCTGTCCAGGTGGGCTGGCCCCTCCTACATATATCAATTAGCAATCAAGAAAATGCTCCACAAACATGCCCGCAGGCCAATCTAATGGAGGTGATTTCTCAGATGAGGGTCTCTGTTCCCAAGTGTGTCAAATTACCAACGAGTTAGCTGGGACTGAGCTGTAGCTTCTAGGTCTTCTCAGGTGACTCCAGCCGTACTCACTGGGGGGGATTTTCAAATTCTACGTGACGCACATACCCCCTGCCCCACAAAAAAATTAAACACTGTACAGGTCAGGACAAAGACTACACACACTTCTGACTCAAACTCTACAAAAGGCTTTTAACAAAGAGTTGTGCAACCATCAACTCAATTTCAGATCTTCATCCTCCTCGCCCTCTTAAAAGCATAATCCCTCCATCTCCTCCCAAGACCCATTACCTCAGTTGCCCCAGTTATCTGTGCCGACAGTCCTGCCCATTTCTGACAGAATCACTCAATCTCCAGGCTTTTGTGCCTGGCTTTTTAAAGGTTATTTTCAAAGCTCATCCACCTCGTCACATGTATCAGCAGCCCATTCCCTCTGAATACTACTCCACTGTAGGGTGACGGTCCTCGTTTGCTTTTCCGTTGCTATGAAAAGCACCATGACCCTAACTTGGGGAGGAAAGGGTTTATCTGGCCTGGTCACAGTCCGTCATGGACGAACCTGAGGACAGGAGCTCAAGCAGGAGCAGAGACAGGAACCAGAGACAGGAACCACAGAGTAAGGCTGCCTCTGGCTTGCCTGACTTATACTAAGCACCACCTGTCAAAGAGTGGCACCACCCAGTGGGCTGGACCCTCCCATACCAATCATTATCCAAAAGAATGCCTGTCCTAGTCAGGGTTTCTATTCCTGCACAAACATCACGACCAAGAAGCAAGTTGGGGAGGAAAGGGTTTATTCAGTTTACACTTCCACATTGCTGTTCATCGCCAAAGGAAGTCAGGACTTGAACTCAAGCAGGTCAGGAAGCAGGAGCTGATGCAGAGGCCACGGAGGGATGTTGCTTACTGACTTGCTCCCCTAGCCTTGGTCATTCTTATAGATCCCAGATCTACCAGCCCAGGGATGGCACCACCCACAACAGGCTGGGCCCTCCCCACCTTAATCACTAGTTGAGAAAATGCCTTACAAGCTGGATCTCATGGAGGTATTTCTTCAACTGAGGCTCCTTTCTGACAACTCCAGTTTGTGTCACGTTGACACAAAACCAGCCAGTACACTTGACCCCTTGTCAACTTGATACACAAACATATCACTATTAAGCCTCAACCCTTACTTTCTTGTTCATCCCCAAGATCTAAATAACCTTAAGAGTCCCACAATCTTTACAAATTCTTACATATTAAAATTGTAATACCTTTAAAATATCCAGTCACTTTTAAAAAAATCAAAGTCTTTTTACAATTCAAAGTCTCTTAACTGTGGGCTCCACTTCTTCCTTCAAGAGGGAAAAATATCAGGGCACAGTCACAATCAAAAGCAAAATCAATCTCTAACCATCCAATGTCTGGGAATCCACTTACCAACTCTGGGCTCCTCAAGGGTCACTTCTCCAGCTCTGCCCTTTGTAGCGCACACCTTGTCTTCTAGGCTCCAGCTGCCTGTTCCCCACTGCTGCTACTATTCTTGGGGTCATCTCATGGTACTGGCATCTCCAAAACACTGTCAGTCCTGGGGCACTAACTGAAACTCAGGCTGCACCTTCACCAACTGCCTTCCATGGCCTCTCACAGTGCCGAGCTTCAGCTGCTCTCCATGACCCCTTCATTCCTTAAAAACCAGTACCACCTGGGTGACTCTTACACATTACCAAGTCCAGCCACAGCATAAGGAACAACCTTGGCTATCTCTGGAACACAGCCTCTGTGCTCTCAGCAAACACTTCCCAGAAGATTTCACTTCAGTGATGCTGGTCTCTTCTTAATCACCACTAATTTCTTAGCTCCAGCTGACCAGCATCAATAGTCCCAGTAATGCAAAGGTTTTGCTTTAATAGTTCTGGTATCTTGTTAATCACAGCTGATTCATCAGCCCCAGCTAACCCAAACCACAGAATCTTCACAAACAAAACAGCAACAGCCCTGACAAGAGTCTTTAATCTTCCCTCTGAAGTTTCACAAGCCAGGCCTCCATCTTCTGCACTGTTCTCAACATTATCTTCCAAGCTCCTACAGAACATCCCACAGATCAATGTTCCAAAGTCCTTCCACAGTCCTCCCCTGTGTGACAAACATGGTCAGGTTGTCACAGAATACCCCACTATGCTGGTACCAATTTGTCCTAGTAAGGGTTTCTATTCCTGCACAATGCCCCCATAGCCATGCTGACAAGCCAGCCTAATAGAGGCAATTTCTCAGTTGAGGTTCCCTCTTCCCAAGTGATTTCACTCTGTGTCAATTTGGCAAAACTAACTAGCGGGGAGACAAACTATTTTCACACAGTCTTTGTAACAGAATTCCCAATGTGCTAGCTGATATTCAATTAAAAAAAAAAAAAAAAACCTAAGAAAAACAAAAATGCTTAAGGTTGCATCTCTGCTCCCCACCCTCAACCCCATACAGGGTTTCTCTGTGAGTCCTGGCTGTCCTGAAGTTCCTCTGTAGACCAGGCTAACCTCAAACTCAGAGATCTTCCTGCCTCTGCCTCATGAGTGCTGGGACTAAAGTTGTGCAACCTCACTACAGCCCCCTCCCAGCTCTGCTCCATTCTTAAATTAAAGTTTATTATTATCATGTGTGCTCGAGTGCATGGGGAAATCAGAGGATAACCGTGGTTAAATATCTAAAATCCAAATAAGAACTAGAAGTATCACACGCTATACACCAACAAGCCACTAGAACAGCTACGGAGGTCGGCTGTAATGAAACCCGAGTCCGAAGTCCAGGTAAAAGCCCCTCCACCCCGGCCCAGGAATGCTCACCCACATCCATCCACTCTGGAGGTAGAAGACGGCACTTCTGTCTCTGTTTCAGGTTAATGGCCAGCCACAGGGGCACGTCCACGGGTAAGCCGGGGTTGAAGGGCCCCAGGTCCCCCTGTAAGGACAACGCAGACCCCAGGTGGAAAGGAGCGGTGACCCGAGCAAAACCCGGGCCACAACCCCGTACCGCCCTGGCTCACCCCGATCAAGTAGATCTTGTCCAGACTGAAGTTCGGGATGATAGTCACCAGCTCCTTCTCGGCTAAAAACTCCACCTCGGCCGCGTCCATGATGAAGAGTTGGTGTCCCAGGTCCGTCACCACCCCTCCGAGTCTCGGAGGCTGCGCCTCAGCCGCTCCTTTCCCGCCACCGCGCGGGGCCCGCCCCCCAACCGGAAGACGGCCTGCGGCGGCCCTATGAAAATGTTGCTCTCTTCGCAGCCTCCAATTCACCGCTAGTACAATCCCGTGGATTGGTCGGTAGGTCAAGGGCTGTGCGCCGGCCCCGCCCCGAACCATAATGTGGCCCCGCCCTTCCATGGCCCTGTACGTGGGCTCAAAGCTTCCTTAATTCTCGTTCAGCAGTCTGGAGTTACTCCTCTGACGGCCCCGCCCCTGCTTCGTCGCTACCCTCTCTAGGCCCCGACCCTGGCCCGTCCCGTTTTCTTCATTGGTCTCTGGCTCTGTCTCCTGCCGCGACTCCGCCTCTTGCCCGCCTTTCACACTCACGGCCCCGCCCCACTTCCTTTAAATTTGCATGACCCCGCCTCTTGACCCGCCCCTCTTTTATTCGTCCTCTCTCCTCCTGCGCCCGCCCCCTTTCTCTATCCGCCCGCGGGGGAGGCTGTGCACTTACTGCAACTTGCTGTGGCCTGCGGCAAGCGTTCGTCTGCTTCCACTCTTTGAGGGTAGAGGTTTGGGGCCGTGTTTTCACACGCTAAGCACAAATCCAGGAATAAACTCTTGTCCGGGGAGACATGGCTGGCCGGTCCACACAGACGCCATCCTGAGGGAAGGTGTTCTCTTTGGTTTTATAGTCTTTGCCCTTTCTACAGATGGTTAAAAAGCAATGAAAATGCACCTTCCCTATCTGCTCCATTCAGATTCTTCGAGACAGAGCCCAAAATAAGAGCTTTGGCAAGCCAAATGTCAGGCGAGACCACAGGGACAAGTTTGCACAACTATTATTCTTTTATTATTGTTGTTATTGCAATTGCGCAGATGGAACACCAGTCCTCAAAAGTGATAATAAGCACGCCCTCTTGCACTGAACTATGCCTCGAACCTGATGTCATCAAGCCTTCTTTCTGTACAGAGGGTCTTGGTGAGCCAACAGCCCTTGAGTCTTTGCATTAATGCGCAGGGAAATTTTGAATCAGGAGTCTAGTGAGGGCAGCTGAACTATTAATAGGCTCTATAATCAGGGTGACTCCAGCAGGGTGCTAGCAGACGAGGGTAGCTCTGGGGAAGGAGCAGTTATTCTAAGATAAGGGAAAGAGGGGCTGGATCCAAGTTTGAAACCCTCACCATTAGGTGCTGAGGTGAAGTGTAGTCTTAGTATTCCAGAGATGGAAGCAGAAGGATCACCAGTTGGGGACAGTGAGTCATGCAGCATTTGCTATCTCAAAAAAAAGCATGCTCAAGATAGGGGTGTACTCTGTGATAGAGGTGTTACACACACACACGCGCGCGCACACACACACCATGTACACGGCCCTGCTCCAGTGGTTTGAGTGAGAATGGCATCCACAGGCTCTTAGATTTGAATCCTTGGTCCCCAGCCGGTGGAACTGTTTGGGAAGGATTAGGAGGTGTGGCCTTGTTGGAGGAGGTATGTCATTGGGGGTGAGCTTTGAGGTTTCAAAAGCCCATTCCATTCCCAGTTTGTGCTCTCTCTGCTTTAGGCTTGTGGATTGTATGTTAGCTCTCAGCTACTGCCTCAGCATCATGCCTGCCTGCCTGCTGCCATGTTCCTCACCCCAGCCCACCACTGTAATGGTCATGGACTCTAACCCTGTGGAACTGTCAACCCCAAATTAAATGCTTTCTTTTATAATTGGCTTTGTTCACAGGGTCTTATTATGGCAATAGAAAACTAAGACATCTAACCAACACACGCACACACACACACACAGAGAGAGAGAGAGAGAGAGAGAGAGAGAGAGAGAGAGCATAAAGGGTGTGCAGTCTGGGTCTTCTGTAGCCTGGCAGAAAATTTGTTCCATCTCAGCTAAGGCTCCTGACTGAGCTGTATCCTGCTCCCTGCAGGGACCCTGGAAAGCTCCACCAATCCCATGGCCTGGAAACTTGCCTGCTGCTTATCAGTGTTGGAAATTATCTTCTGCAAACCCTTCATCCTCTTCACGGGGTTATGAATCCACACAAATTTATCAAAGGAAACAAGTCAAAGGTCACTGGACGCTGAGTGGCTAGCTACTTCAAGCCTCAGTTTCTTGATCTTCTTTTGAGGATGTAGGGAAGAAGCTTGTGATACGTTCAGAGGAGCCATCAGCCACCTGGACTCTGCCAAAACAGAAGCTGCCTCCCGCTCCTACGGAGTATGTGCCAGCTTGTCTGGGTTTTGATTGACAGGGGAGTGTTTTCTTGACTGGCAAATATTTGTGTTCCCAAGTTGGCTGTGCTTCACTTCCTGGTTTGCACAGTCTAAAAGAGCAAAGGCAGAGTGCAGAGAATGGTGCTAGGAGACAGCAGCTAGCTCTTCCTCTAAGATGGGGGCAGTGTTACTAAATGGCCACTGGGCTTCTGGGGATGGATGATGAGAGTATCTGCACCCTGTGCTCTACCCGGGACAGTGGCAGGATGCCTCACCATGTCTCTCTATGGCAGTGAGTTCATAAGATCCAAAACTCGGGCGTGACCAACTTCTGGCAGCGGATACACTGAGGGAGGAACGGTGGCTAACACACAACCAGGGTGATACTCAACCCAAAGCAACTGCTCCACACTAGGACGAAGATAAAGCCCTAGACACGACGCCTGTTGGGCACATGCGTCCAGTCCGAGCACACGCTGGAGGTGCCCTGTGTGTGAGTGTGTGTGTGTGCACGCGAGTGTGCTTGCATGTTCAGTCTAGTCTTCTTCAGCCCCCACCCTTCCACCCACAGTTGGGTCCATTGTGCACCAAGCTGGGCTGGAGGGAGGGACGTTTAACCCGGTGTAGGTGGGTGCTGTGCAGGATTTCAGTGGGGGTGTCAGACCTACTGGAGGGCTGAGGTAGGACCTTATAAGGTCAAACAAGGAGAGAAGCCCAGTAACTGTCAGGGGAATAAATTCCTGTCAGGATTAGTGGTGACAGGAGCCGACTTTCTGGCACCAGGTTGGGAGGGGAAGGTAGCCAACTCCTGCCATCCATAGCTGAGGTATCTGGGGTTGAAGCTTTCAAGACTCATCTTCCATAACCCTGGGCCATTACCACAATCCCACATGGAGGCAGAGGCAGGAGGATTGTGAGCTGAAAGCTTCCGGGCTACATAGCAGGTCCCAGGCCAACCTGGGCTATGTAGTAAGACCCTATATCAAAAAGTAAAAACAAGAAGCTGGCACAGTGGTGCCCTGCTAATCTCAGCACTGGAAAGGCAGAGGCAGGCACGTCTCTGAGTTCAGGGCCAGCCTCATCTACATAGAAAGAGCCAGGAATATATCATGAGATCCTGCGAAGTCAATTTAAAGAAACAAACAAACAAAAACCAACACCAAAACGGGGGCTGGAGAGATGGCTGAAGTTAAGAGCACTTGATTTTGTAGGTGACCCTGGTTTGATTCCAGGAACCTATTGCCTTCTTCTGACCACCATGGGAACCAGGCACGCGAGTGGTACCCACACAGCAAAGTACCCATGAAAAAATATTTAAAACTAAAAACTAAAAAAATCAAACAAACAAACCTCCTTGATTCCCAGCAGAAGAGATGGCTCCACTGATACAGTGCTCACCATACAACCACCGATACAGTGCTCACCATACAACCACCGATACAGTGCTCACCATACAACCACCGATACAGTGCTCACCATACAACCACTGATACAGTGCTCACCATACAACCACTGATACAGTGCTCACCATAGAATCACCAGCAAGCCAGGTAGAATCGCTAACAGCTTTAACCTAAGCACTTGGGAGGCAGAGGCAGGTGGAACTCTGTGAGTTCAAGGCCAGCCTAGTCTACACAGTGAGTTTCAGGACAGCCAGAGCTACATAGTAGTAAGTCCCTGTCTCTCTCTCTCTCTCTCTCCTTTTTAAAGATTTGTTTTATTTATACAAGTACACTGTCACTGTCTTCAGACACACCAGAAGAGGGCATCGGATCCCATTTCAGATGGTTCTGAGCCACCATGTGGTTGCTGGGAATTGACCTCAGGACCTCTGGAAGAACAGTCAGTGCTCCTAATCACTGAGCCTGTGATATTTAAGGCAAAGTCAGGCCAATGAGAAATGCTCTCTCAAAAGCAAAGGAGCACTTGGGAAGTGACGGCTGAGGTTGTTCTTTAATCTCTACATTTATGCACACATTTACATGCACCTACACACATATAAACACATACACACCACAGAAACAAAAACAAAAATCCCTAAAACATGAGACGTTGAGTGGGGGAAAAGAAAGGAAGGAAGGAAGGAAGGAAGGAAGGAAGGAAGGAAGGAAGGAGAGAACGAATTCCAGACACAGGACTGGAGAGATGGTGCAGTGGTTACGTTCTTCCAAATGACCTGGGTTCCATTCTAGCACCCACATGGTGATTGACAGCCATCACTAGTTCCAGTTCCAGGGGAGCCGACGCCCTCTTCTGGATTCCACGGGCACCAGGCACACATGTGGTACACTGCCATATGTGCAGGCAAAACACTCATGTGCAGAAGATAAAATTATAAAAGTGGCAGCAGCCAGACTCCGAAGTCTGTGTGCTGTGATTCTCTTCAACCATGCATCCACACAGGCAAGGTCCCTAGCAACAGAAAGATTTGTAGTTACCCAGAGGGAGGAAGGAAAGACCAGAGACTGTCTTCATGGTACTTGCTCTCTCTTGGAGGTTCTGGGTGATGGTTACACAGCTCTGTACACTTACTAAAGTCACAGAATTGCACATGTTCAAAGTGCAGTGGTTTTTACTTTTAAGGGGGTTGTGTGTGTGTGTGTGTGTGTGTGTGTGTGTGTGTGTGTTTTCGAGACAGGGTTTTCTTTGTGTAGCCCTGGCTGTCCAGGAACTCACTCTATAGACCAGGCTGGTCTTGAACTCAGAGATCCTTCTGCCTCAGCCTCCCAAGTCCTGGGAGTAAAGGTGTGTGCCATCACACCATCTGATGGATTCCCAGGTTCCCTGCACACTAAGAAACTCCGAGAGCAGCCCCAGCAGCACTCCAGGGATGAACTGACAGGAAGGACAAAAAGAGGAGAGACAGGGGGGCCATCATGGGGAGGAGGGATGGAGAAGGTGGAGTCTGGGAGTTGGGAAGCTTTGTTCTAGTTTCATTTCTGTTGAGAGGAAATAACAAAAGCTGCTTGGGGGAGATGGTTATTCTGGCCCTCAGCTCCAGGTTACAACCCCTTGCTGCAGAGAAGTCAAGGCAGAAATGTAGATGGCTGATCTCATCACATCCACTGTCAAGGGCAGAGAGCAGCCCACGCAGTCTGATGAGTGCCCAGTTGGCCTTCTCCTCTTATACAGACCAAAGCAGGTGTACCCATCCCCAGGGGCGGGGCTTTGGTCTGTAGCTATTCACATCAGTGGAGACAGATTCCCACAGGCCACCTGAATCTGCCCATCTCTCAGTGAGACCGCAACATTGTGTCAAGATGACAATTTGCACAACAACCTCTGGAGCTCAGGACCACCAGACCATCATCAGCTCTGAGAAAAACAAAACCCAAAATACCAGAAATCCTGCCTACCTCAGGAAGCTAGGATGCCCTACAAAGCCAAAGGTTATAGAGGTAGAGACATTGGTGTGATTTTGTACCTAGTTAGTAGACAGGGCCTGGGGAAATGTGGCTCTGTGGCAGAGTACATGGCTAGAATTCCGGGAGCCCCAGGTTCATTACCTGCTACTGCAAAACAGAAAAAGTAAAAAAAAAAGGGGGGGGGGCTCCTGGAGAGATGGCTCGGCAGTTAAGAGACTGCTCTTCCAAAGGTCCTGAGTTCAAATCCCAGCAATCACATGGTGGGATCTGATGCCCTCTGCTGGTGTGTCTGAAGACAGTGACAGTGTACTCACAAATATAAAATAAATAATTCTTAAAAAAATGTGTGTGTGTGTGTGTGTGTGTGTGTGTGTGTTACTGTGGGTGCAGTGCTCACGGAAGCCGGGAGATGGGACTGAATCACTGGGAACTGGAGTTAGCGGTGGTTGTCAGGGGCCTGGTGTGGGTGCTGGGAGCTGAACCTGCATCAGCAGCAGGTGCTAACAGGGACAAATCCCAACAGCCTTTGTTTTGTGTTTTCTTATTCTGAGACTGCAGGTGCACACACCACAGGAAACCCAGTTTACTTTGTTTTTAACTAAAGACTAATAATGGGGAGCTGGCCAGATGGCCCAATGATTAAGAGCCCTGACTGTTCCTTCAGAAGACCTGAGTTCAAATCCTGACAACCACATGGTGGCTCACAACCATCTGTAATGAGATCGAATGTCCTCTTCTGGTGTCCGAAGACAGCTGCACTGTACTCACATAAACAAACAAACAAAAAGTTAAAAAAAAGGGGGGGGGGAGGGCTCATCCTTAACTACATAGCCAGTTTGAAGATAGCCTGCGTTACACCAGACCCAGTCTCAAAAACAAACAGTTGTACATGGTGCTACACAGTTAATCCTAGTTCTCAGGAGGCAGGGGCAGGCAGGTTTCTGAGTTTGAGGCCAGCTGGTCTACAGAGTGAGTTCCAGGACAGCCAGGACAGAGAAACCCTGACCCCAAAATCAAACCAAACTAAATCAAACAAAAATAAACAAAGCCAAAAATAAAACAAAACTAAAAAAAAAAAAAAAGACTTTTCTTATGTAGTTCTGTGTAGGGGTTTGTGCCCATGAGCGCAGTTGTCATGGAGCCCTTAAGAGGCACACAGATGTCCTTTGTCCTGGAGACGGAGCTGCGAGCAATCCTGAGCCTGTTGATATAGGTGCTAAGAACCAAACAAAATTAGAACAGGACATGCTCTCAACCACTGAGCCGCCTCTCCGGCTTCTTTGCTGCATCTTAAGGCTAGCTTGTGCAATTAGGGAGTAAGACTCCATTCCTCATTCACTGAGGGACACTGTAGCTGACTTGGCAGTTTCTAGTATGTCCACTAGAGGGCCAAGAACACCAGAGACCAGTCTTTAAGAATGGAGCTAGCTAAGGTAGTCCACACCTATTACCCCAGCACTCAGCAGGCTGAGACAGGAGGATTAATAGTTCAAGCCACACAGTAAGCCATTATCTTAGAACAAAGGTATCGGGGGGGGGGGGGTCCCACACAAGCCCCTGCTGGGCACATACCACAGGGACACAAGGCTCAACAGAATGCACTCCCAGGGGAAAGCCAGACCAACTTGAGGAGAACAGAAATCGGTGTTGGACGATAATGCCAAGTATAAGATATCCAGAACCACAGTAGCATGAAGGATAAACGAAGAAATAAATAAGGTAGTCAAGATAATCATAATTCTGAATAGGATACAAGGACCTCCTCCTCTGAGAGGTATCTCCTAACTCCTGTCCTGTCATTGTGATTGTTCTTGGGGACTTCCCTCAAAAGAGCTCAGCACCAATGGTTTGAAAGCTGTCAGTCAGCAGTGTGACCGCTTTATATCCTGTGATGAGAGGGGCGCTCTACTCCCCTTGCCTTCCTCCCGCACAGCTCACAACTTCCACAACTCTAACCTAATCTCAAGAAAACTGGGCAGGTCCCCGCTGGGACTTGCTGGGTGTGGCAGCACACACCTGTGATTCCCCAGCTCTGGAGGTACAAGGCAAGGGGATCAGAAGTGCAAAGGCATCCTCAGCTACAGAGCAAGTTTGAGGCCACCCTGAAAGAGATGTTGCCCCGTCTCAAAACAAACAGAACTTGGCACTGGTTATCCACATGGCTTAGGGGGTGGAGGGGCTGTGTGTGACCCAGGAGCCGGGGTTCAATCCCCAGAACCCATCTGATGAGAGCAGCTTCAGTCATGGCTTTCTTTCTTTCTTTCTTTCTTTCTTTCTTTCTTTCTTTCTTTCTTTCTTTCCTTCTTCCTTCCTTCCTTCTTTTCTTTCTCTTTTTCTTTCTTTTTCTGCAGCATTGACCTGTGTCTGCTTGCTGTCTTGTGTCCACAATTTGACAACCGGGCAGAAGCTCTGGCTCCTCTCCAGGTGGTCATACCTCATACCAATTTTCCCAAAGTAACCTGGCTGGTGTTTGCCAGAGTTGGTTGTGGTGATGCATGCCTCTGGCATTTTCTTGGCCTCCTGGCCGCTTGCGGTGATTTCTGCGATTGTGGCTCTTGTCGGAGTTTCCGGGTCTTCCTCAGTCTGTATGATACGGAGGGAAGACTTTTTTTTTTTTTTTTTTTTTTTTTTGACGGTGTCTGAAACCAAGGCTAGCCTGCAACTAAACTCATCCTGTAACGCAGGTCTGCCTCAAACTTGAAGCTTCTGCCTCCCAAGTGCGGAGACCAGAGGCATGAACGGCCATGCCTGGCTGCTGTCTACACTTCTGTAGAAGTTTGAGATGGATGGAGTCAGGGGTGCAACATATTGGTGTGCAGTGAGTACTGGGGGGCAGATGAACGACCATGAAGGCCTAGTCTTTGGGAGCCATGGGCACCTGAAGCCCAGTGCCACGTCTGGAAGAGCCAGAGCACAGAGTGAGCTTCCAGATCTCACCAGGTGGCCGCAGGTATTTCCCATCCACCTGTGGCTGTGAGCAGCCTGGGGGACCCGCCCCGTCCCCGCCCCGTCCCCGCCCCGTCCCCGCCCCGTCCCCGCCCCGCGGCCTGTTCTTGCCTGCAGCTGGCCCGCCTCCTGGTTTTGGCGGGGGAGCCATTGAGACAGCCCCACCGCGCACATTCTGGCTGGGCCAGGCGCTCTCGCATGGCTCCGACATGGTGTGAATACACTCTTGTGTCTTTTCACCATCTGCTGCTGTCATTAAAAAATTACATTTCCATCTGTTTTCACACTCCCCCACCCCATCTCTCTTCCTGCAGGAAAAGGCATGAATCCCAAGTGTTGAGATCAGACCGGTCCTTATTTCCTGTCGCCTGAAAACTGTCCCCAGGCGCACACGAGCGGGAGCTGAGCCTCTGGCCGGCAAGCAGCGGAACCTGTCTGAGTATCTGTTTCCTCTCTAGTAGCCCTTGGCGATGATCTCTGCTCGCCCCAGTGCTGACAGGAGCTGTTCACGATGCCTCTTTAAACTCTCCATTTTAAGCTGGGTAGGATCTTTAATCTCAGCACTCAGGATGCAGAGGCGGGTGGATCTCTGTGAAATTTGAGTCTAGCCTGGTCTACATAGAGTCGCAGGGCAGTCAGGGCTACATAGAGAGACCCTGTATAGGAACAACGAATATGCAAATGTTTTAGGTATATATGTGGGTTTGCTTACATGCACGTCCTGGTGTTCTTAGAGGCCGAATGAGGGCCTCAGATACCCTGGAACTGCAGTTACAGATGGTCGTGTGAGCTGTCAGGTGGGTGCTGAGAATTGAATTATCTGCAAAAAGTGCTCTTAACCTCTGAGCATCTCTCCAGCCCCAGCATTTTGACGTGCGAGCCTCTCTTCAGTCTCTCAGAGCACTAAGATTACAGGCCTGAACTTAGGGACCCAGGAAAAATACTCACTCTGCTTTGTTTTGTTGGTTTGTATGGAGTAGTATCACCCTATAGCCCAGGCTGGTCTTGAACCTACTCAGATACATAGGGAGACATTGTCCCCAAAAGGAGTGTGGGGTGGGGTGGGGACAGGAAAGCTGGCTCAGTAGTTAAGAGCATTGGTGGCTCTCTAAGAGGACTCAAGTTCAGTCCCACAATGGTGGCGCACAGCCAGCTGCAATCCAGTCTCAGGGGATCTGGTGCCCTCTTCTGGCTTCTGCTGGAATTGCATTTATATAGTGCACAAACATACCGTCAAAAACATCCCTATGAATTCAATAGTTGACAAAATTAAAGTTTTTAATTTTGTGAAGTTGGTTCTTTCCTTCCTACTTTATATGGGTTCCAGGGATTGAACCCAGGTTGTCAGGCTTTGCGGAAAACGCTTTTACCGACTGAGCCCTCTCTCCAGCCCCTGCATCTTCAACTTATAATCAATTAAAGGCTCATTTCGAGGCTCTCAATAGGATCTGAGTATGGTGAAGCACAGCTGTAATCTCAGAGGTTGAGAAGTTGAGGCTGAAAGATCAGAGGTTCAAAGCCAGCCTGGGTAACATGAGCCTCTGTCTCAAACACAAAACAAAAATATCAGCAATAATGGTACTTTCGTACTGTCTCAGCACTCAGGAGGCAGAGGCAGGAGGATTAGATTGGGCTACATAGCAAGATTTTGTCCCCCCCCCTAAAAAAAAAGCCAGAAGGTGGCAGCACAAAAGTTTAATCCCAGCACTTGGGAGGAGAGGCAGGCAGACCTCTGAGTTGGAGGCTAGCCTGGTCTACAGAGCAAGTTCCGGGATAGCCAGGGATATACAGAGAAACCCTGTCTCAGAGAGAGGGACAGAAACAAACAGAGACAGAAATAGACAGACAGAGCAGGGGAGGGGGAGAGAGGGCGGGCAGGCTGTTGGTATGCTCAGTGAAGGAGTTAGCATGGGCCAGGCCCTGACTTCCATCCTGTCTTAGTGAGGGTTCCTATTGCCATGAAGAGACACCATGACCACAGCAACTCTTAGAAAGGACATTTAACTGGGGCTGGCTTACAGGTTCAGAGGTTCAGTCCATTCTCATCAAGGCAGGAAGCAGGGCAGTGTGCAGGCAGGCCTGGTGCAGGAAGAGCTGAGAGTTCTACCTCTGTGTCCACAGGAGGAGAGAATGAGACACTGGGCTTGGCTTGAGCATCTGAGACCACTAAGCTCGCTCAGTGACACACTTCCTCCAACAAGGCCACACCTCCTAATAGTGCTGTTCCCTTTGAGCCCGTGGAGACAATTCCCTTTCAAACCACCACACAGCTCTAACAAACAAAGCAATTGCCCAAAGAACAAATGCTGCTCCAGGGCCTCCCAAATCAGGTTCTGCTTTGGGCTAGCTTCTGTGGCGCTCACATTACTGGCATCCTTGGAAAAACAGCCCGTTCCATGGCCGAGAAGCAGCTAGGGGTATGGGAGTCACGCACAAACCCCATCCAGGTGTTGATGCCCCTAGAGAAACATCAGGAAAGTCGCAGCCACAAGCTGGGGCGGGAAGAGGCACATGGATTCCTGCCCTTTCGAGGGAAGGCACTGCCCAGGAGGTCTGCAGCAGAGCCCCCATTCACCATCCCACAGCAATTTCAAAAGGTCCACAGGCCATGAGAATTGTTGCTACCAGAGCCAGTCATATGACTTCTTCTAACTGGTTGTTCATTCTGGGGTTCCTCATGTGTACCCTTAATCACACTCTGCTGGTGGAGAAATCCCCCCCCCCCCCGTGAGTGCAAGTGATTTTCCTAGGTTACTCAGCCCATTCCTTCTCACAGGATATCCTGGCTCTTGTGCCTCCTTGGGCAGAAGCTTGCACAAGACAATTCTGTCCTTGTGTTTCTGAAGGTAAGAGCCCTGGACATGGGAAATGTGCGGTAGAAGCAGCTCAGCCCACTATATTTGAAGGGAGGCACCACCAGGGTAACAGCTTCCAAAATTCTGACTTCTCTAGCTATGCTACCCAGCGAGGAGGCCTCAGGTGGCAGAGCCTAAGATAAAGCTTGAAGTGGATTCCCAGGCCCAGGATCTCCCTGTAAGAGCTGCAGGCAGCTCGCCCTGCCCAGCCCTCCCACCCACTCCCCTGTTCACAGTCCCAGGCCTGTTGCCATGGCACTGAGAGACTGAAGAGAGCTATTAACCAGGGCTAATGGCTGAGCAGGCTGGAGGCCTCAGAGCACTGCAGGTAGATGGGAGAGCCTCAGCCTGCAGACTCAGCCCTGAACTCCAAGGTGCCTTGCACTGCAGAGGGAGAAGGAAGAAACCTATCAGGCCTAGCTCCATGGGGATGAAGGATACTTTGAGGATCTGCCTTGGCCAGTGCACAGCATAAAGGTCAGGATGGGGGCTGGAGAGGTGGCTCAGCGGTTAAAAGCACTAACTTCTCTTCCAGAGATCCTGAGTTCAACTCCCAGCAACCACATGGTTGCCATCTGTAATGAGATCTGATGCCCTCTTCTGGTGTGTGTCTGAAGACAGTGACAGTGTACTTATATAAATAAAAATAAATATATCTTTAAAAACAAAAGGTTAGGATAAACTGGATGGACCAAGCACAGCCCTCGGCTTAAATGCCTACAGTGATGTTGGCTCAAGTTGTTCAAGTCCTCTGTCTGTGACATGAAGTCTTTGAGGATACAGACTACAGAGAAACTGTGGTCCCAAGGCATCACACCTCAATTTCTTGATCTATCCTTCTCCCCTTGGGTGGCAAACCATGAATTTGAACCCACAACCATATGAAGGCTAGGCAAATAGTCTACCACTGAGTTATACCCTAGCCCTTTTATCTGTTTATCTTGTGGTACTGGGACTTGAACCCTGGGCCTCATACATCTTAGGGAAACACTCCAACACTGAGCTAGCTTGCCAGCCTCTGTGTGTGTGTGTGCGTGCATATGTGCATGTATGTGTATATGCATGTGTGTATGTTTATTCATACCATGTATTGTGTGTATATGTATGTATGTATTTGCATGTAGATGCGTATGTCTATGTGTGTGTATTCATGCATGTGTGTATATGTGTATACATGCATGAATATGTGTACTCATGTGTCTATATGTATATGTTTATGTATACATGTGTATGTGCCTATATGCACAGGTACTGACAAGGGTGTCGGACACATGACAAGCAGTGTTTGTGTTGTGTCATTCATGTTACAAAGAGGCTGAACTAACTTGGCTCATGGTCTCTGAAGCTGGAGTACCCGGCCTTCCTGCCGTGTCACCCCACATGAGTGGAGACACCCCATGGGACAGAGCGGGGTAGCAGTAAAGCCCTTCCTCCCTGTGGCCTCCAGAGCAGCAATTCCCAACCTTCCCAGTGCTGCGACTCTTTAACACAGTCCCTCATCCTGTGCCGACCCCAAGCTTACAATTGTTTTTCCTTGCTACCTCATAACTGCAAATTTGCCACTGTTATGAATAGATTATAAATATGTGTTTTCTGATGGTCTTAGGCAACCCTTCTGACTCTCCAAAGAGGTTGTGACCCATGAGTTAAGAAACACTGACCTAGGGGCTCCACCTTCAAGACCACATTTAATTCCACCACCCTCAAAGCCTCTAATCTATCTCCCATGAATCACAGCAGCCAGATTAAATATTCCACACAGGGCCTCATCACCGGCTCACTCCTGGGATCCCGAGGCAAGAGAGCCTGTTGAAGTCCAGCCTGCCGTACCAAGTGACACCCTGTCTCAAAAGCAAACTCTTCACATTTGAGCCTCTAAGGAGTACATGCAAACCTTATGTTGATCTTGACTAGAGTAAGAGCCATCGAGGGGGCGGGGCAAGATGGGACCTGCAAGATGTCTCAGTAGTGGAGATGGAGACCCAGCTCAGTAGTTAGAGCTCTGACTGCTCTTCCAGAGGACCTAAGTTCAGTTCCCAGCACCCACATGGTTACTTACAACCATCTGTAACTCTCGTTCCAAGGGACCCGATGCCCTCTTCTAGCCTCCTTGGGCACCAGGTTTGCACATGGGACACAGCCATAGGCGCAGGCAAAACATTAATATCTATACAACTTTAAAATAATGTTAATAAAGCTCAATAAAGCAAACAAGTAAAAAGAACCAGGTATGGTAGCATACGCCTTTAATCCTAGCACTTAGGAGCTAAAGGCAGATGAATCCCTGAGTCAAAGGCCAGCTTAGCCAAGGCAGCCAGAGCTATACAGAGAAATCCTGTCTCAAAGAAAAAACATCCAAAACCAAAACCAAGAACAACAAAAACACATTTGGCTCAGTACATAAGGCTCACCCAGCTGACCAGGACTTTTGAGTCTCAGATGCACACAGTGGAAGAGAGACCAGAGCTCAGCCCCAAGTTGTCTCTGAGCCCCACAGGGGCACCACAGCTATGCTATATACAGCACCCCAAATAAATACATATAATAACAGGGACCTGTTTGTGGGGTGTTTCCACAGAGGATGGTGTGGGCAGAGGAGGTAGAAAACCATCTTTAATGTGGGCAGAGGAGGTAGAGAACCATCTTTAATGTGGGCAGAGGAGGTAGAGAACCATCTTTAATGTGGGCAGAGGAGGTAGAGAACCATCTTTAATGTGGGCAGAGGAGGTAGAGAACCATCCATAATGTGGACTTCCCCCTCCAAAGGGCAACCCAGACCTGAAGGAGAGAGGACAAAGCCCGTGTCTGCCTTTACTCTGCTCATTCTATACTAACATGGGACCCCAGTTTCTTAGTCTAGGAGACTCCCACATCTTTAGTCCAAGTGGGGCTTGCTTAGGAGTCTGGGTTCTCAGCCCCTGCACTGTGCAGGCAGTCTAGACCCTGGAGGCAAATCCAATAACCTGCTTCCAGAATACAAATAAATGCATCCACACGCTCCTTGTAGAGGCCTGCCTCACAGCACCGCCACACCTCCCCCATCCCGTGTGCTCTTCCACTGTGCCTTGACTATGAGAAGCCAGGGTTATGTGTGTGTGTGTTTATGTGTGTGTGTGTTTACTGGTGTCACTTCTTTCCTTCCACTATGGGAATCTTGAAAATCCAACTCAGGACTCCTGGCTGGGTGGGGTGGCAAGTGACTTTACCAGCTGAGCATCCCCTGGTCAAACGATTTTAACCCAGGCCATTTGCTGCAGCTAAAATATTCAACATGGAGGGCGGAGGATGCGGCCACGGTCATTATACTGTGTGCCTGTGGGAAGTTCTATTCGGGTTGGGCTACTTACACAAGCACCCTCTCATAAGGCCTAGGAAGCCCCGCCACCTCATTGGTGTGCACTAGGCTGACACCCCCTCCCCCTCCAAGGAATGCCCCAAACAACCTCAGTCTTCACCTGCACCAGGCTACACCCACACTACACGGTCTCTGAACATGGGTCAGGTTTCCCCCTCCCATGGATAACCACCAAATTTAGATACTTCCTATTCAGACACATTCTTGGTCCCAGGTAGGAGGGCCAACCCAGCCTGAACCAGTTTGGGGGTCCATGGGCAAGAAAGCAACTTCTAGAGAGAAGCTCTGCTCACTACTTTATGCATAGCTACACAGTTGTTGCATGATTTAAATCAGACGGATTATGAGAACAGGGTGTTGCATAGTAGAAAATGATTAGAGGACTTTAATTTGCCAAACGAAACGAAAACCTAGGGCTGGGGAGATGGCTCAGTGGTTATGGGCACACAGAGTTAGGCTCAGCACCCACTTGGTGGGCTCCCAACCATCTGTAACTCCTGCTCTAGGGGAAATCTATCGCCCTCTTCTGGCCTCTGTCGGTACTGCATGCAGGAGGTACTCCGCCACGCTCGAGTATACACATATATAAGTTACAGAAAACAAACCACCCTCATATGACCCTCAGTAACCCTACCACACTCAGTCTGTCTCACTCCAAGAAAGGACGCCCCAAACAGTAACCGAGCCCCTCCAGGGTCTTCGCCAATAGCGGCTGCCCTTGTGGCACTTTCCTGTCTGCTGCTTATTCTAAGTAACAGTTCTCTGGCTGCTTCCCAATCTCTGTGGGCTTTTTATTTCCACTCCACGGCCACAGCGGGCTCCCAATCTTGACTGCCTGTGATGTCACCCCGCCCCTGATCCTGGTGAGGAAGGCAACTCCCCAAACCCAAAAATCAGGACCCACAAGTCACAAAGGAGCTTTATTTATAAATCTCGCTCAGGATGTAGGTTCCATACCTGTAAAACAACTTGTAAAAAACAGAGGCCCTGCTCTGGCGAGAAGTCCTTGTGATCTGTGGCCTCGAGGGCCGAGGTCCATGGTCACAGTGACCGTAGGGCAGGATGGCCTCCTCTTCACCAAGCCAGGGTCTAGGTTGGTACAGTCATGGAGGCCACAGATGTCTGCTCTGCTGGGGACCAGCGACCTGCTGTGCTCTTCTGGCCATCCCTGTCTTGGTCCAGGGCCCAATTCGCTGTCCCCCATCCAGCTGCTCAGGTAGCCATGCCCCCAACACCCGGGGCTAGGGGCAGCCGGGCAGGGAGCTGCCACACAGGTCTCACCACGTGGTAATTTCTCAGGCTTCAGGCTCCAAGTCTCCATCATCTTGATAAGACCCCAACTCATCCATCCAGACTGGAGAAAGAGAGGGGCAGCATCAGGGAGGGGGCTCTCCTCTGGCAACTTTCTTTCTAGGCCTTACGTTTTTTCACCTCAGGTCACCACCCCAGCCTCCCACAGCTGAGCATCAGAGTCACAGAGGATGAAAGGGATCCCCAGTGCCTCACATTCCCCCAACACCGGGGACCTCTCTGGGGACTGGGGGGGGGGTATCAGAGTCTCCTCAGGTTTATAGATCTGAGGGAGGTGTCATTGTTTGGGTGCTTTCTCAGGACCCCTGGAGATTGTAATAAGTTTTTCCAGCTTGCAGGGCCCTGGTCTACTGTTGTTCCCTGTCTTCACCCCCATAGGCAGTATCAACTGCCATGTGCAAGGGCTGAGGTCCTCGTGAGACCTCTGTCTCCCACTTCTTGTCTTCCCTGCACAGAAGATGACACTGAGGTTCAGGGTCACTCACAGCAGCACCTCTGAGGAGCAGGTGAAATTCAGGCTCAGGAATTTTAGAAGCATAGTGGAGCCAAAAAAAAGTGTGAGTTTCCAGAGACCCTGCAGGCCACCCCTCTGGAACCACCCAGCTCACAGTTGTCCGGGCTTAAAGGGGACGTTTCCCAGGATTCACCAGCCTCCAAAGCATTTAGCTTTGGGTTGAAATGTCACTCCACGAATCTGTGGGGGTAAATAACGACCTTGGGAGCTTTACAGGAGGGGGTTGTGAGGCCTGGAGAGAGATGCATCCTTGTGGCAAAGCAGAGGGCTGTGACGGAGAGAAGCTTACTGGGACCCTGGCTCCTCTCCCACCCCATTGTGCCCCCTCAGGTGAGTCCCTCTCTTTCCCTAGACCCCCCTTCTCTATTTCTAAAGGGGAGCTACAAATAATACCTACAGCCCAGGGCACCAGAACCAGAGCTAACCGAGGCGTGTGAGGGGCTCTGGGAGAGCCGCAAAGGATGATGGTATGGCCAGGCTTGTCCCCAGGGGGGCCCCGCATGCTGGAAGCTTGGCCCTCCATCGGTGATGCTGAGAGATGCCTGCTTCTTTCAGAGGAAGACCTGATGGACTGGCGAGGTCCCTGGTGTGGCTGCCCCTCTGCAGGGATCCAGGGTGGTCCTCTGGGTCTGCCCTCTTGCTGTTCCTTACCTCTCATTGAGACCTATTATTCCTTTTGGACTTGCTTCCTCAGGAGGCAACCCACCCTGACGGGACTCAATGAAATCTCTATACCATTTGTTCACCAGCCTCTGTGAGCCTCGGTTTGCCCATCTGTAGCCGAGGATCTACATTAAGTCTGCTCCCCAGCAGCTGTGTGAAAACCACCCATTTTTCTCAGTACAGACTGCCAGTCACGACCGACCTATCGCTTCCTTCTTCCCTTTGGTCTTGGGGATAAATACAGCCCAGGGCCTTGAGCGCTCCAGCACTGTGCAGGATGCAACCCCTTTCCAGTACTTATTCTGAGACAGGGTCTGGCTAAGTTGCCTGGGCTTATCTTGAGCTTCCTTTGGAGTTCAGACAGCTTTAAACTTGTGATCCTCCTGCGTGACCTTCCCCAGTAGCTGAGATTGAGGACCTGGTCCCACCAGGCCCGGCTCAATGCATTTTTGTTCAGTGCACAAGAGAGCACTCTCTCCTGCTGGCTCAGGGGGCATCAGGAAGAGACAGACAAGATGCCAGTCCACACCCTACCCCGTTATGCCGTCTGGCCAGGAATACTTCATGTCTTCCCTCGCCTCTGGAAGACCCAAGGACAGCCACAGCCTGGCATGGGTCTGCTTCCTGATCTATCCCGTTGTCCAAGCTGCTGCAGCCAACACTATGGAGGATGGGTGATCCCTGATCAGCCCAGACCAACTCATCACCCTCCCAGCAAGAACTGCCAGACATCTCAGCGAGCCACACCTCAATAGTGAGGGGCCCAGAGCAGAAGGGCCATAGAGTTGACCATCTGTTAACAAGCTCAGGGGAAGGTGGGGACCAGTTCAGGCTGTGGCACAGAAGGGGTCCTGGGAGCAGTCTCCTGCATATGGTGTTGCCTTCTCACCTTGCTTGTTGGAATCCCGGGAGAGCCCCACGCCTGTCGGGGTTGGGGGTGTGATGATGATGTTGGGCACGCTCAGGTGCTTGTCATTCAGCACGGGGGCCTCGTCATGGCTGCTGCTGCTGCTGACACACATCTTAAAGCCTGAGGGAGACAGGACAAGACAGAGAGAGCGTCAGCCCCTCTGGCAGAGCCTGCCAAAGTCTCTCAGCCCTTTTGCCTCACTCTGAGAGTGCCCATGCCCCACAATGGGACACAGCCATTCTCTCTGCACAGATGGGGAAACTGAGGCTCAGGAATGGAAAGGTATCCCCAACCTTGTGAAGCTCCATGAGGACCCTGAGCTCTGTCTGTCCCCAGAGGTATGCATGTGAGTAATCGCCCTTGAGTGGCATCTCCTAAGGAGTGTTTTCTAGAGGTTTCTATGCTGGATGCGTGCTTCTCCTTAGAGCCTAGCCTTTGACAGCTCAGCCATGCCCCCAGCCCCTGGGAATATCCTTTGTATGAGGGCTCTTCAGGGAAAGTTCTGGTCCTTTGTGCACACGTGTGAGACAAGGCCTTGCTCCGTGACCCAGGCTGCCCCATTTCAAACGTTCACACAGTCCAGCTGCTCTCCCTGTACCGAGCTACAGTTCTCAGGTAAGTGGCCCCAATCTGCTTGTGGTGGTTTGAATAAAAATGGCTCCCACAGGTTGGTATATTTGAATTCTTGGTCCTCAGTGTCGGTGAAACTCCTTGGGAAGAATTAAGAGGCATGGCCTTATTAGCGGAAGTGTGTTATGGGGTGGGCTCTGAGCTTTCAAAAGCCCATGCTGTTTCTAGTCAGCCCTCTCTCTTCCTCATGCTTACGGATCAGGTGTAAGCTTTTAGCTACTGATTCAGCCAGCGCCATGCTTGCCTGCCCACTGCCATGCTCCCACCACCGTGATGGTCACGGATTCTAACCCTCTGGAACTGTGAACCCCAAAATTAAATGCTTTCTTTTATAAATAAGCTGCCTTGGCCACCATGTTCGGTCACAGCAATAGAAAAGGAAGGAAGACTGCTGTCCTTCGCCCCGCCTCCCTCCCTTCCTGCCTGCCCCCTCCAGCAGCCGCTAGCTTTCATTGGCACCCACCAGCATCCACTGGTACCCAGCGGCAGCCAGAGCATCACCCTTCCTTACCTCTCACACCTTCAGACCCCAGCCTGCTGGCCCACCCTCCCCATTGTGTCTTTTCCTTCTCTCTCTGTGCTTCTCCAATTCCTCTTTGGGTTTCCTGGCTCCCCCATCCCTTCTCTGTGACACAGCAGCCAAGCCTGTGAATCTGATCATACCAGGAATCCCATGACACCACACCCATCTACTTTTGTCTTCTTGCTGGACACTCACAACCTTGCCAGCTAAAGGCTCTGAGAAGTCCTTCGTGAAGAAAAGACTTGGGTTTTTGTTTTTTTCCTCTTTTGCATTTTTGAAGCAAGATCTCATTCTAGCCCAGGCTAAGCAGGAACTTACACAGCAGTCAGGTTGCCCACAAATGCAAAGCGACTCTGTTACCCCAACCTTCCCAGAGCTGGGATTGTAGGCATGAGCCACCACAGACAACATAAAAAGCACTAAGTGCCTGGTGCCCACAGAGGCCAGAAGACAGCATCACATCCCTTAAAATTCAAGATGCAGATGCTTGTGAGCCACTATATGGGTTCTGGGTACCAAACCTGGGTCTTCTGGAAGAGCAACAAGTGTTTTTAACTACTGAGCCATTGTGTCTCCATGCTCAGTAAGGTCCCAAACTGAAGGTGACCTTAGAGTCCAATCTGAAGAGACCAGTTCACATTTAGAACCGAGAATCATGAAGATAATTCTGAAACATGCGGGTCACAGCTATGCTGTCTCTCAGCCCAGTTTCCAGCCTGTATCACACACACACACACACACACACAAACACCTTCAGGGCCATCAGCTCCCAGACTGTAGAGCAGAATAAGGAACTGAGTTTAATTAATCAAAACCTTCAGACACCTTTAAACTTGACGTCCTGTCTTTACCCTAAAGAACACCAGACTTGGGGCCGTGGAGAGCAGATGAAGCCCCGAATGACTGTATTGTTGAAATGAGCACAGCCACGTCAAGGACCCCAGTGCCTCAAACCCACAGAAACGGCAAAGTCTCTCTGGGTCTGAGGAAGGATGTTCACAGCAGCTTCCCTCTCCTAGATGTTTGCAGTCCAGATGTTGCTCCCTCACACCAAAGATCTGGTACCAAGACTAGCTAACCCCGCCTCCTCATACTGTACACAAGAAATGTTCCCGCCGCAGCTGCCCTCCATCAGAGGACACAGAGCCTGACTCCAGCTCTTCCGTCTGTCCTTCCGTCATTCTCACGTGGTCCCAGTCAGCTTCCCGGGACCAAGCAGAATGAGATGGGAGCAACTAAAATTATAAAAACAAAAAAAAAAAAACAAAAAACCACGGAGCCCTGGGATAGAGAGATGGCTCAGTGGTTAGAGCACTGGCTGCTCTTCCAGAGGTCCTGAGTTCAATTCCCAGCAACCACATGGTGGCTCACAGCCATCTGTAATGGGATATGATGCCCTCTTCTGGTGCATCTGAAGACAGCTACAGTGCACTCACATAAAATAAATAAATCTGAAAAAAAAAAAAAAGTCATGGAGTCACTGCTTCTAATTTATCCCAGGGAAGCCATGGCCACTGTCAGGATGTCCCTGAGCTGTGGTGCTTCAGTCCTAGTGGGGAGGGGACTCGGGGGAGGGGACTCAGAGAGGGGAGGGGACGGAGGGATTCATTCTAAATAACAGAATGGTCAGAAGTGACAGTCCTTGTCTTCCCATGGACCACTGGCTGTGTGGGAGGTCAGACACTGTCCTAGGAAGACACCAAGTACTTCAGAGCCTGGAGTTTGCTACAGCCTGGGCTCGTGGGGCAAACCTTGGTCCCAGTACATGGAGGCTGAGGCAGGAGACTAAGGAATCCAAGGTCAAACAAGAAATAAAGTAAGACTGTCTCAAGAAACAAAAGCTAAGCCGAGCGGCACAGGCCTTTAATCCCAGCACTCAGGAGACAGAGGCAGGCAGATGTCTGTGCATTTGAGGTGAGCCTGGTCTACAGAGTGAGTTCCATGTCAGCCAGGGTTATATACAATTTTATCTTGAAACAAACAAACAAACAAACAAACAAAAAGAAGACACACACACAGATACACACACATGTGCACACCTATGCAAGCTCAATTATTTATTTATTCTTAAATAATTATTTGCTTAGTTTATGTATGTGAACACACTGTTTTCATGACACCAGAAGAGGGCATCGGATCCCATTGCAGATGGTTGTGAGCCACCATGTGGTTTCTGGGAATTTAACTCAGGACCTCTTAACTGCTGAGCCATCTCTCCAGCCCAATGCTCAATTATTTGTGTGTCCCAGAAACACAAACAAGCCAATAAAACCCAAAAAGAATTGCTGGAGGCTGTGAACCAGCAGGCCAGGGCCAGGGAGCGCAGGGCAGGGTGGACCCAGGCCACCATCCTTGTCTGGCTTCTGTCTCCCAGCCCTCTCTGCCCGCAGGCCTGAAAATGCCTGGAATGTCAGTCTAAGTAGTTACTGATAGGTCCCGGATGTAGAAGCCTCTCTCATCTTCCTTCAGGGCTGAAGGCACAGTGACTGAGACACCCTGGGCTTCAACAGTGTCCTAGTCCCCAGAAAAAGAGATTATCAGTCTCCACATCAATGCCTTCAACCTGGAGTGAGCCAGGACAACAGGAAGTACAGGAGCCTGTAAACAGGTCACCCATGATAAGACCCAAGCATCCTGTGGGTACCGGCCAGTCACCTCAGCAGTAAGTGAACAGGACAATGACCAGCCAAGAGTCACCTTCACCATGGCTGAAGAACCATATCCCTAAATGGTCATTTTGGTTAAAACCCTGTCCTTCCTATCTATCTATCTATCTATCTATCTATCTATCTATCTATCTATCTATCTATCTAATTTTGAGAGCGATATGTCTCACTACATAACCCTGGATTCCCAAGGTTTCAATCTTCCCGTCTCAGGCCCATCCGTGCTCAGACTGTAGGCCTGCGCCCCCAAGACGTCTTCACAGACAGATCTTGGGATGACACAATCCAACCCATGACAGCACAGGACACTGAGTATCGTCACGTGTCAGCACCACGTCTTCACACCATGTGCACATTGTCACCTGGTCACATGGCAGCGACAGGGAGATGCTGGGCTGGAGAGATGGCTCAGAAGTTTAGGGTATGGACTGGTCTTTCAGGGAGGACCTAGGCTCAGTTCAATTCCCAGCTCCCACATGGCAGATCACAACTGTCTATAGCTCCAGGACCCAAAACCCTCAGAGACATACACACAAGGAGAAAAATGCTAATGCACATACAGACACAAGTGTGTGCACAGACAGACAGACAGACACACACACACACACACACACACACACACACACAAAATGTTGTTGGTGGTGGTGGTGGCGGGTGCATGCCTTTAACCCAGCAGAGGTAAGTAGATCTCTGTGAATTCAAGGCCAGCCTGGTCTACAGAGTGAGTTCCAGAACAGCCAGGGCTACACAGAGAACCCCTGTCTTAAAAAGAGAGTGAGAGGTACTGATCACCCCACAGTGACGGACCCCTCCCCACTAGAGCTCCCTTTCCCCCTCCCCCATTGACTGACACAACAGTGACGAGTCAGTCACGGCTCTGGCCACCAGGGTCACACTCTGGCCACCAGGGACTTAGATTCTAACAGGGTGTGGCTTAAGGACAGAGCCCGAAGCTTAAACTGACAGTTTGACAGTTCATGGGTCCCAGGAGAAAGGCTGGAGGCATGGAGGATGGAGGAGGAGGAAAGGGAGGGAGGGAGAAGGGAAGGGGGAGGAGGGACAGGGAAGAAGAGGGGTTTTAAGAAGGGAATAGAGAGGGAGACTGAGGAGAGATGAGCAGGAAGAAAGGGAGAGACGAGGGCAGGTCCCTGGCCCCTCAGCTCAGCACAGCCTCACAGCATTGCAGCCTCTAGGCAGAAGCATAGCTCTCAGGAGGATTAGGCAACTGTAAAGATTAAAAACAAATGCCAGCCGCCCTGGGGCCAGAGCTGTCATCTTCAATTCCCTGCTGGCCTCGGGCTATTAGAAGCCTGTTTCCAGGGGGACAAGTGAAGCCAGGCACAGACCAGAAACCCAGGCTTGGGGTAGGCCTGGAGCCTGTTGCAGGAGGTGGTCTGGGTCTGTGTCAAGGGCTGGGTGCCCCCCACCTCCAGCCTTGAGCTTTCCTTTTCTGCAATACCCCAGTCTCTATGCTGACCAGACTCCACAGATGGGCTAAGCCGCCCCCAGAGAGGCTGAACTCAGACACGTGAGTCACAGCCTGGTAAGGACGGGCTCAGGGCTAAAATCTGCCCTCTGCTGGCTGTGGCTGGGACAACCCCATAGCCGTCTGTGGGAATTCTCTGAGAGGTTTCTTCTGAAAACCTGTGCTTCCAGTGCCAAGACTGGCCTTAGGGAGTCTCATCCCCCACCCGCAACTGCCACTGCGGGGGTGGCAGGTGTGCCACCACATGCATCTTTCTTCCTTCTGGCTCTTTGGCTCCCTTTCCCTGTCTGTAAAGCTTCCTGGAGATTCAGGGTGGGAACTCCTAAACAAGGGCGACTGTAGAAATGGGTGGCTTGGCTCTCTGAGCTGTGATCTCCCTGGCTATAAACAATAGACCTTATAGAAACCGTACATATGTATGTACGTGGATGAGATGGCCTATAGAAATCCCGCTGGCAAGGGCCTGGGGATACAAAGCTGTTTACCTTCCCCAGACAAGGTTAACAGAGCCTATATCCCCACTGACAGCTCCTGTGGCTCTAACCCTGCTTCCGACCCTGTTTCTCATTCTTGGCCTTAAAGCTTATGCCCATGATCCCACATCTAGCCTCTGCCTAGGACACCCCAGGATCCTAGGTGCAGGGCAAGGTTTGCTCTCAGCATTCCCTGGGCCGCCCCTCTCTCACAAGACTCAAAGTTCTGTCCCTGAGCGGGCATTATGGCTCACGGGTTCCCTCTACTGGTGCTTTATCAAACTGCACCCTGACTATTGGGAGCCGGCCCATTGTCTTCATCTGTGAGCCCAGTACAGCATGAGCCAGTGAAAAAGCTGAGCATCAATCTACCTAGGCAGTGGCCTCAACTGTTTCAGCCTCTGCTTTCTCTCCTGCTGGAGGTACATAATGACCCCACAGAGGGGCTAGACCAGCGGTTCTCGACCCGTGCAAACCCCATAAACAACTAAGACCGTTGAAAAACATAGATATTTGCATTATAGTTCTTGGCAGTAGCAAAATTATAGCTATGAAGTGGCATCGAAATGGTTGCCACTTGATTTATGGTTGGGGTAGGGGGCGGGGCTCACCACGCCATGAGGAACTGTAATAAAGAATTGCAGAAACCACTGGGCTACACTGTCTGTCCTTAACTTCATCTCAGGTCATTTGGGTGAGTACCTTCTAATGCACCTCCCAGGAATACCCATAAGAGGCACCTGGAATGAAGAACCACCTACGTGTCCATCAGGGGCCCTACATTCTCGGAAGACAGCTGGGGTGGGTGCTAGCCGGCAATTTAGCTCACGGAGCTCGCCCGGCATACACAAAGCCTTGGGTTCCATCCCCAGCATCACATAGAAAAGGGGTGTGGCGGTGCACACCTGTACTCAGGACGCCAGAGAACAGGAGTTCAGGCTCAGCACGGCCTTCCCTCTTGTTCATGGCCATAAGCTTGGGGGCGAAGCCTGTCTTCCCTGCCCGTTTATTGCATCAGGCTCCTGTGACCCACTTCTGGGTAAAGGAACAACCCCAGCCCTGGCCCTGGAGGAGCTCTGGCCCCGACAACAGGCATTTATTGTGCACCCATTGTGATCCAGGCCACGCACCAGGCGCTGGGCACAGAACTGAGATCAAAAGGATTTCATAGGTGTTTCTCTGCCTGCCTCCTGAGCCTCCCCTGCCTCCTGCTCCAGGTTCCAGCAACAGAAACCGAGTGAGACATGTTTTTATTTTATTTTTCTATCAGAGATAGCGAGCCAATATTCCACAAAACTCCCCGACCTTGTGCCTGTTTTTCCCAACCCTGGACGTTCCCCAAGCTCTATCACATGCTTCCCCTTTGTGCCAGTTGGGCAATCTTGTCAGGCCCTGCCTCCATCAGAGTAAAAGCACCAAGCTTCCGTCTGGGGTGTGCTCACTTGACACCCTATATTAAAATAACAAAAAACGAAAAAACCCTAAATGGCTGGGGGGTTGGGCTTCTTATTCACCCATTTCTTTGGGGGGCTCTGAGGTCACTCTTCCCAACACGGGAGGCACAAAGGTTACAGGGTCTGCTTAGAAGGAGGACAGACCACATCGCCTAGGAGGGCCACCATGCTTCGACACAGTGTGGTCACATGGGTCTGACGCTGGCTCCTGGAGACACAGGCATGAGTCTGGCTTGGCCACATGAGGGACGAGGTAAAACAACAGACGGTTGGTGGCTTGAGGGGTGATGGGAGCTCAGGAGGCTGTCCAGAGAGGGCCAATCAAAGCAGCAGAAAGGATAGAGAAAGGCACTGGGGCAGGAACTAGGGGCTGAGCAGGCAAAGAATGCTAAGACTCTCTCGCAGCATCTAGCCGCTCATTTTCCTTCAGTGTCTGTCTGTAATTCCAACCACTGGGAAAGCCTAGTGTTACCACAGATGTGGAGACGGCTGACGGCTCCGGTACTGTTACCTCTCCACAGCCGCTTGGGTCCAACAGAGATGGTTTAAAATCTCTTTTCAATTAAGGGAAAAGCTCCTGCTTGCGTCAGGGATCTGTAGCTGGAGCTTGCACTGGGAGGAGCCTGTGAGGAGGGTGCCAGAGAGTTCAAGCTAAGGGCTGACCTCCTGCCTGCACGCCTGGACACCTGTCTGTCCACACCCGGTCCCAACCGCCCTGCGGGGACCTCAGGGAAGGCTGCTGGAGTCTCAGCTGTGGTGAGAGAGCTCTTGGGGTCCAGCCCTGGCCTCATCACTGAGCAGCTCTGGTCCTTTCTCCTGGCCTCCCAACCCTAAACTGGACATAGGAGGGTGACCGTAGGAGCTTAGTCACAGGAAAAAAGCAAAGCTGGACTCATGGCACACGTCTGACATCTCTGGGTCAACAGGGCACACTCGCCGTCCCAGCACCTGGGAGAGTGAGGCAGGAGAATCACCCCGTCTCTCGTCTCAGTTGTTTATTTCTTGGGATAAGGCCCTGTTCTACTTTGCAGTCCTTAA
Organism: Micromys minutus; assembly: GCF_963924665.1. Lineage (NCBI taxonomy): Eukaryota > Metazoa > Chordata > Mammalia > Rodentia > Muridae > Micromys > Micromys minutus. Next base: position 42,731,952 of record NC_137959.1, read on the forward strand.
ACTCTTGATCCTCCTGCCTCAGCCTCCTGCCTGCTGACAGTGTGTGTACATCACCACATCCCACTCTGTGGGGCTTGTGTTTCTCTGATATCTGGGACATTCTCGTTGTGGGACACATACGCGAACGCACGCACGCACACACACACATACACACACATCAACCGCAATTGGGAATCACAGGGGTAATCTGTATAATCCCAGAATTTGGGAAGCTGAGGCAAGAGGCTGGCTATTGAATTTTAGGCTATCCTAGGCTATGAAGTAAGTTCTATGGAGTAAGAATATGGAGTAAGCTATGTTTCAAGAAAATTGTGTGTGTGTGTGTGTGTGTGTGTGTGTGTGTGTGTGTGTGTGTGTGTGTATGCCATTGTTCTTGGTAATGGCCCAGAATGTGTTCAGGCCCCAGAGCAGGTACCGGATAGCTGTTGGCTTCTGGTCTTTGACACACTATGAAGGTCGGAGCCACAATGTTACACCTGCAACACACACCAGAGCCCATCGCCTCCAGAATACCGGCCACTTGCTGTGTGTTTTGAGGAAGTTTCCTCATCTCTCTGGGAAGGAAACAAGACTCAAGAAGCTTAGGCAGAGGATTGTGAGCTGGAGGAGGCCTGCCTGGAACCAACTCTCATCAAAAATAAAGGAAAATAAAAGAAAAAGAAAGAGTGAAAAAGAAGAAAAGAAAAAAAAAAGCAGAGCTCCTCCTAAGAAGGCATTTTCACATCAGATTGGCTATTTCTGACTGCCATGTGGTGTTTGGGGTTGGGGGGCACCAAGTTCAATTGCCAGGGGTCACTTGACAGGGCTCTGGAACTATCAAGGATGTACATGCACCGAACTGTCACAGAATAGAGAGAGAACATTCTTGTTTCTCTGTGCAGTTGCCACTGGTCTCAAACTATGCCTCTGCCTTGAGTGCTGGCATTAATGTCTGTGCCACCACGCCTGACCAAAAGTATTCTTTTAAAAGGGGGAGTGGAGGGAACGGGCTTGGGAGGGGCAGGCTGGCCAGCCTCCCGATCCTGCCTGTGTGTCTGGACAAATAAACAGCCAGTGTGATGCTCACCTTCTGACTTGATGGCTTCAAGCCAGGGGTCCTCACTAAGTGGCTCCTGCAGGGCATTTGATTCCTGCTACGGGGGTGAGCGCCCTAATTCCTGAGGGCATCAGGTGCTGCTGAGGCTTAGCGTAAGCACTGGAGAGAAGGGTTAAGTCCTAGAGTTGGCAGGGAGCTGGACTTTGCCCCCAGGCATGGGATGGGGCTGGATCGATTGATCAGCACACACTCCTGAGTTTCCAACAGGCTTTCAAGATCATCACACTCATAGATCAGCCTGGGCTGGACCTGCCTGGGCAGGCTCTGTACGGAAGGTTCCAGAAGGAGATCTGGATTAGTCTTCAGGTCTCTATGCTGACCAACCTGGGTAGACTAGAACTTTCTATATAGCTAAAGATGGCCTTGAACTTCTGATCCTCCTGCCTCCACCTGCTTAATGCTGAAATTGTTAATTGACCTACATCCTTAACACCAGTCTTTTTACAGAAAAATATATACATGGATAAACATACACATACATGTATAAACACATACATACACATATAAACACACACATATACATATAATACACCAGGCAGGCCTTGAATTTACAGACCTGTCTGTCTCTGCCTCCTGAGTGCTGCTGGGATTAAAGGCATGAGCCACCACCCGGCCATACATAAATATAGAATACACACACACAAACATGTACAAATGCATATAAACACATACCACACACATAAACACACATATAATATGCATTCTGAGGACTTTGGCTGTGTTGCCAGCTTCGGAAGACATGTACCCCGGTTTACCATTGTGCAGAAATCCCAAGCTTTTTAGCCTAGAGCACTGACTATTTTCTCTGCATACCAGTAGCACACTGTACTAAACCTGTAAGGTCAAATCCACATAGATTATACATGTATAAAACCTACATATACATACATGTATAACTATACATTATTGTTTATGGGGGGGTTAAGAATAGTTGGGACTCAGCACATGACACCAGGCCATCTGCTGGGAAGCCAGGCTGCAACCTGGGCTACAAAGTTCTGAGTGGGGGTACCAACTACCTGAGGTTCTCTTGATCAAAAAAATGGAGGGCAGGAGAAATATGAGATGCTTTATTTAATTTACCTACCCATAGCTCGGTGCACTGGTCTTATTGTCAGGTCTTGGGGCTTAAGTGCCAGCCTAGGCGACTCTTGCTGGCTGGTGCTCTTGAGAGGATTTAATCTGTAGGCCATGGTTAGGGGTAAGGGTGGGGCTGGCTCTCCCTCTTCCTTTCCTCTTGTAGAGCCTTAGAGTCTGGCTTTCAAAGCTAAGAGGCTTAGCTCTGAGGGAGCCTCCCTCTAAAAGCCGAGGAGGGGCCAGGAGGGGCCGTGGCTGGCCAGTACTCTCTCTGGAGGCCACACTACTCTCTCTCCCGTAGTTCTCAACCTTCCTGATGCTGTGGTAACCTCAACCATAAGAGCGTTCTTGTTGCTACTTCACAACTGGAATCTATTCTTATAAATTCTAATGTAAGTGTCTACGTTTTCTGATGGTTTTATGTGTCTCCTCCCCCCAAGGGGTCACAACCTACAGATTGAGAATTGTTGCCTTAGAAGTGGTGACAATGGAGATGTGGCCCCCCTCACCCTCTTCCTTCTGAGCTCCCAGGAGGTCACAGACTGGCTGACCAACTTTGTATAGATGGACTGGGCCCCGCTCTGTCAACAACTTGGGCTGACATTTTTCTTGTCCAGCATGGGCAAGTGCCCTAAGGTTTGTTTAACAAATGGCCACAAACTGTGTGACTGAGACAGTGGGGCTTTATGTCCCACAGCTCTGGAGGCCACCAGCCTGCAATGAAGCTGGTATTGGGGCCAGCGACGCTAGGGAGGCCTAGGGCATCTCCTTTCTGCCTCTCCTGGTTCCAAGTGGCTCCCAGATCTCAGCCTCTGCCACAGCTTCTCATGGTCATCTTCTCCCTCTCTCTGCCCCCACAGGGAAACAGATGCCAACCACTGGCTTTGGAGTGAAGAGAGACCTCCTCAAATCTAGTGTGAGCTCAACAAAGATCCTCGGCTAACACACCTGCAAGGACCAAACTCCCCGACCTCCTGGCCTTTAACATCTCTATCTATAAAATTCCTTCCAGCTTCCAAGGGACTGAGGAGTCCAAGCCTCAATGGCTGGCAATGCCACCATCATGGGGTAGGAATCTGGGTGTGTCTGAGCCCAGAACAGAAGCTAGGACACACTGGGTTGCAGAAGGCTAACTGCCTGTTCTCTGTCTGCTCTGGGGGTGGAGCCCAGACCAGGGTTGTAAACTGGGGCAGACTTTCTTTTACCAGCAAGTACAGTGAGTACCCATTCTCTGCCATTGCTTCGAGGGGACCCTAAGAAGAGACATTTATGGTGATGTGAACATATGGTCCAGGCTGCAGACAAAGGGGGTACAAAGAGAGAAGCTGAGGAGCCCAAAGGGACCCCAACAGTAGAAAGGACTGACTGACACCAGAGCTCCCCTGGGTATGGGAACCTGTATCTCGGGCAGAGGGGCCAGCAGGTGCAAAGACCCTGAGACAGGAGGGATGATGGGAAGCAGGCTGTGGGGGAAGAGCAGGTATAAGAAGCAGGGGTCATTGAGGTGGGTGGCACTGTAGGAGCCAAGGGGTGTCATTGAGAAGTTAGACTCTGGGGTGGGAGGCTGGTGAGGAGCACAGAGGGAGGAGCACTTGCTGTCCTTACAGAGGATCTGGGACATGAGTTTGGTTCCCAGCACCCCCAGCAGACAGCTCACCATCACCTGGACTTCTAGCTCTAGGGGATTAGATGCCCTCTTCTGGCCTCATCTGAGCCCACACATGTACTGAAAATAATCAAGTCTTCTAAAAGGAAATATATTATCTTTTAAAAAGATATTTAACCGTTTCAGTCATGAAGTCGGTTAGTGAGCGAGTTAGGCTGTTAACCAAAAGGTTGGTGGTCTGAGACCACCCAAGGACAACAGCCCTTAGGCTTTTCACAGCTTTTCTAATAAACAATCACCTGAGGTTGATTTGGGAACTGAGAGATTCCCATTCCTACTCAAAAATTCTCAAACCCATGAAAACCCTAAACGTATGTATAAGCCTTACCTTGTCACAGGTTGTTTATGGCCTGGCCTCAAGCAAGAAAAAAAAAAGAAAAAAAAAAAAAAAAAAAAAAAAAAACAGAACCAAAAAAAGAATATTTGTATATTGTATGTGTGCGATTGTTCTGCATGTACATCTGTGCTGACAGAGGTTAGGAGATGGTGTTGGACCTCTGGACCTGGAGTTATGGACCAATTGTGAGCCACTGTGTAAGTAGTAAGGACTCAAAACCAGTAGGAACAAGTTGTTAGAACAAGTACTCTTAAAAAAAAGGTAATTATTTTCTATATGAGCACACTGTCATTGTCTTCAGACACACCAGCAGAGGGCATCAGATCCCCTTACAGATGATTGTGAACCACCATGTGGTTGCTGGGATTTGAACTCAGGACCTCTAGGAAGAACAGTCAGTACTCTTAACCACTGAGCCATCTCTCCAGCCCAAACGTAATTAATTTGTTGGTTGGTTAGTTTTTCAATAGGGCTTCACTGTGTAGCCCAGGCTAGCCCCTAGCTCACCATTCTTCCGTCTCCAGAGACTACCAATCAATCCACAGTGTGGCTGAGCGGAGGATGTCTCTGAGAACTCTGAGCCCAGAGACACACAGAGAGGCATGCTGATGTACGGGAACTGAGTTTGGAATGCGAAGCTGAGCCAGGCTCTGGGCAGCAGGATGCTGGGCCGTGCAGCGTGCAATGTGCACGCTCTGGCAGGGAGCAGAGCTGGTTTGGAGGCCTGAGGTAGCCTGAGCTAGGCGACCTACAAGGAAGATTGACTGGGAACAAGCTGAGCCCCATGGACGGAGAACCTAGGTAGGCCTAGGTTGGGTCCCTTGCCTCTGCTGCCCTGTGAGTGACATCAGCCCCACCCCCACCCCACCCCCACCCACCTCTAGGGGTGAACTGGCCCCAGAGTGATCCAGACTTATTGGAATGAGGTGACTGAAGGGTTGACCAGCTAAGGATCTCCCAGTGACAGCATCCTGGGATGGGGTGGGCTGAGCCCAACAACTGCAACAGAAGCAAAGAGGAAAAGACAAAAGAGCCGCTGATGATAGGGTAACTGGAACAAGACTTCAGGAACAGTTCAAATCCTGCCTGGGCCAAGGCTGTGTGATCCCAGGGAAACTGGACTCCCTCTCTGGGCTTTATCCTCCTTGTCATAGAGACAAATAACTTAATCTATATAGAATTCACAGAAAAGAGCCTTTCCCAGGCTGAGCCGAGTCAAACTTAACAATTTATTGTCATTTGCCATTCTGATTCCTGGGGCTTAATCCAAACAAATCATCATCATCATCACGCCAAGATATCCAATATGACTTACCTAACAAAAGCAACAATATAAAACACAAGGCCATCCTTGGCGATGTAGGGCCTGAAGCTAGCCTGGGCTACATGAGACAGTGTCTCAAGGAAACAAAACAGAACACACAGCGCTACATAGAGCCAAACCTGTTGTTACACTGGAGCTGGCCAGACACAAAACTGAGCCATGACTAGGCCTGTGGGGATAACATAACTCTGCGTGTTGTGTGTGTGTGTGTGAGTGTGTGTGTGAGTGTGTGTGTGTGTGTGTGTGTGTGAGTGTGTGTGTGAGTGTGTGTGTGTGTGTGTGTGAGTGTGTGTGTGTGTGAGTGTGTGTGTGTGTGTGTGTGTGTGAGTGTGTGTGAGTGTGTGTGTGTGTGTGGTGGAGGGAAAGAGGGAGGGAGGGAGCACACAGGCTCCATGGTGGGTGGTGGAGGGGCTGGCAGGTCAGTCAGGTCTTCACACAGTATACAGAGAGGAGTCTCTGGGTCCTCTGTCTGTCAGTCCATGCCCTGAGTCTCTCCCAGGCCTCTGTGGAACTGCTTCCTCACCTTTGGGGACCAAGGCTGAGTGACTTGAGGCTGAACAAGTCGAAGACACCCAAACCGCACAATGAAAACTGCAGGAGGTGCCGCCTCGAAGGGTCCTTTGCAAAGTTCCTGCCCCAGGGGCTCTCGGTACAGTGTGGCTTTTAGGTTCGGTGTGGGAGGGAGGGGTGTCCTGTCGGAGATCAGTCCGTGTATGGGGTTGAACTATTTCAGACATCCTGATATAACCAGGCCAGTCCTCATTGACGGGTGGGAGAAAAATAAAGCAGATCCCATCCTGCTGACCCCGAGTCTACTGCCTTTTCACTAGGGTGACGGCATAGCCCAGACTGGCCTGGGATTCACTGTTTGCCCAGGCTGGCTTCAAACGTGCAGACAGCCTCTTACCTCAGCCTCACAAGTGGTGGGATTACATGTACTTGACATGACTAGTTAGATCATAAGTATCCCATGAGCTCCATGTGTCATGTCCTGGTTCCTAGCCCATGGGGACATTTGTAAAAGACAAGCCCAGTGGGAAGTTATGCCATTTAGGACATGCCCTCGAGGGATATACTAAGACCGTGACCTCTGGCCCAACCTTTCTGATTTCCTATCAGCATCTCTCATTCTTAATACTCCTCACACACAATTACACCTGCTTGTACCCACAGGCCCGAGGTGACCATGGACGGAACAACGTGAGCTACAGTAAACCTTTCCTCTTTGTAAGCTGTTTATCTCAGGTGTTTTGTGGCAGTAACGTGAAGCTCACTGAAAATCCACACTATGAAAGGTCATCTAATCCAAGGACACAGAGGCAGGTGCCACAATGCACTGAGCCTAGAGACTGCAATGCCCAGTGAACACAGTCAGACAAAAGAGTAGTCCGTGTGTATGAGGTGCGAGAATCTCTTAGAAGCCTGGAGTCCACATGCACAAGGCATTAGAGTTGTTGGTAATGTAGAGAGGCAAGATGTCCGGGCAGGGGGCAATGTCCCACAGTGACATTCTATAACAAACTGCACTCACGGGTCATCAGGATGCAGTTTAAGCCTATTCTGCGTGGTTACAGAACAGGGACATCCCAGACATGCTTTGTGCCGGGCATATGAGAGGGGTGAACTCACAGCCATGATGAGCAGAGGACACAGCAACATGACAGGGAGGGTCCCACAGCCATGGTGAGGCTAAGACTCACGGCCACAGCAAGAGAAGAACCTATTCAGGCTTTAAACCCCCTGCCACCAGCTGTCCCTCATTCAGCCACTCCCACACGTGGGCACTCGTTCTCCTGTGAGTCTGGGGTCCCAGAGCCAGCCAGCCACAGTGCAGTAAGGGCTTCTTGCAAGCCTTGAGGTGCTCCTGTTGCTAGCCCTCCAGGTGGAGCTGTCAGTCAGGATGCCCCACACTCCCAGGCCAAGGCACAAGACCTCAGTTGGGCCAATTGGATGCTGTCTTAAATATGCCCCGCCCACACACAAAGTGAAAGCTCAAGAGACATCTTTCCACTTCTTCCCAGCTTTTCCATTGCTCTTGGGGGGCAGGATGGGGAGCTGGAGGGGTGGGGGTGGGGGGTGCTGCGGGTGGGGGGCCTTGGGGTATGCAGAGATTCTGTTTTCCTAGAAGTTCATCTTGTTTATAGTTCATAGTTTTTTGGTTTTTGTTTTGTTTTTGAGATACAGTTTCTCTGTGTAGCCCTGGCTGATCTGGAACTCCTTCTGTAGACCAGGCTGGCCTCGAACTCATAAACCTGCCTGCCTCTGTGTTCCAGGGGTTGGGATTAGAGGTGTCCACCATCACTGTCACGCTCACCTTGTTCATGTTAACTGCAGTCAGTGATGTCAGAGAAAGGGCTGGAAGGCCCAGAGACCAGAAGACAAGAGCTGCACCCCAGGGGCAACCTAAGTGCTGGGAGCCTGGCACTCCGGAACACACACACAACCTGTTATGACCCCACTTTACAGACAAAGAAATCAAGGCCACACGGCTCTGGTCTCCAGAGCTTTGGGCAGGCTGATCTTAGAGGGCAGAAGGATAAGAGAAAGCTGAGGAAAGGAGCCCGGGGTGGGCAGGGAGGGAAACCTGGTGTCTGTTAGGCCAGTGGCTGAGCATGTGGGGTAGTGAGTTTTTGTTTGGCAGCAGCCATTAGAATACGGAGCAGACAGTGAGGTGTGAGGCTGGTATGGCTCTGCAGCCCACGAGAGCTGTGGGGACAGATGGCGCCATCGCCAAGCTGGTTAATGACGAGCAGTTAGGGCCGTGCCTATGGTACCAGCAGGGCTGCCCAGGGCTGGTCTGGACCTTAAGGCTTGGAGGTTACGGTGGGGACCATGCCTGTGCCAGAGGGGCTTTGGGTGTCTTTTACAGGGGCTATGGTGCCTTGGCTTCCCTCTGGACATCAGAACAAAGATCTGGGCCACCTCCACCAACACCTCTCACTGACTCCGTGTCCTTCTTGAGCTTTCCAGTGCAGAACTAGCCAAGCTGACCTTTTGCCTGCGTGATGACAGGCACTCAGAGTGTTCTGGAAGGCAACTCCCAGACTATGCCTGGCTTTCCCTCACCAGGTACCCTTTTCTTCTCTGGGATCTTCCCTCTGAGGAGGAAGTTAAAGCCCTGGGGTACCGACCTCTGGTGAAGGAAGGACTGGAGGAGTTCACGAGGCAAAACGAGCATTTACAGCATCCCTACTCTATACACAGATTGCCTTAAGAGGTGTCTCATCAGTCTAGGCCAGCGCCCCAGACCTCTGGGTCCCCCTGTACAATCTCCTCCCTGGCTTCCCTCTCTTTGCCCTCCCGTGCCCCTTGGTCCCAGACCCCACACCCTGCCTTACCTTTCAGACAGGAGGGCTTCAGCCCCATGACGTCGCCTCTGTGGGCCTGTGAAGAAAGGAGAGTGCTCAGAGAGGGGTGGGGGATGTCACTGTACTGGCCCTTGTGGCCAGGCCCCTACTTGGCCAGCTGGGCACACAACAGGAAGTGGTGCTGAAACAAGCCAGTTGTGAGGTCACAGTGCCTGCTGACCACATCTGGGGTGAATATTGTGCTGCTGGCTGGGAAAGTCTAGCTGGGTCAGGGATAAGGATACAGAAGCAATCATTGTAAGGGCCTCAGAGATGGAGGACCCACAGGCTATGGGGCTGATGAAACCTACCATAGCAGGTAATCTTTCCATTAGAACTCCTGGCCTGCCAAATTTCAAACTTTTTAGTCATTGATTTCACTGTCTACCTGTGGTACTGGGGATTGAACCAGGGACCTTGTACAGAGCAGGCATAGCCGTTGTACCACAGAAATGAACAAAGTAGAAGTCCCAGGAAGTACCCCAAACCAACTAGATTCCCAAGGTCCCTCCTACCAGGTTATGAGTGGTAAGGACTGCTTTGTACCAGGCTCAGCGCCCTGCAGAGAGGCTGCAAGTCATGTAGAGAGCTCAGGGTCCCAGCTTTTAAGAGTTGACACCCATGCTGGGGTGGTCTTTGTTGACACAGTCGCCAGCCATACTCTTGTGAGTCACCCAGTGCACAGTCACAGGTTTTCCAAGTCAGATTCTGGTGCAATTGCTGTTTGGTTAGCACAGGCGGAAAGGTGGCCCCATAGGACACTTGACTCTGCCATGTCAAATTGACAGACTCCACTCCGAAGTGTCTTCCACAGTGGCAGGGCAGGCGGAACAGGGGATCTGAAAACTAGGGCTCTGCCAACAAGTGGGGAGGGTGGTGAAGGAGTAGAGGTAAGCTTGTCTGGCCGGCAGGAAGCCCAGCACTTGGGATACTCAAAAGGAGGATCAGGAGCTCAGGGTCCTCCTAAGCCCAGCTTGTCAATCACCTCAGCAGGCGCCCTTCACAACAGTCTGGCACACCGCAGGGTGCGCACTCCCTTTCTGGAGCTTGGCTCCGCCTGTTCCATCAGTTGGGAGTTGGTCTCAGCCACCCAACAGAGCACAGAACCAACAGTGAGGGTGTTGAGGTCTTTGTCATGCCTGGAATATGCCAGAAAAGAAGTCAAAGTGGTGGGGGCCGGGGGAGGAGAGCCAGCTTTGAGTGGGACCTGCTTTGAGGCTGAGGCTGGGGGACAGAGTTGAGTACACATTTGCAAAGTGTAGGTCCAAACCAAACCAAACTCCCCGGGGCTGGGGAGATGTCTCCGCAGCTAAAGGCCTGCAATGCACGGATGACAAACAGGGTTTAGATCCCCATGGGTCTCAACGCAGGGCTGGGGATCCTCAGAGCTAGCTGAGAAGCACATCCATGAGCTCTAGCTTTGATTGACAGATCCTGACTCAATGAATGAGGCTGAAGAACAATGGACGACCCTTGACATCAACCTCAGGCCTCCACATGCCCATGCATGCATATGTGTATGCACCCCCACCCTCATGCATGCCCACACACATGACAAAAATGGAAAAGGGAAAAGCTTATCTTAGGTGGTACCATGGAGCCATTGTTTTGTGAGGGACAAACTTGTTCACGGGAAATGCACACCGAGCTAGGCACGGTGCTGCACACCTGTGATCCCAGCAATTTAGGATTGTGGAGGCTCAAAGATAAGGAATTCAGGGCTAGCCTCAGCTACATAGGGAGCTTGAGGCCTGACTGGGTCAGGTGAGACCTGGTCTCAAAAGAACTCCCTCCTCCTCCTGACAGTGGGGTCCAGGGTCACCCTGTTCTCAGTTCAGCCGGCAGCAAATGAACAGAGGGAAATGACAGGCTGCTGGTTATTCTGGGAGGGGACCCGGGTGTGAAGTCTCTCACTTGACACCTGTGCAGGGTGAAGAGCTTCCCTTTAGAGTAACTGAGCTCTGTTTCCAGTCCCTTCAGAGCAATGGGCTTGGAGACATAAAACCTCATCACCAAATAGTGGCCAGATCCTCCCCCACTGACAAGCAGGCAGTTAGAAAACCCCACTTTCTCCTGCGGGGTCTACTCCCTCCGGAGCAGGAGTGAGCGAGGGCTCACCCACTGTACTGCACATGACACAGTCAAAACTCTGAGCCTCAGAAAGTGGGCAGTGAGGGCTTCTCTGGGCCTTGGAGACTAATTACATCAGAAGTGACTTTGACACCTGGCTCTCACAGGTTTGCAACACATGGAAAACAATCAGACGTCTTATGATGGCCACCTGCTCATTGAAGGCAGGCTCCGGCCTGTGTCTGGGGGAGACCGGGCTCCAGGGCTAGAGCTGCCGAGGGATGAAGTGTCAGGCTCCAGGCTGAAGGCAGGATGCCTGGGTCCCGTGTGGAAACCGTACATCGTTTGTGATTCAGTATGAATCTGCACTTGGCCTGAGATGGGTCTCTTTTGGTTCCTCCTCTGGAAACTTGGCTACTTTAGTGGTAGTAGTCCTGAGTGTGGTGGTATCAGCTGTCAGGAATTTAAGACTGAATGGCAGGCTGTTGGGCTGGGAGCACCCCTCACCATGGTCTCTGCCCAGTGCCCTCTGCCAAGAGAGCCTGAGTCACAGTGGCACTTCGCCCTACCTCCATAACAAAGCCGTCCTTTAAGAACCAGGTTGGGCAGGAGCAGTCAGAAAGGAGGAGTGTGACTGTTAGGTGTGTGGACCCGAGAGGCTGGGGGAGGCAGGGCAGGGCAACCTGGTCTTTTAGCAGTTTCCCAAGCTCCCACACGGAGCTGCTTCCGGCTGGGCACACCCGCATCTGAGTTTCTTCCTTCTTTAGGAAAGTCACTAGATTTGTGAGGCAGGATTAGAATTCTTTCAATTCCAGCTCCAGCTGAGAATAGGAACTAGCCTTGGGGTACCTCCCTTCAAGGCCTAATGGCCAACCTGAGAGGCTCAGGGAAGCTAAAGAGGCCAACAACCACCAAGACTGCCAACAGGGCGAACCCTGGCTTCCCACCAGCCTTCTGCCTGCTCTGTGCCACTTGGGGATATCCATGCTCCACTTTGTGTAAAAACATCTGCTAAACAATAAAGTCCACAGTGCTACAAAGTGTAACAAAGTATCCAGATGTTTTTCTATAACAGTGAGGACTGAACATGGAGGGGGGTGTGGTGTGAGGAGAAGATGGGTCAGTGGTTAAGAGCATTTATTTCTCTTGCAGAGGACCTGGGTTCTGTTCCCAGCACCCCATGTTAGCTCACAACCACCTGTAACTCCAGCTCCACGGGATCCAAGGCGCTTAAAAGGCACCAAGCATGTATAGGGGATAGACATGTGCCAGCAAAACACTTGTACACATAAAAATAAAAGAATTTTTTTCCCTAAAAGATTAAGAACAGGGACAGGGGGAAGGATAGTGTGACTTTGGTGGCTACTGTTGTGAGATCACGGCTGTGTGGGGCCTGGGAGACTGACACTCGAAGTAGACTTCTCTTGAGTGGGCAATCCTCTATCAGTCTCTATGGTGGGCTTATTTCCCATGATTCTACAGGCCTGGCCTAGCCTCCCCCCACTAATCCCTAAAATGAGAACCATTCCCTGCTGCCTCAGGGCTAACACCTGGATTTATCAACCTTCCTGCCTCAGTTTTCTGCCTTTAAAATGGGGACAAGAGTCGGCTTTGGTTAGAGAGATATTGTGAGTGTGAAGACAGCCCCCACCGGAGCAGGTCTGGCACGGGCCAACTGCTGGCTAAGCACTAACGTCTCAGCGTCCTCAGCCCAGGAGGACGGAGCTGCTTTTTAAGTCTCTCAAGTGACCTACACCTCCCTAGGGGACGCACACTCTGGCCTGGTGTGTGCCCACCAGCTGAGGCCTTCCAGGGACAGATTCGACACAGCTTTCCACGGCCTTGGGGCTGGTGAAGGGATTAAGTCTTTCCATAAATACACAGCCTTTCTCCTGTGCAGAGGGCCAGGACCTCAGGGAGGGGGACTTGGGGGAGGGGGACCACGACAGGACCAGGCTACTTTGTGTTCTGGCTAGGAAAGGGATCTGGATAGGGAAGAGGTCCTCTCTGCTGCTAGCACAACTAGAGAAATGTCTCAGGCTGGAGAGAGACATCAGAGCCTGCCACTCAGGAGAAGCCGTCTGGGACTCAGTTTCCTTATCTGTAAAACAGGGCGTGTTCTAACATTTCTATACTCTCGCCGGAACGACTCCTACGTTGCGCTCCACTGTTCTCTTGGCAAAGGCCATGAGTCCTTCCTGCCCTCAAAGTCCCCGAGGGGACCTGCGGGTCCTCTTTTTAATAAGCGCCCTCCCCAGATCTACCAGGGCCAGCCCTGCCAAGAGAAGTGCCTGCTTCGAGCGTGTCGCCCTTTGCGGTCGCGAAGCTGCTTTGATGTACTGGGCGCCCCTAAGCGAGGCAGCTCATCAATAATACATTCGAAACACTTGGTGGAGGGAAGCGGTTTCTCCCGAGGCTTCCTGCCCCCACCTTGCCGACTGCTCAGCAACCTGACAACCTGGTCTGTGCAAAGAGGGGCCTGAGGCTGCCACGCGCGGGACACGCCCCCAGCCGGTGTCAGACACGCGGCTAGAGGAGGCCCAGCTGATCAGCGAAGTCTGCAGGAAGTTGTGGGACGCCAGGGGCTAAGGGGTCTCCCATCACTCTGGAGTCCCCACCACCTTGGGGTCTCCACAGGCTACCCCTCCCCCGTCTCCACTCCACCCCGTGCTCCCTCCCCTCTTGGGTTCCGCAACCCGGGTCTCCACCGTCTAGGATTCCCCACCTCGGGGTCCCCATCGTCCCAGGTCTCCACGATACTGAGATTCGCTAGTCTTCGGTCCCTCCCTATGTCCCAGATCGCCAAACCCCAGGTCCCCGTGCGTCCTCTGTGGCGCGCACGGCGCACGCACACTCACCGCTTCCTGGGGCGCGCTGGGCGCGGACGCTGGCTGCCGTGAGGGACACCAGGCGACGCGCCTGCAGCCGTGGGCCGCGGGGGTCATGGCCCGGCCTGCTCTCCCTGCAGCGGCGCTGGTCTCGGCCCCCGCCCGGCACCTGGAGGGCGGCGCCGCCCGGGCCGCTCCGCCCCACAGCCCGCCCAGGGCTCAGCCACAGCCCCGGCCGCCGCGCCTTCCTACCCGCCTCCCCCACCCCAGCCACACTCCCCGCACCCGGGAAAGTTTGGGCATCGGCCGGCTGTCCCCGGTTCTGGGGAAGGAAAAGAGGCGCCCGGCTCCGCCTCCTGTGCAGAGACGCAGAGGTAACGCCCCCGGCTCGTTGCTGCAGTTGAGAGGTTCAGGTGGCTTTGTGACCCGCGCGGGCTTCCCCGCTGCTGGGTTCTGGCATTTGACTGGCCACGTGCCTCCGTCTGCCACAACTGGCAAAGGACCTGAGGGTGCAGACTTAGAGGCCTCGGAGGCTGTCGCCTCTCGACTCCCTATATCATGGTTTCTTTTGTATTATTCGAGATAGGGGCTCTTATAGCCCACCCAGGAAGCCCCTGAACCCCCGATTAACGGGTCCCGATCTCCCAAGTGCTGGGATCACAAGCTTGGGCCAATGCTTAGCCATCTTTATTTTTATGTTTTTGATGCCAGGGATATGACATGGCTTCCCCACGCCACTCCTCCATAAGTCCGATAAGTATTCACTACTTAGCCATACACCCACTGACAGAAAAGAGATATCCGAATCACAGCACCAATGAAAGAAAAGAGAAGTCCGGTCGCGAGGAAATCTAATCTCACACGGGGCACCAATGATGTTTTTACAGAAAAGGAGAGAATGTTAGGAAAAAGATGGGGAGGGGGATGTGCTCCATGGAGGTGCGTCGAGGCCTGGGGGCAAAGGGGATGATGCCTCTGGGGGACTCATGTTGGGAATCCCTTCCCCCTGAGGGACCAGCCACACGATGGTATAGTACAGATGGAGTTTACTCAAAACATGGGGGGGGGGGGAGTTAAGAAGGTAATTGAGACATGGTTTTAGCACGGTTAAACAAACCAAAAAAAAAAAAAGAGGGTAGTAGAGGCAGAGAGAGAGGGGGGCAGAGAAGCAGAGGCCTGACATGAGCATGTGGAGAGAGGGGGAAAGAGAATGGGGAGAGGAGGGGTAAGGGGAGGAGACCAAAGAGCAAGAACACAAGAGGCCAAGAGAGAGAGGAGGGGGCAAGCAGCCCCCTTTATAGTGTCAGGTAACTGTGGAGTGGGGTATACCTGGCTATTGCCAGGTAAGTGTGAGGTGGGGTTTACAGAATCCCAACACCCACACCCTTCCAATACCCGGGTGTGGCTTCCAGGCCTGTGCCTTAATGACTCTCTAATGGGACCCTTCTGGAAACCCCACTCACCTGTCAAGATCAAGTCTCTGTTGCAAGCCTGTAGTGAGTGCTCACTCTACAATCCTCGGGTCTCCGCACCCCTGTGCTGTGCTTATTTCCAGATGACTGTAAAGGGAAACTGAGTCCAGGGCAGGAAAGTGGAATTCCTGTGGTAGATACACAGGTACTCCCGCACCTCCTTTGAACCATCACTAAAAAATACAGTGACGTTTCGGACCCTGGCTTTGTTAAGGTGACAGTGATGAACATGGACCAAATATTCTTCAGAATTCCAACAGAAGTGGACTGGTGGGCAGGATAGCCCAGGATAGCCCATGTCCCCCCTTCCCCGGACAAGATGTGGGCATTTCTGGGTAGGCGCTTAGCGCCTGGCTGCCATGTCTGTGCCCAGGCATGAACCAGGATGAGCAGGAGTGCTTAGGAGCTAGAGCAAGGCATTTTCTGTGCCTTCAGCTTCACAGCACAACATCTTACATCTCCCCCAGCTCCGTCCCTTCCCTCGGGCGGGGAGCAGACACTTTCACATACACGTGTGTCTGTATTTGGTCACAACTCTCCTCTCCTTGATCCCTGATTTTCTTAGGGGGTCCCTGGTGCCTTCCAAGGGTGACACGCCTGTTCATCACCTCCCATGAATCCCTGTAGACTACTTCCTGAGCTGCTCTTGGCTCTAGGTTCAGGTTCTGCCCTCTAGAGCAAGGGGACAGGGCTATCTCCTCATGGTGACAAAGGAGGTATGGGAGCCCCTGGAGCTAGCAGCCAGAGTCCTTGAATTAATTCCTCTTCTGGATGGCGAAGGACCTGGGCTAGCTGGTAGACATCAGCCTTTTCTCAGCTTCAAACTGCCCCAGAAGTTGGGATTGTTCGATTTCCTGTGACCCATTCCATATGACCCAAGTACTTCCTGTGTCAGGCGCATCCACCCTTCCTGCCACTAGACTCTGAGGACCAAGGAGAGCAAAAAACAGGCATCAGCAGGTCCTAGAGGCTGAGGATGTTCTGGGTATGTTCTACCCAGAAAGGATGAAGACAGAGTTTGGTCACTGCTGCCTCCCACTGGCCAGTCCTCTTCCTTCCCACTGCTCCTGTCTTTAGTTCTGGTTACTACGGTGCCCCATCCTGCACTCTGCCTGTTCCTCTGGTAGCCCAGAAACATGGTGAAGCTGGCTTCCCCGCTGCCCCTGCACTCAGCATGAGGGCCTGGCTGGCTCCACATCAGCAGCTTCCTGCAGTGATAAGTGGGGAGGTGAAGAAGAAGGCCCGCATGGGGGTGGCAGTGGGTGCCAGCACCCACCCTCAGAGCAAACCAGCTGCCAAGAAGCCTGAGAAGCCACTGTGGGCTGTTCGAGAAGCAGGGCTGTGAAGAGAAAACTCTTGGAGTGGAGCACACACACACACACACACACACACACACATACATACACACACAAGCACATACACACATATACAGACACATACACACATATATATACACACAAGCACACACAAGCACATACACACATACACATACATACACACAAGCACACACATAAACACATACATACACACACAAGCACATACACACATACACATACATACACACAAGCACACACATACACATACACACACATAAACACATACATACACACAAGCACATACATACATATACACACATACACACACATACACACATATACACACATACATATACACACACAAACATGGCAGTGCATAAAATAGCGTGTGGAAGCTGAGAGAGGGCAGTGGTGACTCCTCTATATGGGACCTCAGTAGCATCTGTAAAGAGTGGCGCAGGAGCCCAGGCCCCTGTTGACCTGGGCTGAAGTCCCCACAGCTGGATGCAGCCTCAGGAAACTGCACAAAGATCAGGCTTAAGCTTTTGATTCTGAGCAGTGTCTTACAATAGCCCAAACTCTCTATGTAGTTAAGGCTGCCCTTGAACCCCTCATCTTCCTGCTCCTACCTTCCAAATGGTAAGATTAAAGGTGTTTGTTTGAATGCTTGTGGTGGTGCACACCTTTAATCCGTGTCCTTGGGAGACAGAGGCAAGTGGACCCCTGAGTTCGAGGCTAATAGGACATTTTCTTGATTAGTGATTGATGGGGTATGGCCCAGCCTATTGTGGTTTCAGGCTCTATAAGAGAGTAGGCTGAACAAGCCATGTGGAGCAAGCCAGTAAGCAGCACTCCTCCATGGCCTCTGCCCAGCTCCTGCCTCCAGGTTTCTAACCTGTTTGAGTTCCTGTCCTGGGTTCCTTCAAGATTTGTTTGTTTGTTTGTTTAATATATGTGAGTACACTGTCACTCTCTTCAGACACACCAGAAGAGGGCATCAGATCCCATTACAGATGGTTGTGAGCCACCATGTGGTTGCTGGGAATTGAACTCAGGACCTCTGGAAGAGCAGCCAGTGCTCCTACCGCTGAGCCATCTCTCCAGCCCCCTGGCTTCCTCCAAAGATGGACTATGATTCGGAAGCCAAATAAACTCTTCCTAGCACCCAGGAGGTAAAGGCTGGAGTTCAATTTTCAGCTATAATGTGAGTTCAAGGCTAGCCTGGGCTACATATGAGACTCTGTTTCCAAAAAACCAAAACAATAAAAAAAAAAAAAAAAAAAAAAAAACCAAAACCAACCAACCAATCAGTCAAACAAACAAAGAACTCCAGCCGAGCAACAACAATAAAACCAGGACCTCCGCAGATGGAAAGCCACAAAATAGATGACCAGGTGCTCAAAATGAAACCTTTAGAAGATGCAATAAAGAACGTGAAAAGGGGCCCGGGGAAATGGCCCAACACACAGACAAGACAGTCCATAATCATTTGTGACTCAGCTCCAAGGGTCAGAGGTCTCTGGTCTCTGCGGGCACCTGCTCTCACATGTAGACATGTACACCCATGTAGAGAGGTTGGGGGAGGGGAAAGGCCTGATGACAACTCACTGTATGGCAAATCCCTTTTTCAGTGAAAACAAACCAAAGCAAAACAAAGTGGGAAGAAAAGCCACCACCAGTTAGGACTCAGTGCCACAGTATGTAAGGAACTCTCAGAATTGAAAAAACAAGGAGGAGCTGGAGAGATGGTTTGGTGGTTAAAAGCAAGTGTTGCTCTTCTAGAGGACCCCAGTGTGATTCCCAGCACCTGTCACAGCAGGTGGCTCACAACTGCCTGTGACTCTCTCTGCAGGGCATCTGACACCTCAGTCTTGTTTTCACCCACATTCATTTGGCACACAGACACACAGACATGCATGCAGGATTTTCTTTAAATACCCAGTGAAGGCCTAGGCTGTGGGGATGGCTCTGTGTGTAACGCACCCCCTGAGCAGGCACAAGGACCGGATGACAGATCACCTTCAGCATCAGGAGACCTTGGGTTCTAGCCCCTGTACCCCAAACTCTACCCAGCAACAACGAATAAGGTGAAAGATTGAGGAGGCCCTACTTCAAGAAATAGATTCTGATGGCAGCAAGCAGAGAGGACAAAGGTTGAGGTCAGAGCCATCCTGTGGGATACAGTACTAACACATACAAGCCAACCACAAAATAGGGGTGGTGGGCACACCTGTCATCCCAGCACTCAGGGGCTGGGGGGAGGACACAAGGAACTCAAAGCCAGCCTGGGCTATGTGAGAGGCTCCTCTCTTCCTTCCTTCCTTCCTTCCTTAAGGTTTATTTATTTATTTTATGTATGTGACTACACTGTAGCTGTCTTCAGACACACCAGAAGAGGGCATCGGATCGAATTGCAGATGGTTGTGAGCCACCATGTGGTTGCCAGGACTTGAACTCAGGACCTCTGGGAAAACAGTCAGTGCTCTTAACCAGTGAGCCATTTCTCTAGCACGAGAAGCTCTTTTCTTAAAAAAAAAAAAAAAAAAAAAAAAAAAAAAAACAAAGATGGGAAGATGGCTCAGTGGGTACAGGCCCTTACTGCCAAGCCTGATGACCCAAGTTCAATCTCTGGTGAACACATGGTCAGAAGGGGGAAACTGGCTCTCCCCCAAAGTTGTTCTCTGACCTTCATGTGCACGTTGTAGCATGCATGGGCTCACACACCACATGCACATAAACACATGTACAGAAAAGGAAAAAACGGAGACATTTGGTAAGGATGTGGGCAAGGCGGCTGGGAATATGGTACAATCTCTTGGGAAACACTTCTGCAGATTCTTGTAGACTCAAAAGTCTGCCTATCAGCAGCTCCAACACTTCTCTGCTCCGCCAAAGAGAGTGCCCATGCTAACTCACACAGGTGTGCTTGTGTTACCTGCTCACAACAGCTTGCTATGGAAACCACCACCACCGTCCATCCAAACTTAGGAGTGCTATCCCAATTTGCTCCGGTTGCTGTGAGAAATCAAGACCAAAAGCAACGTGGGGAGGAAAGGGTTCATTTCGATTTCCAGTTTATAGTCCTGATATCAGTCAGGGCAGGAACTCAAGACAGGAACCTGGAGGCAGGAACTGATGCTTATTGGCTTGCTCACCATGGTGTGCTCAGCTCCCTTTCTTACACCATCCAGAACCACCAGCCTTAGGGATGGCACCACCCATAGTGGGCGGAGTCCCACATCATCAAGAAGATGTCCCACAGGCCAGTCTGATGAAGGCAATTCCTCACTGGAGGTTCCATCTTCCCAAGTGTGTCATGTTGCTAACCAAGATGAGTGTCTATCAGACAACCAGAGAGGGAAGACTGGGCTGCCGACACTGCCGCCCTGCACGCAGACCTCAAAACACTGCCCGATGGGTATGCAGCAGGTCCCCGAGTCCTATTCAGGGGGCAGAGACAAGATTTCAAGTCCAAAGCTAGCCTGGGCTACATAACAAGACTTTGTCTCCAAAATCAAAGCAGAATGACCCTCCCTATACCCCCAATCCCATGGTGCTCAGGGAAAAAAGACAGACACAGAAGGCCAGAGAGTGTGTGATCCCACCAACAGGAAGCATCCAGAACAGGCAAATCCAGAGACAGCAATCGGATTAGTGGTTGCCAGGGCTCCAGGTGGACCAAGGAAGGGCAGCATGCAGGCTGAGAGAGCTGTCAGTTTACGGAAATTACTGAACTGTGCACTTAGATCAGGCAGCTTTAAGGTATAAAAGTTACTCTTGCATAATATAATGACCACACCAACGAGGGCTACCAGAACCTCCAGCAGAGCTGGACCATTGGCCAGGAGGAGGCAAGGAGGGCATGGTGGGTGTAAGGGAGGAGGAGGCTGAAAGACAGAAACTGCGCTGAAGGAGGGTGCAGGGTTGGCACAGGGGAGAGATAAAGGCGGGAACACCCAGGGATCTTAGACACCAGATTATCTCAGGCCCACATCGTGATCAGGAGTCAGGTCTCCTCCAACTCCTAGTCAAGAGCTCAAGACTCTCTCTCTCTCTCTCCCTTCTCTCCTTTCTTCTCCTCTCCTGACTGACTCCCTGTCCTCTCTGTCTCTCTGCCTGTCTCTCTGTCTTCTTCATTCTTGGCTCATTTCTTTACTGCAGACACAACATCCCACACCTCTGTAAGTCAAGGCTCTGGAAGGAGAGCAGTCAGGCAAGTCTTCCACCTCTGGGGTGCCACTAAGCCAGCAAGACAGAGCCCTAACATGGGCGAGCCTAGCAAGATGGGATGAAGATGCCAAGCTGAGGTGTAGAAGGGCCAGGTAGCAGGGTTCGGAGTTGAGGAGGAGGGCGGGAAAGATGAGACCTCAAAGTTAGCATGCCAGGAGACCAGGCTGGCAGCTCAGGGCCAGGGAGCCATGGTCAGTGGTGGCTGGATTCTGCAGTGCTTGCTGAGCAGTGTGGGTAGAGAACCAGCCCAGAGCAGGTTCACTTGCTGCCTGGACGTACAAGTGAGATGAAGACAAGAAGAAAAATAGGTCTGGAAATGCAGCGGGGTGTGTGCTGACTTGGAGGTGAGCTCTTAGGAGCCATAAGATATCCCACTATGGAGCCAGCCACACACGCCTGCATTCCCAGCACCCAGGGGAGGCAGATGACAATGACAGGGGGACAAGGGGTTCAAGGCCATACATAGTGAATTTGAGGCCAGCCTGGGCTACCTGAAATCCTGTCTAGAAAAAGTTGCCATGGGTACAGGGTTCTGACCTTGGCACATGCTGGGCAAGGGCTTTGCACTCAGACACATGCCCAAATGTCCGTTCTAGTCTTGGTTTGTTTTGAGCACATGCATCTCTTTCTGTATTTTTCTTTTTAACTTCTTTGTACTGGAGCAGAATTCATATCAAACAAAATCAAGGGGCCGTTGAGTTGGCTCTGCAGGTAAGGGTGTCTGCCATCCCTCCAGACAACATGAGTTTTATCCCTGGCACCTACATGTGCATACAATACACACACAGACACACAATAAGTAAATGTAAATTAAATCAAGAGTTTTAAGGGGGAAAAGGATTCCAGAGTTGAAGGAACAAACCAATATGTGTCTTAGAGCTATAAGAGTGTCAGAGCTCTCCTTGTCCTGCCGTGAAAGGTAGGTCCCTTGTGACTGTCCTTCAGTCACCTCAAGGGAGGAGGATGTGGGTCTCTGCTCCCTCTTCGTGCAGGTATAAAGCTGTTCTGGAAGCTTCTACAAGGTGCAGCACTTGCTGGCTTCTATCTGCCTGAGGCTCCTTCTGTGGCCTAAGACTGAGGGTGTGCTATTTGCCCCAAGATCAGCTAGAAGCATGGAATAAAAACATGATTCTAACATATTGAGAAAGTGTCAAATAAAAGTGACTGAAGCTTGTCCAGGACACCAGACTCCCCGACATCGGTCCATTCGAAAGCAAATGAAGGCAATGTTGCATATGGCCACACCGAACTAATTCCAGAGACACTGACTTTAAACCAACATTAACGGATGCTCCAGAATAAATGGTATTGAACGTTGGGTGTGGGTAAGCTCTGTAGAGAGACTTCCCAAAGCAAGAAGTTTAGGGGTGAGGCTAGGGTGAGGACAGTGGAGAAAGTGACTGCCTGAGAGGCTCCTGTGCGTGGTGGGTGGTGGCGGGATCCGCCCGCTAGGTGTGGCTGGATCAGGCTGGCTCCTGACGTCAGTCCTGTGCCTGCTTCAGCCCACGGGGATCCTCTGGGAGTTAACAAACTCACATTGCTCAAGTCAGAATGTGGAAAATCCTGAGCTATTGTGACCAGGACCAGATCTCTGCCACCTGAGAGAAAGTGGCCTTTGCAGGACTGTCTTCTTGCTCATATGCCAAGGTGTCCTTGAAGGACAGCAGTGTCATCTTTCTCCTGGCCACACCTCTACAGAGTACTAGGTGCAAGAAAGCCTTGACAGTCCCAAGCCCAGGCCAGAGTTTGCATCCAGCCTGGCACATCTGGGAAGATTTTGGGACCTGTGAGCTCAGGGCACCAAGATACAAATACTACCAGGCCCTATGGCCAGGCCTGTCATCTAAGCTACTAAAGCGTTTGAGGCAGGAGGATAGCAAGTTCAAGGCCTGCCTGGGCTACAGAGTGAGTTCAACTCAGTCAAATTCTATGTCAAAGACACCAGGGACGCAGCTCTGTGTTAGGGAGAACACCTACCATGAATCTCTCAGTTATGGAAAAAGCAAACAGACCAGGAGACATTCCTCTGTGAAGAAGTCTGTTCCTCCTTAGGCCAGGCACAGTGGGGGACACGGGGAGGAGGGGCTTGGTGTCCCCAGACCTGAGCTGTACAAAGTACATTGTTCAAGACTCTGGTCAGGAGCTCAGGCAACTTCATGTGTTCCCGACACAGGACACAGCGTGTGTGTAGAGGGTATTCGTTCCCAGGCAAACTGGGTGCCAGCCCAGACCTTGGTGAAGTGCTGGCCCGGCAGCTTCAAAGCAGACACCGTGGTGTACAGACATTGCTTGCCCTGGCCTGGGAATCATGCCCAGGGACAACCACAGCGCTGGCATTTTCCTCCCTGAGAACTCAGGGTGATGGCTGCACCCCTTAGCAGAACAGTTCCACCCTCCAGGCTCTGGGCCAGCACCCCGGGGGATGGTGCCAAGGGGGTGAGAGTGTCACAGGCAACAGTAAGTGTGGGGGGCAGGGAGCTATTCCCAGGACAGGAGGCTCTTGTGACTTAGGCTGCAGGGGAGGGGCTCAGCACTCCCTCCCATGGGGCTACTGCATTTGAGGCTTCATGGAATGTGAGGAGAAGAGAGGCTCCCAGCCTTCATCACAACCCCAATCTAGAAGTCTGAGAGCAAAGATGGAGCTGCTAGGCCTTGGTCACTCTGCGCATCAGTTCAGAGGTCATCTGGCTGGCTGTCTACCTGACCATCCACCCATTGTCTGTGATATTTTCCTTGGGTCCCTGCTGTGACTGCATCAGACTGGTTAGGCAAAGGGTTAGCAGAGTCCCAGGCACTTTTTAAGACTTACTAGAAGATACATTTAAAAAGTAAAAAGAGGCTAGGGACCCAGTAGCGCCTGCCTTTGATTCCGGCACTTGGGAGGCAAAGGTAGGCAGATCTCTGTGAGTTGGAGGACAGCCTGATCTACAGAGCAAATTCCAAGACAGCCAGGGCCAGAGAAACTGTCTGAAAATAAAAATTAAAAAAAAAAGCTTCCCCCAAAATAACAAAACAAACAAACTAGCCAAATGAACAAAAGTAAAATAAAAAAATGAAACAAAATTGGGTGTGGTAGCACAGGCCTTCTAGTGTTTAAGAAGCAGAGGCAGGAGGATCAGGAATTCAGTGCCAGCCTGGGTTACAAGAGTCCCTGACTCAACAAAACAAAAAACCTAAGTAGCATGTGACATTCACTGGACCCCCATCTTTCTTTGGCCAGGTCTGTCTGCAATCCTCACTAAGTGCATCATTAGCAGAAACAGTGTTTCAAGACAGCTCTTTGCTCAGTCTCAAAGCTGGTGGTGTCTGCAGCAGCCACAGTCACAATGCCCTAGTGAAGGTTACAGCTTGCAGCTGGCCCTGTAAAGAGGGACCAAGAGCCAGTGTGGGCCCGGGGACTCTCCTATCTGAGCCGATTTGGCTCCTACCTTGTCACCTGGTGACTGGGCACAGCTCTTGGCCGTGAAGTGCTTTGTGGGGATAACCCTGAGCAATTTCCACACTGTAGCCACCAACTCACTATACTGACAGAGTCGCCTGGGCAAGCAGAGGCGTCATAGCTGCAGCAGGGGACAGGACTGTTGTTTGCTGGTATCTGGGAAGCGCTTCCCTGGGGATGCAGTTGATTTGTGTATATATATACCTGTACACACATACCACCCCCACACCCCCACACAAACACAAACAATTGATCAATCAATTGCACAATTGTGTCAGAAGGCCCAACTCTAGGGAGGACTAGGCCGATCTTGAGACATTTCTTTGATTGGTTTTGGGGTTATAAAAAGAAAAGTCTTGTTCTGGGCATGATCCTGCATAGCCCTGGCTGGCCTTGTATTTGAGGCAATGCTCCTGCCTCAACCTTCCAAGTGCTAGGAGTAGAGGTGTGTCTCACCACACCTGGTTTATGTGGAGCTGGAGAATGAACCCAGGGTGTCCTGAGTGTCGAACCAACACTCTACCAAGGGAACTACGTCCCTGGCTCTCTTTTTTGTTTTGTGCCTGAAAAGGGGTCTCACTCTGAAGGCCAGGCTGGCCTGGAACTCACCACCCAGCCTAGGCTCTTGGTAATTCTCCTGCTTCAGGCTCCTGAATGCTGAGATGACAGGTGTCAGCCACAGTGCCCAGCCTGAGAATTATTTTAAGGTCTGCAGGTGCTAAGTCACCCCTTAGCACCTGGCTCTAGTGGCCTCAGGTCAGAGTTGGCTGCTCTGGCTACTTACAGGTCCTGCTGGGCCTGTCTCCTATGTGGAAAGCCTACATGGGAGCCCAGAAGGCCACTTCTGACTGTAGGAGGTACCAGCATGGAGGGCTCTCAGCTATCCACACAGGCTGTCCTAGAAGAGAGCCAGCCCTGAGACATGGGCCTTGGCTGCCTCTGCTGGGGAGGAACGCCGAGAACCTCTAACTAAGGTAAGGGTTCATCCCCAGGACTGTTCAACAAATGGCCACCTCCCTCCCTCAGGCACTGCCAACCAGCAGAGAGAAGAAATGTGCTCCTTCCTCAGGGTCAGCCAGGAGGGACTCAGGCGGAAATCACAGCAGACTGCAGCACGGCCCGCCCCTCTTTCACCGGTGTGGTGGTTGTGGGGTCTTTAATTTAAAACAACCCAACACGGACGGTGGAGACGGCTTAGCAGACACAGGTGAGTTTGATCCCCAGGCCCTGCATGATGGAAGGAGAGAACCAACTCCTGCTAGCTGGTCTCAGGTCTCCAAAATGCACCATGGCATTCCACGCCCCACGCAAATAAATAAATGTAAACTTTTATGTTTAAGATAAAATAGTAATAGCACATATGGTGGCCACTTTGACAAAATAAAGGTGACATTTCCTTGCCTTTGCTGGGAAGCAGTTCGAGAGCTCATGGCACTTGGCTGGGCACAAGCGGGAGTGAAGACTCCTGAAGGCTGAAGATGGGGATCCCCTACCTCCCGCCATCCCCTCCTACCTGTTGGCGCAGGATCTCAGTGGCTGACTTTGGTCTCAGGGAATTCATCCAAGCTGGGGACAGTGGCTTGCTCTTCTGTGGTGGCCATCTGCCCTTGCGCTGCCCCCCATCCCTCCTGGCCCATGTGGACTAAATGCCTGGCCTTTGCAGAGAAGGGAAATTATCCCTAAGCCCAGGCCTGCGTGTCCCCTGTGGCATTCGGAACTTTAATCCCCTTGCTTTTCGGATTCCCACGTCTGGCCCTGGCGCTGCAGGGGTGGGCCAATGGGAGGCCAAGTAGAACAAAGGGGCGAATGGGGAGGAAGAAGGATGGGAAAGGGGAAGCCAGTAGACCGCAGTGGAGGTTTTAGGTGTATGCACAGCCTAAGGGGACAAAGTGTTGAGCCTGGAGTGGTGGGGTGACAGAGCTCTATGCTAAGCATGTATCTGTCCCTGAGCCACACCCAGGCCCACTGGCCCATGTGTCTGAACGGGCTGGTTAGTGAAAGGTTGACTAACTTCAGAACATTTCTGAACCAGCATTCGCCAAGTGTCTTGGCTCCACACGGTGTTGCCCTCCCCAGGCCTGTGGTGACTAGAGGTTCTGGGAGAGGCAGGACTCACACTGAGGAGGAAGCATGAACGCTTCTCTAAGTGTGGCCAGCTGTGACTGCCCCCAGTGATGGCTGTGAGGCCCTGGGACTGCCCTGGGAAAGGGAGGCTGGGTGTTGTAGGTAGCCTAGTGAGACCGTGTCACTCTCCGTGAGGGCATAGTTAGAACATTTCATGCTTCCCCGTCTCGTCCCCCCACTCCCATCCTGGAACCAGAATGTCAGCCACAGAGGCTGTCCCTAAGCCTGTCCCCAGAAGGCACCTGGGCTTTGGGCTTTGACAACAAAAGCAGCAATGGTAGGAACATCTCCTGCCTCCCAGGAGATGGTCTGGAGGAAAGGGTGATCAAGCCCACTTGGGGTGCATGAGGACCCCGAAGGCTGAGGGAGTGAGCCAGGGCCAAGGTACACCGGGCTGTTCACTTACACCTGTGTTGAGAAAGGCCCCATTGGCTGAGGGCAGAACCCCAGGCCTTGGGCCTGTAGTATACTGCAGGTCAGACAATCATGCTCTCTTGGTCTCAACTGTACTGCCCCTAACCTGAAGAGCCCAGCTGGGGGACCACACACCCCTTCGGGGGCCATGGCCAGGTCAGATGTGGTCGTGGCTTGCTCTGGGCACAAGTTTATGGGTCTTACAAGACTGGGTGGATTATATAGTCCTAGATGGGATTGATCACTGACAAACAAGCTGGGGCCCTTACTACCAAAGCCACTCAAACACTGCCTATAAATCATCATTCTCTCTCTCTCTCTCTCTCTCTCTCTCTCTCTCTCTCTCTCTCTCTGTAGTATTGGATGGAGTTTATTCAAGGTATATGGAGGGCAGTTAGGGTAGTAAAGGCAGAGAGAGGGGAGAGAGAGAGAGAGAGAGAGAGAGAGAGAGAGAGAGAGAAGAGGAGGTCAGCCATGAGTACATGGAGAGAGGGGTGAGGGGAATAGGAGGGTGGGGGGAAGGGGTGACAGAACAAAGCAGGAGCAAGAAGGAAAGTGCAAGAGCTTTCTCTCTTTCTCCCTCCCCATCCATCCATCCATCCATCCATCCATCCATCCATCCATCCATCTACCTACTTACCTATCTATCTTTCTTTTTTTCTAAGATAGGATTTCTCTGTATAGCTCTGGGTGTCCTGAAACTTGCTGTGTAGACTAGGCTGGCCTCGAACTCAGAGATCTGCTTGCCTCTGCTTCCCAAGCACTGGGATCAAGGGTGTATGACATCACCACCTGGCCCTAATAATTCTGCTGAAATTTTTTTTTTTTCTTTTCTTGAAACAGTAGTCTCATCTTGTCTTCTAGGCTAGGCTGACCTGACTGAACTCATGGCAATCCTCCTGTTTCAGCCTCCTGAGAACTAGGATGACAGATTGGGCCCATCACACACACCTTAAAATACATTTAAAAAGGATGCAAACAAATCACAGAGCTGTCAGAAACAGAAAGTGCAAGAAAGAAGTCAGTGCCCTACCCTGGCAAGCCAGCCAGGACCCCTGGAGCAATGGGCTGCAGAAATGGCAGGTGTTCCTCTGCTGTGACATGCCTGGGTGTTTAGATTCTGTGCTCACACATCATGGTATCTAGGGAATGCCTAACTCCATTGCCCCTTCTCAGCGGGATGGATGCCGGTGGTCTATCCTTGGGGACAGGTTAGGCCTTCGAAGACTGTTCAAATTACTGCATAGTGGCCTCTCTGGGATGACGTGTAGCCATTTCTGCCAGTGTATGAGGAAGACCCCTTGACCTTGGTTCCTCCTCTCAGTCCTCTGTGGGAGGGTACCCACCTCAGTGGGTAGAGATGGAAGGCTCTGGCTGGTGAGTCCAGTGTGCCTGGGAGAGGGTGATGGAACCTATGAGAGATACTGGCTAACAGTAGCCTATGAGGCAGCAGCAATCTTGGCTGAACTGTCTGGGGATGTTAAGGCCTTGCTGCGGCTGCAGACCCTCGAGAGACAGAAAAGAGTATATTATTAGCCAGTGCCGTGTTCAGCGAGGGACTCTTGCTCCCCCACCCAAGTCACTCCCAGGAGAGACAAGGTGCTAGGGCTGTGATGGATAGACAGTCTTCTCTCTAGGATCTTGTTAGAAGTAAGTACTTAAAGGATGCTGAGCAGGGATGTTGGACAGGAAGCTGGGCAAAAAGCTGGCAGAGATGCTAGATAGGCGGCTGGGTAGGAAGCTGGATAGGGATGCTGGGCAGGCATGCTGCAGGAAGCCTGGGGAGGAAGGAGGCAGGGATACTGTGTGTGGATGTTAGACAAAACTGATCAGGGTGCTTGGCAGGGGATGCTAGGCAAGATGTTGAGTAGAACAGGAAGTGTGTGAACCTAGTAGGTACTGAAGAAGAGGGTGGAGTAAACTCCTAGCCCCAGAGTTTTCTATGGCCCAGTGATGAGGAAAATCTGTGATCAGGTTACTTCTCTCATGGTTCCCTGGGAATATCTTTCCCTTCCTAGGTGTTTTCTTGGTGGAGCCTGTGTGCACAGAACCCATGCTTGCTAGATGTGGGCTAGCGGGGGCCCTGGGTACTCTGGACTAAACGTATAACATGAGACATGTTGGTTGAGACCCTGAGGCCCACTCATCACTAGCTCTGCCTACCCTCCAGTAGTGGCCCCAGGGGAAGGAAAGAAGGTGGTAGTTCAAGGAAGGAAGGGTTTCTGACTTCCTCTTCACTGTCCCTGTCACAGCTCTGAAGGAGTGGACATTCCCTGCTGCCTGGGGTGGGTGGGTGGGAACCCCATCTAGACTCCTCTCTGCTGGAGCCTCCCTTTGCTCTGAGCCTCCAGGGTACCTCTCACCATTACTTCTATCTAACCTGCCTAGCCACAGTCCTTCCTGTGTTGCTGTAGCAGGGTTCTCTGCTTGCCCTCGTGGTGAGCCCAGGAAGGCTGTGATGGGAAAGGAAGAGCACAGAAGTGGGGAACCTCACTCATCGAGAGACTTGCCTGGCATGTGCTAGGCTTTGAGCTCAAACCCCAGCATGAAAACCAAACCAAACCCTGGAGAATGTTAGCCCAGATCAGACACTGCAAATGGGCAATCTGAGAGGCCAGCTTGGAACACCGAGACATTCCAGGGACAGGGCAGCCATTAGCAGGGCTCCTGGGTGACTTCCACAGGGATGCTAAGATGGGGCATAAGGTTCTCAGGAAGCAGCCGTGCTGAGATGCTGTTAATGGCCTGAACTTCTGAGTTCTGCCCTGCCCTTTGCCCCTGCTCATCAGGTTTCCTAAAGTGCACATAAAACACACAGAGCCCCTTTCTCCATTCAGCTCATGATGCCGGAACACAGTGACTGTAACCTTCCTGATACAAGTGATCAGAGCATCTCAAGGCACAGGGCCCTAGCCTGCTGCTTTGAAAATGCCTGCAGAGCAGATATTTCTGAGCAGAGCTTGGCACCCTAGGCAGCTGCTCACCAGTGGGCACCCAAATGGCTCTAAGCCGTTCAGGGGATGATGCCAACCCCAAGAACAGGAGACACTGCAGGGTCTAGGTCCAAGCTCTGGGAGAGACAAGTTATGGACAGGTGTTAGACACTCACGGTAAATGTGGACTCTAGGGGCCTTTAGGAGCCCCCAGGGGCTGTCTGAGCAGCAGTGATGAACCCCTCAGCTGTGACTTTCAATCCAGAGGCTGGTGTTGAGGACACATATCCAGAGCCCTACACCCTGGTGTGGGACAACTAGCTCTGAGGTGATGAGTGTGGGTATATCAGATGTACACCTCAGTTCTGATGTGGCCCATGGTCCAGGTACTGGGACATCATTTCCTGTTTAAGAATTACCTTGTTTTCTATTTGTTCCTGCTTGGGGACACCAATGACACATATTTGTATACCTGCTAGCTGTTGGGTGCCTTTTGAAAAATGCCTACTTAGTTTGAGACACTTGACTCAGTAATTTTTATATGTATAGATGAGTACACTAGATGAATTCCTTTTGTTATTTTAAAAAGATTTATTTATTTATTTATTGTATGTGGGTACACTGTTGCTGTCTTCAGACACACCAGAAGAGGGTATCAGATCCCATTGCAGATGGTTGTGAGCCACCATGTGGTTGCTGGGATTTGAACTCAGGACCTCTGGAAGAGTAGTCAATGCTCTTAACCACTGAGCTATCTCTACAACTTCCTCTTTTATTCCTTTTTAGAAATGTGTTTCATTTTCATTTCCATTTTATGTGTATGTTTAGTGTTTTTGTTATTCTTCTATTGCCATGACAAAACACTGTGGTCAAAGCTGACTCTAAAAGAAAGTATTTAAATGGGGCTCACAGTTGCAGAGGGTTAGGGTCCATGACCATCATGGCTGCAGGCAGGCAGACACAGTTCTGGGAGTTAACATCTTTTGAAAGACTATTCCCAGTGACACATGTCCTTCAACAAAGCCACACCCCCTAATCTTTCCCAAACAGCTCCACCAACTGGGGCCGAAGAATTCAATTATAAGAGCCTATGGGGGCCATTCTCATTTGAACTAACACAGGCCTTTTGCTTGCTTTTGTGTCTTTTTATCACGCTCATGCCTGGGGCCAGAAGACAGATCTTACAGAACTGGAGTTACAATTGTGAACATCCACATGAGTGCTGGAAGCTGAAGCCTGGTCATTTGCAAGAGCAACTGGGGCTCTTACCTGCCGATATATCTTCCTTAGTCATTCCCCACTGTATTTATCTTTATTGAGACAGGTTTTCTCTATATAGCCCTGGCTGTCCTGGAACTCACAGAAATCAACCTGCCTCTGCCTCCAGAGTGCTGGGATTAGGGTGTATGCACCACCACACATGGCTTTTATTTATTTTAAGATGTGTGCATGTGGGCTGCAGAGATGGCTCAGTGGTTAAGAGCACTGATTGCTCTTCCAGAGGTCCTGAGTTCAAATCCCAGCAACTTCACAGTGGCCCACAATCATCTGTAATGAGATCTGATGCCCTCTTCTGGTGTATCTGAAGACAGCTACAGTGTACTTACCATAAATAAATATTTAAAAAGGAAGATAAGTACTTAAAAAGATGTGTGCAGGTGCAAGCATGAATTCATGCCCTTCAGAGGTCAGAAAATGGTGTTGGATCTCTGGAGCTGGACTTACATTGTGAGCCATCTAACGAGTGCTGGGAAGCTAACTCAGGTCATGTTCTTAACTGCTTGCCCGACTCTCCAACCCTCTACCTTATTTTTTTTGAGACAGGGTCTCTTCCCTGATTCAGACAGGCTGGCCAGCGAGCTCTAGGGACATAACCAGTGTTGATGTTGTGGCTGCTTGTGGCTCTGTCTGGCCTTTCTCTGGGTCCTGGGATCTGAGCTCTGATCCTCATGGCTGCACAACTCATAACCCTTTTCACCGTCTCCCAGCCTTGCTTCCTGCATGCCAACCTCCTAACTGTCCTGTCTATGAACATGTTTAAAAATTTTCATGTAGTACAATGGATGACTTCTGTATGCACCGTTTAAAAATCCATGCCACCTTTGAGGTCACAATCCCTGGAGTGTTACCCAGAAGCAGTATTTTTCCTCTTGCTTGTTTTTACTTTTGTTTATTGTTTTGAGACAAGGTCCTGTGGTCTATTTTGGCCCTGAATTTTAGCAAGGCTGACCCCATAACCCTCCTGCCTCTTCCTGTTAGCACTCCAGGGGAGGGCCCCTCTTGGAACCATACTATTTACTTTAATATTTAGATAAAGAATGCCTCGGGCATGCCTGCACTCAGCATTTGGTCAGAGGCAGAACGTCTAGGCCAGTTTGCACCACAGGGAGACAATACACCAAACAACTCAGGCTGCTGAAAACCCTGGCTTGGGGTCTGAATGGCTACAGATCACTACCTGCTACTACAGTTCTTCACTGCAGGCACCCTCAGACAGGCATCACGCTGGTCATCTCTGCTTGCAAGGTGGCTGCAGCTCAGATCACTCATTAGTGAAGGGGACAGCAAGAGGGAAGTGCAGGTACACACATACACTCAAAATGGGGTACCTGTCTGTTCCTAATTTCCTATATTGATTTCATAATAAAGGGCACCAAGTGCAGAGAAAGGGTTTTCTGTAGCACAGGGTACCAAACATGGGTCTCACACATGCCAAGCAACACTGAGTCTGTCTCCAGTAGAGACACCACCAGCTCAAGCCTTGTCCTCCATCACTTACTGTTGTGTGAATCTAAGAAGTCACTGCCACAGGCTGGGCGGCCTTGGTTGCGCTGTCTGTCTGTAAATGGAAACACCAGGCGAAGGGATGGACGCAGAAGGATGAGGTGGCTGTGGCAGCTTTTCAATGTCTTATTCACTTACCCTTTTGATATTGTTGTCTATGGCCTGGTGCCCTCAAATGCATCTGACCAGCAACACATTCTAGTCATTACTCCACTGTGACCATGTTCTCTGCTGTGCATATCCCTGCCGGTGGGTGTCAGAGGAGTATGGACAGGAACATGCTCTGGGCCATAGTAGTCAGTGGGGCTCACCCAACTCTTCTGGACTACCCAGTGTGGTGTGGGGCTGTTGGCACCAGTTGGCAGGTTCTAAGCTATCTCCCTAAGGGAGCAAAGCCTGTTGGGAAACTTATGAGGGTCCAAGATTGCATCCAATTCAGAAATGCCCAGATCCCTCCCAGGGGCAAGTAACAGAGAACCTGGTAGTGTGGCTGTTCCTGAGGCTGGACATTGCTGACTCCCCTCTCCTGGTTGCTCCTACAGGCAGGGATTTTGCCCATGGGATATTACAAGTATTCAGAAGTATAATTCATTAGGCATACGATGGTGTCTGGAATTTTCTCAGCCAGCACTAAACACTGCATGCTATTTCACTTTGCAAGATGGCACAAACTTGAGCCAAAGTTCACCTCTAATTAAGGGACAGGTCTTGACTGTGCTGGTGTCACCTGCTTGAAAAGCAGAGGTAACAGAGAAGGCAGATCCCTGACTGTTCTGCAGTGCCCTAGATCTGACTCCAGAGCCAGCACTTCAGATTCTAGATTGCAGCCTTTCAGAAACCTGCAAGGAGCAGCTCTGGGGCGGCGGATCGTCAGGGATGGAAGGTCTCAGAAACAGCTGTGAAGGATGACACAGGTCTTACTGAGGATATCACAGGCACAGTGGCAGCTAATTTGAAAATGAAGTATTTACAGGGCTGAGGATGGGTATCATGGGGTAGTACGCTCATGGAACATATATGAATGAGGCCCTAGTTCAATCTCCAGCACTACAAACCCTCCCTGCAAACACACTCATCCCAACAGATACTCACCCACCACCACTCATACACCACAGATACTTTCACCCCCTCCCCTGCAGCTTACTTTCATGCCCTCACCTTTGAGCTGGCAGGACACCTTCTATGGAGCTTCCCGCCTAACCTGAGATACAGGTCTCATACAAAGTGGAAAGTACCATACAGAAACAGTAGGTTTCTCCGGACATTAAAAATAAGCTTCTAGAATAAATGTTAACTATACAAAGGATTTAAAAGTAACATTTATTTATTAACCATGTGTCACAGTGCATGTGTGGAGGTCAGAGGACAACCTGTACACTTCTAACATGTGGGTCTTAAGGTGCCTTTTTCTGCTGAGCCATCTTGCTGGCCATACAAAGACTTTCCCAGGACTTCCAAGCTGTTTTCTAGATCATGGGCACTGGACACACATGGTTAGGTTGGTCACCATCCCACACACCTCTAAGATAGCAAAGTCAGCTTTTCCTCAGCAGTTCACCGCTCTGATGAGGCTGCTGCCTGCTTTACCGTATTAGTGTCCCTTGGTATTATTTCCTGTTGCTTTGAGACAGGTCCTCGTTTTAGCCTCAGGCTGGCCTCAACTTGTGGCAATTCTACTGTCTCAGCCTGAGTACTAGAATTAGATTAAAGGCAAGAACCACCATGCCTGGCTTAGTATCCTTAATTCTTAAAGGCAATCCTTTTTGTTTTTAAATCTTGAATCACTTATTCTTTGTGTATGGTGTTTTCCTACACGTATGTCCATGCACCCCATGTGCCTGGTGCTGGTGAAGGTCAGAAGAGGGCATTGCATCTCCTCAAACATGGAATTTCAGGTAGGTGAGCTACCACATTGGTATTGAACCTGGGACCTCTCCAAGAGCAAGCTCTCTCAACCACTGAGCCATCTCTCTAGCCTCCATCTTAAAGGTAATTCTAGAAGTAAAAAGCTCCTTTAATCCCAGCAGCCAGGAGGCAGAAGTAGGTGGATCTTTGAGTTCAAAGCCAGCCTGGTCTACACACCAAGTTCTAGGCTAGCCAAGGCTACATTGTAAAACTGTCTCATAAAACAAAACAAATATAACAAAGAAACAAACAAAAACCAAAATCAAGTGGGAAATTCATTAAAAAAAGTTTTAAACTGATTACAAACTCCTACAAGAGGCTCCGGTTCAATACAAACACTGCACATTTAAAGCAGGATGGGCAGGTCTCTCTTCATTATTGCTTTGTGACAGGACCTTCAAAATCTTTCCTAGTTTCTTTGGAATGTTTAGAAAAGTTTATGTCTTAGTTTGCCCTACACGTGTACTTTTTAATGGTATCCTACTTTAGTTTCTGTTGTGCTAAAACACCAACCAGAAGCAACTTGGTTATGGTGTAATAGAGATGTTTGTGTGTCATTAACAAAGGGTCAGTTGTCTGATTGTAGCTGTTCTTGATCATCAGCTTGATTATGCTACTTGGAATCACCATATTAGTTATATGGAGTTAAGTAACTACGTCTGCTGCTGGGCACACCTGGGAGAGATTTTTCTTGATGTATCTGAGCTGGAAAAACCCAGCTTGAGTCTGGCCACACCTGTTGGCAGCCCATACAGAGAGTGTGAAGGGAGCTTTTGCTCACTGCCTGCTCACACTTGCACACTGTGAAGTCCATCCCTTCAATGCCATTAGAGTCCACTTTGTGATTCCAGCACATACCTATGGCCAGCTGAGACAGTCAGCCTTGAGGGCGGAGGAGGAACATCTTGGACTATCCAATGGGAGACAGCTGTTATTGAAAGATCTGGACTACAGCCTGTGACTAATGCCATTTTACACACATATTTCCCCCACTGTCAGTTCTGAGAACCCTAATACATTTGCTAGTTTTTGTCAACTGCACATAAACTAGTTACCTGGGTAGAGGGACTACCTACTGAGAAACTGCTGCCCTTCGAGTGTGGGCCCAAGTTATGGGGTGAACAGTAAGCAGCTCCATGGCCTCTGCTTCAGTTCCTGCCTCCAGCTTCCTCCCCTTTGATCTGAGTTATAAGGTGACATAACCATTTCCTCCACAAATTAGTTTGGGTGCTTTATCAGAGCAACAGAAACCTAACCAGGACAGAGGGTAGGTGCTGTAAGAGGTTAAAATGCCCACCAGAGGGTGGGTAGTTTCTCCTGGGTGAGACCCTGGGTTCTGCTCCCAGGAATGCTGTCCATTAGGACCACTTGCTAGCCACGTTGTAAAGGAATAGCTGAACACAAGACAGGAGATCAAAGCTAGGTAAGAGTGCTTGTTTGGACAAGAGTCAGTGTTTTCAAACAGATTCTCACTCTAGTCTGAGTCAGCCTCAAACTCATTATGAAGACCTGGACTCACACTTGTGATTCCTCTATGCCAGGTCTCAGGCAGGGGCCATCTGGCCTGGGCAGACAGTACTGTAAGTTACTGCCCAGCCCTAGCTACATCTTGACACTTCCCATCTCAAAAATAAAAATAAACAAGGCAGCGCTGGGGCTGAGGGTGAGGAAGAGTGGGGATTGGTGCCTCACACCTTCCTTTGTTCAGACACAGAGGAAGCCAGTTTAGAAGGTTCAGGGGCGTTGGGAGGGGTGATCTTGATGTACTTAAAAAGGCTGAGAGATCATTGCACATCCAAGGCCAGGCTCCTCCACAGAGTGAACACCATGCCACTCAGGACCATAAAGGGATATTCTTAACCAGACAAAACTAAACACTTCCCCCAAATAACAACAAAAGCCAGCCAACAAACAAAAAAGGAGAGAAACCACACTAAGGCGACCTTCACTTAGTAAGAACATGGGGAACCATGGGGAATGCTGTTAGCAGTTTCATGCGACCCAAGAAAAGGCACCGTTCCTTCTATAAAACATTCACAAAGGACAACATACAATGTATCAAAAAGCCTGCATACTATTTCCTAAGATGGTCAAGAACACTTGGCCAAAAGATCCAAGCTGACAAGCACACTGCTTGGGACATCGTGGGGCTTTAGGCCTTTCCCCTCCTTATACAAAGCAGCTCTCACTTTGGGAACGTTTATGGGCTCACCTTCTCCTGGGATCTTTGCTCTCACCACAGCGCTGTGTTCATCATACAGTGAGGTTTCTCAGGTGGCCTAATTTCACTGTGTAGCCTGTGGAGCAGTGCAGCTCCGAGCCCTGCAGGCAACGTGGCCGATCAGATGATGCTCCAGCATGTCAGGACGCCTGGAGCTAAGTATAGACCCCCACACTCACCAGAGTAAAGACTGAACTATACATCCTCTCAGGATTATAAAAGGCTAGAACTGTTTAATAGGAATGACCTGGGACAAGCAGAAAGAGCTTTGATGGGCAGGATTGGGCAGTACAGGACTAAGAATCCAAAGCCTAGGCAGCCCACAGCTCTCCAAAGCCCTGCCCCGAAGGATGCCGACGGCCCTCCCTTCCAAGGCACACATCACAGACTTGCAGCTTCCCATCGGGCTAACCCACTATTCCTCTAAATTTAAAAATATGCTTTCATCTTCTCTGTAGTGGAGTCTCAGTCGTGGTCCTTGTCTAGCACAGGTGCAGAACTGCTTTGTTGATCTCAGGGTTTGTCCAGTCGCTCCGAATGTCATCCAGGTGGTTATCAAAATCCACGAGTGTTTCATAGGAGCGGCTGTCCAGGAGTGAAGCTGAGATCCTCTGTGCCTCCGGCCAATCTTCACAGTAGTCACTGCAAGACAGACAGGGAAGTCAGCTTCATGCTTACTGAGACCACCCAGGCTGCGAAGGACAGAGCAGTTGCTGGGAGACACAGGAACATGGACCTGTCTGAATAGACAGGTCCCTCCAAACAGGACTCTGAAGAACCTAAAGGACATGGCTGAAGCATCCATGCCATCAGAAAGCAAACACTGGAGGAGCATGGTGCCCGTGTGTACGGAGACCATGGCACACCATCCAGACCCCGCACTACACAAAAGCCCGTGCCTGCCCAGGTGGAGGCGGCTGCACTCACTGGTGTGGGTCTCGGCACCGCCACCTGTTCTCATGTTGCTCGTACACGTGGATCGTGGGTGCTGCGCAGTCCATCGTAAACTTGGCGTTGTCCACCTGAGGAGGAGGGGGTCGTAACAGGTGTGAGTATAGTGCCCAGAAGAACAGTGCCAGCCTGGGCTCCCATGTGAGCAGCGCCAGCAGCACAGGTATACCCATACCAAAGAACTCTGTGAGGCTCTTCCCATCTTTCCAGAAAAGCTGAGCAGAGTGCCCTAACCTGACCCCTCCTCCCGTCACCCCTAGACCGAGTACTCGAACTATGCAATGTTGCCCTACTCCCGAAGCCCAGGCTACACTGGTATTTACTGAGCTACCACCAGGGTTTTGGGTTCAGTGAGTCTGGAGAGCAAGCCAGGACTGCTGGAGGTGAGAGCCCTGTCCCAATGTCATGCTGGCAGCAGTAGTCACTTGCCCACCACCATGACTAACACTTAAGGCCTGGAGCTGGGGCAGGCCTAGGAGGGAAGCTCACACAGCACGACGGCGGGCGAGACTCACCATGATGAGTGCAGCATCACTGAAGCCCTCTGCGATCCTGGAGGCCACCTTCTCTGCCACCTGGTTTGGGCTGTAGAGAAGGACCTGTGAGCGCTACAATACTTTATCTGAGCCTAACAGCCTGTCAGTTCAGTTCAGCACCTGAATCAGTAAGTGAAATGGAGCTGACTGTTGGTGAGTACTGGCTTCAGTGAGATGACTTAGAGCATCTTCTGAAGGGAAAAGCGTCCTGCAGTGTGGCCTAGGGCAGCAGGTGACCTGCTGGGCTGTGGACTGTATTGGAAGTTGAGTATGCACTCTCCTCATGCCTGCTTCAAGTGGCTTATCCACAGCAACGACACAGGAGGTCCAGGGCCCTAACAAATGAATCCTCTTTTTAAATCAAACCACTTTTTAGGACTCTAAGCCATTTTACATTTCCCATGCTGTGAGCTTTCAATTTGGTGCCACCATGTTTGACCAATGCCATTGGCACCTCAAACTGACAAAGCTTCTCCAGCCATGCTGCTGGGGAGAGGTCTGCGACTTCTGCGGCGATAGCCTGCCTCCTCCTACAGGGCCCTCACAGCGACTGAGGGGCCCACTTGGCTCAGTAGTTAGTCATCCACAGCCACCTCCACAGCAGGTTTTGTGCAGGGAGGACAAAAACTCGTCAAGGACCAGAGGGCACAGAGAACAAGAGATGGCAGCAGAACCAGGGACCTGCGCACAGGGCTTTCACAGGTGTGGGGAGTCCCAGAGGTGCCCTGACTGACTCAATGAGACAGCACAGCTCTTGATTACCCCCAAGCCCCAGTGACAAGAGTGGGGCAGCTCCAGCTCTCTGTTCATTTCTAGAAGAGCCTGTGGGCCATCCTACCGCCCAGACCACATGAGCACACTGGGGTCTGCTGGCTCCATCTAACCACACAAGAAACCCCAGTACTTACGGTATGGGTATTTTCCAGCTGTCCCCTGGCTTCTAGCTGGCTGCAGCCAAAGGAAGCCTCTGGAGGACAGCAGAGGGCATGGAAGAGGGACATCAGTACGACTGATCGGGGCCTCCCTTCCCTGACGTGGGACCTATCAGGCTGGCTGCTGGCCATGTCCTGTGGCCAAAGGATGTTGCTCCTCTGGAGGTGGCCTTCTTTATCAGCTCTTCCTCGCTGGCCCTGGAGGGCTAAGGGATGGAGGCTGCTGTCACTGGCTTGGTCCCTGTACACAGCTCCTGAATTCCATCCATGGCCCACCCCTTTAGGAATAGCCCACCTATTAGCTCCTGAAGCCACCCTGACAGAAGATATCCTTGGCTAGATTCATGGGCCCCAGATTGAAGCAGACATAAACTTAGCTTGCTCAAGAAGGAGCAGAGGTGGGGGCATCATTGGCACAGGAACCTAGAGCCAATTCAGGTACCAAAGACCACACTTTCACCATAGGCCCCATCCTAAGAGCTCCAAACCCCAAACCACTTTAACTCACTAGAGTTACTTGGCCCTCTACACCTTCTAGTTTGGGAGTGAGAGGCAGCAGGCTAGTGGACACAGGCAGACCTGGTGGCTGCTCTTCCTCTTTTTGAGCTCTCTCTCTGCACAGCAGAGGAGCCGTGGACAAAACCCTGGCAAATCATCTGGTCCATCACCTGCACACCCGAGAAAGCAGGGGGTGGGAGGTGGCGACTTGCGCAGGCTTTGCCGAATGAAGCCTATAGAAGGTCAAGATCACCTCAGTGGTGGCTCTGTGGCTTCTAACCCTCCACCCACAGAGTGCAACCCATACCTGGCATCCTTCACACGCTCATTAGCTTGGTAATAGCCGGCGATCACATAACTGTTATCTTTGCACCACGAGTCAATCTGAGGACAGAAATGGAAAAAGAACCTCAGTACCGGGTCTGTAAACTAAACCCCTCCCCGCAGTCCTTACATCCAAAGTCCTTCCTCTGACTACAAAGATGTGAGAACTCAAGCATTCAGGGTCCAGAGAGTCCTCCCACAGCAGCACTGTTGGATGGATCTGAGGGAAGCCATCCTGATCCACTCCTTAGTTAATGCACACTGCACACTGGAGCTTTCCACAGTGACACTGCTGTCTCAAACACACTGAGCACACTTACACTATCTTAGATACACAGCAAGTTAGAAATCCCTTATTTGGGGGCTGGAGAGATGCTCAGTGGTTAAGAGCACTGATTGCTCTTCCAGAGGTCTTGAGTTCAAATCCCAGCAACCACATGGTGGCTCACAACCATCTGAAATGGGATCTGATGCTCTCTTATATAAGTGTACTTATATAGACTAAATAAATAAATCTTTAAAAAAAAAAAAGAAGTGCCTTATTTAAAGTTAACCTCTCAAGTAAGGAAAACTAATGCTCAGAGAGGCTCTGAGTATGCATAGTTGCAGGACCTCCATCTTGTCTGAAGTCTTTGATATGGGCTTTAACATTCTTAGCAACTTGTGATGCCTGTCAGGGTTGGAGTACTGTAAACAGGCACGTGGGGTAGGTGCAAACGGCACCCATGTCTTTGCAGTGCAGCACGCTTACTGTCCTGTGGGGGAAATAGGAGCAACGTCAGACTTTCATAATTTCAATGCTCTGTGGCTTATCACATCCGATCTAGCTTTCTGCAGGTCTCACGCCTGCCTGTGGCAGACATACACAAAAATAAAGTAAATTTTAAAGCCAAAACCCAAAACCCCAACAATGCAAGTTGGACATGGTAGCATTTATCTGTGGCTTTAATATTTAGATCTTTCTGCAAAAAGATCTTAAGTTTGTGGCCAGAAGTCCATGGACACCACAGTGTGGGTACCTGAGCTACACACAAGACTACTGTCCTCTTTCTGGAGACAGGGTTTCTCTGTGCAACCCTAGATGTCCTGGAACTCACTCTATAGACCAGGCTGACCTTGAACTTTGAGATATGCCTGTCTCTGGCTCCTGGGATTAAAGGTATATGCTGGCACCATTGCCAGGTCCAAGAAAATAGTCTTAAAAACAAAAACACAAAAATGCCTGTGTTTAAAACCTGATTTCCCCCAGATGCTGGTTCAGACCCTAGTCTCCTTCATGACTAAAAACAGACATTAAGTCAGGTCTTAGGGTCCCTGGCACATGTGGACTAGAATACTTCCAAATTCCTGAGAACTCAAGAGTTACCATATTGGGACAAAACCAGGGCTCACTGAACCAGCTAAAAATGCTGGTCATCTACCCAAAAGATTAGAGTTACATCCCCAAATATTTATAATGGCTCCACTGCACAAATCCCTGCAAAGCTAGTCACGTGTTGCCATCTTCTCTTAAGGGAACAGGTGCTAGAAATGTCCCTACCTAGAAGTTTCTCTCCCTTCCCCAAACTTATCCCCATACAGCATTTATAGAGTGAGGGCCTTACTCTATAAATTTTGGGTTTAGCCCCTTCTCAAAGCCAACCTTGTCTTTGCTGCAGGTGGCCCTACCTCTGGCCAGCTCCCTTCTCTCAGTGACTATTTCCCACTTACTGTTCTTGACACAAGGCCCTCAAATACACTGGCATAAAACGTTAATTCCTTATCTCACAGGTGGGTAGTCTACCATGGGACTGGAGCTGGTTCCTGCCAGTTCTGGGCACCCCCTTTCTAGCCTGACCTACTTCTGTCTCCACACCTTGCTCACTGACTTGTTTAAGGAGTCCCATGCTTACTCTGGTCCTACACAGAGAATCAAGGACAATCTCTCTGCCCGTGAATATCTTTTAAGTCTGTGCAGCTGACCACAGCTATGCTGTAATTATTGTTGGGGCACAACACATTTTACACCCCAATAGCACAGCATCAGCCTTCAGTGAACAGTCTAATCTGGCTCTTTAGCCACAAGGTCCAGGACTCATCTCTGCCTCAAACATATACAATACCACCTTGGACTTGTTCTCTGAGCACAACCATGAGGCTGACTCCTGTGACAAATGCAACGCATGCTTCATTCTCTGTGTCTGCTGAGGATGAGTTCCTATGTGAAAATTCCAGGCACCCAACCAAATTCCAGGAGAGGACATAATGCTGTGACCTGGAACTTTCAGAACTCTGTGGGGAAGCATAAAGTAAACCAGGCCAAAAAGCTCTGGCTTGGCTCTAGGAACTGCAAAGAATTTTCACTGTGTGTATGTCTGTGTCTCCCACCTAACTCATGGAAGCTTAGCACCCGTGCAATGCCTATCCATCAACCAGGGACCAGACTCCTCCTGCATACTCAGAGGCAGGGAAACATTTTAAGAATAGGGAAAAGGGCTGGAGAGATGACTTAGTTGTTAAGAGCACTGGATATTTTCGTAGAGTACCCACATTGTGGCTCACGACTATGTAATTCTAAGATTTGACATTCTGGCTTCCATAAGCAACACACACACACGCACACACACTCACACACTCTCTCCACAGATACATATGAAGGGAAATACCCATACACATGAAATACATTTTTAAAGGTTTATTTTTTTATTATGTGTATGTCTATGTACAGGACCGCAGATACCTGTGGAGGTCAAAGGTGTCAGATTCCTTAAAACTGGAGTCACAAACTGTTGAGTCACCTGACACAGGTGCTGGGAATTGAAGGTGGTCTACTGAATAGTAGCAAGTGCTCTTAACCATGGAGCCATCTCTCTAGCCCCTAAATAATTCACAAAACAAACCAACCAGGTGGCCTCTGGAGAGTGAAGTATTAGGATGGGGATAGACTTTGGACAAGCATAGAGGCCTCAGAATCCAGAGGGAAGCCCAACAGTCTCATGAAAAGCTGGGTAGCCTGGAGTAGTGGCACAGTCACGTAACCTGCCCCCCCCCCAAGTGGGCCAAGATAAAGCACAACCCTTAAGCTGACCTCTGCTAATGTCCACCTTCCAAGCATGGCTAACTGAAAACCCAGGCTCCCACCATGAAGTTTATTAAGAACAGCATAGGAATAGCATATAGCTGTCCAGGACCACAGGGAGGTAAGTGAAGCCCAGGTACACACCAGTCTCCTCAGCCACATCTTTATCTTCACAGGGGAAGGACAAAGCTCTTGGCTGGGTGTGAACCTGCCCCCTCTGCTCAATGTTCTCTATGCTATTCTGAGCCAGTCACAGTGGAGAGCTGTTGAGGGGACAGGGCCAACCCTTTGGTTCCTGCTAAGATTGCACAGATGGCCCCTCTTGGCAAGCCTGCTGACATTGTATTTAAGTACTACCATCCTTCTTAGGTGACTCCATAATAACCACCAACCAGGCAAGGAAGAACCACACCATTCCCAACCCTTCATAACCACCAAGCGGTCAAACCTCCTGTTTGCAGCAAGCAAGCCTTGGCTTCAGGGAGCTACTTCTCAGGCCTGCCCTGACTTTTCCTTGGAAGAGAAGCTGGGGGTAGGGTGGGGTGGGGGCACTGATGAGAGGGAAGGGGCTGCATGCTGAGGGACACCAGCTGTGGAGCATGGAGTGGAGACAGCAGGAAGAACACTGGCCTGAAACTATGCCATGTAAGATAGTCATCTGAGCAGACTGCAGAGAAAGACAGACGGGCTTAGAGAAACAGGGCTATGCTAATTTCCCTACCAACCCTTTTATGGGTTTTTGCTATTAGGAGTAATTCCTTCACTGCCTACGTCAAAGGGCTTGAGTACTAATAGGCACAAGTACTTAAACAGATGAAAAGCACCCGGAAATGCAAGGATTTTTGTCTAATGGAAAATGATAATAGAAATCCCTTCAAAGGAGTCTCATGCTGCCCTTTGGCAGAGCACACATCAAGAAGTGGCTGGCTCGTCTTTACCACATCCAACCACCATTCCAGGGAGCAGTGGGAGCCACCAGGATGGGGCCTCACTGAAGTAACTACGTGGGTTCTGCCTGCTGCTGTTCTACAGCCTGCGTTTTGACAGCTGCAGGCTCTAAACTCTACCTCTTCCTGGCCTTCATCATGCAAGGTTTCCTAAGTAAACAGCACAAACTGAAGAAACTTGAGTGCCATGGGGGATGGTTAGACAGCCCAGGAGAGTAGTGGAGGGCATTCAGGGCAGAGAACACTTGCAGGAGGGAACAGTACTAGGAACTTTGTGTGTTTAGGAAGGGACACAGTGGTGGGTAAGAAGCATGAAGAGACAGGGAGCAGCAGGCATATTGACTGCTCCAAGGGACTTTGCTGCTCCCATGGGCATGGGGTCATATCC
Organism: Micromys minutus; assembly: GCF_963924665.1. Taxonomy (NCBI): domain Eukaryota; kingdom Metazoa; phylum Chordata; class Mammalia; order Rodentia; family Muridae; genus Micromys; species Micromys minutus. Next base: position 42,776,169 of record NC_137959.1, read on the forward strand.
TGGGGACAGTTAAACCACCAGTTCAGAGAAGCAATGTCAGATCCCAGTCCTTCAAGGGGAGCATGCAACCTGCTGCAGAGGGCGGCTCATCTGAGACTAGATGCTGGCAGGCGATGAAGGGATAGATTCAACAGGAGCCTGAGGGAGACAGCCACAGGCATCAGAATTCATCACAATTGAGCCCAGGCCTGAGAACTATTAAACTGACAGCATTGGAGGAGTGGTCACCGAGTCCGGGACAGTCGGACTGCCTCAGACATGAAAGCTCCAAGGCAGGTAGGTCATGGGGCCTGGGATGCCCTGACCATCCTAATCCTCTGGCTCTGATGAGCCAATATCTTTTAAGGGAAAACTTTTTTGTTTGTTTGTTTTTACCTTGTTTTGTTTTTCAAGGCAGGGTGTTGTTATATGTAGTGTTGACTGTCCTGGAACTAGCCCTGTAGATCAGGTTGGCTTCGAACTTTAAGAACTTAAAGACCACTTCACCTGGCCCTTGTTTTACTTTTAATTTGGATCTACAGGTTGGTATGGGCATGTGAGTGCAGTGCCCACAGAAGCCGTAAGAGGGAGCCTGGAGACAGAGTTACTGGCGGTTGTAGGTGCTGACCTAGTTTAGGACTGTTCCTCTACAAGAGCAACCAGTGCTCCAACCACTGAGCCATCTCTCCAGCTCCTCCATTAGCTGGTGCTTGTGCTCTTCTGTACGGAGCTTGTCAGACCACTAGAAATGCAAGTCTAACTGAGCCCTGGGTTCAACACACCAGTCATGCTCAGGGGAGAACGAACCTGAGAACCCTGACCTACTATTGAAGGCAGGGCCCAGTCAGGTGGAACCCTCCAGATGCAGCCACCTGCAACTCCCTTGCTAACAGAACAATTAAGACAGTGGCCAGAACCATGCATAAGAATTCTCAGAGATACTTCAGGCACTAAAAGCACACTTCTTCAGGAACCAAGTATCACCCCAAATCTTCCTCCTGCTCAGAAAGAATCTTAAAGAAACAAGACAATTTGCCTAAAGGTACTAGCAGTCTTCGGGGAAATTTCATTTGGTGTTTTAATGTAAATTAAGTAATGGACGTGCAAGGCGTGGTAATGCACACCTTTAGTCCTTGCTCTCAGGAGATGGAGGCCAGCCTAGTCTACAGAGTCCCAGACTAGCCAAGCCCACTAAAGCAAAACACTGTCTCCTCCGAAAAACAAAAGAAAGAGATAGGTCTGTAATCCCAGGTCACAGGAACCTAGAGCAGCAAGTGTTGGTAGTCAGGGGCTAGCAGGGTGCTACATTGAAAGCAAGTTTCTGATCCAATGCCATCATTTTAGTGGGGGAGGGGAGACAAGATTAACATTTCCTCCCCAGCCAGCTCAGGCTTTACCATTAGAGATGCGAAGGAAGCTGTTTAGAGATTGGGTTGTTACCGGTCTGGGAAGCTCTTTACTCTGACACTGGAAGCAGGACTGATTTGTATCTCCGGTGCGTCAGAACACCCGAAAGAGCTCCCAAGAGATAGCACCTAGCTCTATCAGTCCAGGCCTTTATACAGGCAAACCCCACAAAGTTATAATTCTGGGTCCTGCAATCAGCGAGTTTGATGACAAAAGCAGAAATACCAGTCGGTATCATAATCTTGTAAAAACAACAAGTTTTACAATAGTCTTCAGTATCTGGGAGGAAAAAGTCAAGTGGGCCGACAAAATATAGCCTGGAAGACTAGAGATTTACATGCTATAGGCATTTCTTTTTTTCTTTGTGGACTCACAAGCACATTATGCTTAAACTTTAAACGTTACCCATCCCAGGTCTCACAATGTAGACCAGGCAGGCCTTGAACTCTGATCCGCTTGCCTCCCTATCCTGAGTGCTGGTTTTAAGAAACACTCAGTTTCTTGACAATTTTACAAAACCTCGAGAGTTAGCTACACTGCCTAACCGAGAGCAGACGCTCCTCCCTCGAAGGGCGCCTGACTTTGCCCAGCCCAGAACCCCGCCATAGCCCGAGCTTACTAGGGTGAGCGCCACCTCCAGCATGGGTGTCAGAGCCAGCGTGCCGTGGAAGAGCGGGATGCAGTCCACGAAAAGAGTGTGGCTGCCCGAGCCCGGAGGATGCTCCTTGCGTGGCCTCTGCCTCTCGGCCACCAGAAGCCCGTTGACAGCGCAGTGCGGGTACTTGGCGCCGTGTAGCACCATCTTGCAGTAGGCCTGGGTGGTCAGCTTCACGCCGGGCATGCTGAGCCTAGCTGGCCGCGTCGCGACCAACGCACCACGGCACAAAACACGACCCCGCTGCACGCTGACAGGAGCTCCCACCGCCAGCTGCAGCCTCCCGCCTCAGCCCGCCCGCTCGCCGGAAAGCGTAGTTGCTAGCGTCTGCCAGAAAGCAGCGCGGCCCGCCCGGCCTTTCGCGACAGTTGCCGCACTGCGATCTGAATTTGACGGGCGTAGGCGGGGCTTCCTCGATTCCCGCGATGCCTCGCGGCACCATCTTGCTTTTCCGGCGCGGGCCCCGCTCTTCCGGTCGCGAGCACCCGGGGTGTAGAGGGCGGTCGCGGCGGTCGCCTGGGCAGCAGTGGCAGGTGACGGCCTTTGACAGCGGGTGAGGGCGGCGGGGCCGGGGGCCGAGGACCTTGAGCGCCGGGGCGAGCGCCGTGCCCCCAGACGTCCTCGGAACCGGGACTTGAGAAGCTTCGTGACCTTGGGGCGCCCGCTTCCCGGGCGGGTCTGTTGTCTTGGGTCCTCACTTGCCGTTCGGCTCCAGCCTGCCCCACATCGGGCGTTCCAGCTTCGCCAGGCCGGAGGGACAGCGAGCTGAGCCCTGACGTCACGCTACGGTTTCTGCCGCCCCGGGCGTTTTTTTTTTTTTCCGGGCTCAGACGTTCGCTTTCGGGGTTCGAATCCTAGGGGTTGTGCTAAAGTGAGGCGTGGAGCTCGGGTCGCTGGGGCGGGTGATAGGGTCATCCAGGTCGCCTGCGGGCCGCAGAGACGGGAAGCGGGCCAGGGCCTGGACGGCCTCCTCCGCTTGTCCTTCGCAGTCTCTGCGCAAGTCGGTTTTTAAAATAAAACCTAGTCGCAGGCGGTGCTCCCACCGCCATAGCAAGAAACAGCTTGTGGGGGCACCCGTGCCATACTGAGTTCTAGCAGTTTCAGTCATTTTGTCTTCCTAGTTAATTTTTAAGAAGCGTTTATTTTTTATTTTATTTTTTAGTAAGTGGCCAAAGCCATGTATATTACAGCTCTTGGTTTGATACCAGAAAGCTCAGTAAATGCATACTAAGTAGAAGAACCTCATCCTGTACTACTTCATGCCTTTGCATCAGTAATAAAAACCCGATCCTGTGTGCATGCTTCTAGCCTGTAATGCCAGCTGGTAGGCGATAGAGGAAGATACGGTACAAGCTTTCAGGCTAGCCTGTGCCTTAATAAGCTGATATGATCATAACAAAAAAGCATTTAACATTGGGGAAATAAGTTGCATTTACTTCCTCAATGTTCTGTGGCAAAAAGACTTCCACTAAAAGGTGTTTTTTCTCATTGTTAGAGATATACTTCTTTTGTCTTTCAGAATGTTGGCTACCAGGGTACTTAGCCTTATTGGCAAGAGAGCCATTTCTACTTCGGTGTGCCTTCGAGCACATGGTAAGTGGGACTCTTACTTCCTTTCCTTTCCTTTTCTGTTTTCTTTGGTTTCTCATCCCAGGGTTTCTCTGTGTAGTTCTAGCTGTCTTGAAACTTGAGACATAATGTGCCTCTGCCTCCCATGTTCTGGGATTAAAGATGTGCCCCACCGTGCCTGGCTGAGGACATTAAGGCTAACCTAATGCTGTTTTGCCCTTATGTATAAGATCCTGTACAGGCCTTTTACAAAGATGCCTGTCAGCTTGACCTTGCAGGGATTTTAGGGACGAAAATTTGTCTGCCTGAAGGAGCACAAATAAAGCCGATCAGTCTGGATCTTGGCTTACTCTATCTTCCTCTTTTCTAGTTTCTTCCCTCCTTCCCTCCTTCCTCTTTTCTGGTCTCACTGTGTAGCTTTGACTGGCTTTGAACTTGAAAGGTTCCTGACTGCCCCCTGAATGCTGTGGCTAACGGCACAGTACCACACCTGTAAAGTTTTCTCCCTTCTGTCTGTCTCCATATCTTACTTTAATCTTTTCCTTCCATAAAACTCTGTAATTGTATTAAGCCCTCCTGTTGTCATCCCAGAAGCAAAGGAAGCAAAGGGTGGTTGGTGGGCTTGAGTCTGAGCTGTGTGGATTTTATTTCAGTCATGGACTAGCCCCTGGTGTCTTAAGGATCTGCCTTCTCAGCTGAAATGCACGGACGCACAAGGTTTTGGTTCTGAGCCTGGCATATCACCACTTTAGCTTGGCACTTATGAAACATGTTTTTCATACCCATGTTAGACACTGGGAGTGAGATAATGTGTGAGGTGGACCTTCCACAGAGCATGCAGTACAGATGGGCTGGCTACAGGAAGCCCCAGAGGTGGGTGGGGTAGCCTGGCTCGCACTCTGGAGGGTTTCTAGAAGAAAGGTTCTGCTGCTGAAGGGTGAGCAGTGTGAGGCGTGAGGCTTAGGTTGTAGATGAGGAGTTTGGAGAACAAGGTTTGTCCGTCTAGAGACCCAGACACTAGCATGCATTCTTCCTGCAGCAGTGGCCCTCCACAGTGGTGCTCAGTGAGGCCGTCCTGCAGTGGTGCTGCTGTGTCCTGTTGCTCTCCCTGGGCACCATAGGTGCAGGCTGGGTCAGTAAGTGTTATGGAAGGGTGTTTGGGTAAGGAAAACCCTCTTATTCACCAACATGAAAGACATGCTCCATCTCCAAGCACAGACATCTGTGACAAGACCAATTTTCAGTCTGGCTTGACTGTCTTTTTTTTTTTTAAATTAGTCTCCTCCGTGGACATCCATGCTTACAGTATTAGGGCACTTTGGGACTCCACTGGGCACTGCCATCAGTTGAAATATTCATGTTTGGCCTGACTGAGAAAGGATCTGAACCCTAACATCTGACCAGCCGGGCAGCACTCACCTTGAGTGGGAACAGAAGGGACAGAAGTGATCTTTTGAATGCAGTCTTAGCTCTGCTTTGCCCTTCTATTATTTTGTAAATTTTCTCCAAAGACTCAGGTTTACTAAGGCATGAAGGGCTACAGAGAACCCCTGATGTCTAAGGCCTGGCATATGCCCCTGTAGGGAGGGAAGGTTTCTACAGTGGGTATGTCAGCTCCATTCACCCACAGCCTTTAGGCCCAAACAGGGCTGAGGAGCAAGGATGGTTTCATAGGAATTGCCTTCAGGCTTGGCATGGCCCCCAGAGGTCAGTGTCTTTCTATGTTTCTCATGTTTGGGGGAAGGGTGATGCCAGTCCTTGTCTAATGAGGTCACTCACTGAAGTGAGGTCACCTTCTTGCCACACTTGGGCACTTGGACACCGTGGAGCCTGGTCCTGCACAGGTGGCAGCGGCTACGAGGAAGCCGATTGGGCTCTGCACCTCTGTCCTTTTGAAAGGATTGTTTGACCTTTGCTTTCCTTTGATCCCAGGATAAGCACACAGCTCTGAAATGTACCTAGAAAATAACTTAACCACTTTTGATCTAGAATATAGCGTTTTATGGCTGTTGTGCTCTGAGACCATGAGAGTTTATGGCAGTCTGATAGCTGAGCTGTAAGTCACACAGCACGTTGGCTCACTGAAGTCACTTGTTACTTTTAGTGTAGCCGCTGGTATGTGCCATCATCATCATAGTTGATTGATTCTGAAACATTCTCACCCTGATTTACATCTATTTCAATAGCCTGTAATCCAAGTGTTTTAAGCCTAGAGAAATAGGGTGAGGAGGTGTCTGCTGAACTTGGTAGGAATGTTCAGTGGCTTTCATTCTTTTTCTGATCATTGTCTCCTAGTTTTAAGACAACGTTTCTGTGGTTGTTCAGTTAAGTCTTGAGATCCTCCTGCTTCAGCCTGCTAAGTGCTTGGGTTCCATGTATGCTATCATGCTTGGCTTTAGGGGATGCTAAGAGTTAAAATGGGAAAGTAATTCTGGCTGTTTGGTTCAGATTCTGTTGGGGTGAGGTTGAACAGAATGGAGATTCACTGGCCATTTGTGTACAAAAATAAAAGTGTGGAAGGACCACAGCACTGCTTAGGGCATAGTCTGTTGTGTGCCAACATGGGTCTGAGCTTATAGGACCTGCATTTCTGCAAAGCTTTGTCCTATGGACAGCCTTGATTGCATCCCCAGGGTTTTCTGTTGCTTAAAGCTCTCTACTTGTCCCAGCCTGAGCTTTGTCCTGGTGAGTCCCGAGTGATGTGCAGGTGCTTGCTCATTGTGATGGTGCCACCGTGGAGCAGTCAGAGCTTCCCCTCAGGCCTTGCTCCTTTCACACACTGCTCACTTTGGGCTAACTTGACTTTTTTCAGTGTTTTAAGTGGGAAATATCTGAAGGGAAGCAGAACCGGTCTGCAGTGGGTCTGCTTATTGAACGCAGCATTCTTCCCATGGAGTCTTGAGGGCTACCTTTTGCTTATGTCCAGAGTTGTTAGCCTTAGTGAACAGTAGGTCCTGGGTAAGTCCTTAACTAATGAGTGGTGGCTTACTGTATGAGGTTGCTGGGGGTCACATTGACCTATCAGTTCTCTGCGACAGCCACCCTTCCCTTTTTGAGTTTTATGTTCTGATTATGAGGCTCTGTGGCTGGGTCTTCATTTGTTCCAACCCTGGTCCTACTTTTGGTGACTGTAAACCCTAGGGTTTGCTTAGGCCAGGGGCTTTCCCTTCTGCCTAGACTCCTATCCACACTGGTTTTCAGATTTATCCAATGTGTTTTAGGGAGTGTTGTGAAGAGTGAAGACTATGCTCTCCCTGCTTACGTTGATCGGCGTGACTACCCCTTGCCTGATGTGGCCCATGTCAAGATGCTGTCTGCAAGCCAGAAGGCCCTGAAGGAGAAGGAGAAGGCCGACTGGAGCAGCCTTTCCAGGGATGAGAAAATCCAATGTGGGTATCAGAGGGTGTGCACAAAAACTCTGTAGCATGTGGAGGTGGCTCTAGATCAGATCTCCCAACTGAGCTGGGTATCTCTATTCCATACTGCTGGCTTAGCCCTTAGGAACTGGCATGGAGATTAGCTTCTCAGTACACACAATGGGTGTGCCTTTGCCAAAAGATCAGCTAAATGTCATGTGTGTGGAAGCAATGTGGAAGAGCCATGTGACCTCACATCCAGAGGTCTTTGCTCACAGTCATCTCTGCATTTTCTCCCTCCCTGTGTGCTGGTGTGTGAGTGCAGATCTGTGCACAGTTGTGTGTTCTGGCCTTGCCTATGCAGTCTCAGGGATAGGTTTCTTCAGGGAGGGGGCTGAGTCCTCTGTACATGTTCTTTACCCTGCATGTGTCTTGTTCAGTATACCGCATCCAGTTTAACGAGAGCTTCGCTGAGATGAACAGGGGAACCAATGAGTGGAAGACAGTTGTGGGCTTGGCCATGTTCTTCATTGGCTTTACTGCGCTTGTTCTGATTTGGGAGAAGAGCTATGGTAAGTGGAGAGAGTGAGATGAGGCCCAGGACAGCTGTAGCTGTTGGTACTGTTGGGGTCTCACATGGCCTCCAAGCCCAGGGTGGATAAACACACTGTAATCATGAGAACAGTTAGGAGCTAGAGCGTGCCATTTGCGTGGCCAGCTGTCCTTATGGCAGAGTAAGATAGGTTCGATTTGTATAGCATACCATGTCCTTTAGCCCTGGGTCTGCTTAATTAAGTCACATGTCCACAGAGGACTGCATAGTGTGAGCTAGGAGACCCATTGGCTGCATGGCTGGCTGTTCCCGAGCATCTGGAGTCTGGGGTGTTAGGCCTTTTCCATACTGTTAGGACACTGTTGAGCTTGCCTGCTCCCTGACATGCATCCTCTCTGGGTCAGGTGGTGTTGCATCCTGAGCAGGCCCTTCCCTCCTGAGTGTGGCTGCATATTACTGTGTCAGCCCTCTGAGTGGCACCCCTAGCTGTGTGCCTGGCTGCCCTGTGCAGTCTGCCACTGACAGCTTAGTACTGAGGACTTTCCTGCTGACCTTCCACAGGCAAGGAAAGTTCTGAGAGGAGTTACTAGTGCCCTGCATTAAGCCTGTGTGAGAAGGGTTGAGGGGCAGGTGGCTTTGCTCATGTCTGGGGAGAATCTGAGCCATGGAAGGCTTGGACTGTACCGTCCCAGCAGGGCAGCCTTCCTCACAAGTTGTTCTGTACCACAGTGTATGGCCCCATCCCTCATACCTTTGATCGTGACTGGGTGGCCATGCAGACCAAGCGGATGCTGGACATGAAGGTCAACCCCATTCAGGGCTTCTCTGCCAAGTGGGACTACGACAAGAATGAATGGAAGAAGTAAGCCTGCTGCTTCCCAGCTCTCTCCCTCCCTCGGCACACTGGAAACTGCTGTGCCCAACGGTCCATGTTAATAAATGACCAGTTTACGTGGTGCCTGTGTGGTTCGTTCTTAGGCAGTCATTGAATGAAGAAGGTCTTGTCTGCTGAGATGCTAGGTTTCTCTCTCATGGTGGAAGTGAGGGATTTAAGGTTTTTGCTGGTTGCGTTATTATCGTGACAGTATGATGGGTAAGTACATTTGAGTAGGGGACTTGCATTTTAACTTGTTGAGGAAGAGTTTATAAAATTCAACCTGTCAGGCAGTGGTGACTCCCAGCACTCAGGGGCCAGGGCAGAGGCAGACAGATCTCTTGAGTTCTAGGACAGCCAGGGCTGTAATAGGGAAACCCTGTTTTGAAAAACAAAAATTGAAACTAGACAGACTACTATGGTGGTTTGGGAGATTGTAGGTTGTGACTTATTTATTTTGAACATACTACTTTTTTTGGTAATTTTTTAAAGCACTTTTGTTTAGCATTTTTTCTGAAAATGAATTAACAGAAATGCAGACAGTTTGCACAGGTGAAGGGAAGGAATGACTGACTTGGACTGGGAGTCGGAAACCACAGGGCTGGCCTTCAGGTGCAGGCAGTGCCGCCGGATCCCAGCCTTTCCTCCAGGCTCTCCAGGCTCTTTCTGTAGATCCCAGCCAGGGCCACAGGCTTGTGCGAGGCCCTTACCTAGAGCATCCTGAGCGGGTACGGAAGGGTGGGAAGCCCGAGATGCTCCAAACCCCAGGGTCTTCCACCAAAGGGCTCAGTGACCAGTACCAAGTGACACGTGCTATTGTTGTCAGTTGTAACATTTTACATGGTCTAAAATCCTTTTGGTGTAGTAGCCTACAGACATTGCCCTGAGCTACTTCTGAAACTATCTCTTGAAATTGTCACCATTTTGCCCCCCCCTTTTATTTTTGTATTTTTGTTACATAAATTCAAGTCCCAGTGGTGGTTGTGGTTTTCAGTGGAGGACTTAAGTCATAGGTTAAAGTGTCATTTCCCTGTGGGACCGGTGCTCACGGCTGACGGTTCTCTCAGGTCTTCCTCCTGTGTCAGCTGGACCTTCCCTAGGTTTGCAGCTCCTGTCAGAGCCACTGAAAGACATGGAACTTTACTTTGCTTGTGGACCTAGACCAGAGTCAAACCTGAAATCTACCCTGGGCGCATTGCTTCCATTAAGCAGTTATAGGATGTGGGAGCCCCTGGGTACCACCCTCATCCTATGGAAACTGATGGGAAATGTACTTTATTTCCAAGTTAATGCTGGCCGGGGACTCATGGTAATCCTCCGATAGTAGCACCCCAAGTGTTATCATCCAGGTATGCACCACCACACCCAGCTCTACCACACTCGGTTTGACTGCAGTGTATTTAGTCTGAATGCTACTTACCATCAGCCGATGGCTATGCACCTGTGCTTTCTCAGCATTCCTGTGCATCCCCGTGTGGCGTCTTTGTTTCTGGTCACGTTGCACTTCGATTTGCTTTCCAACTGGGTGCCACTTTTCATTACCACCAGCATCTGTGAAGTGGCCACTGCTGAGCACAGGCAAGGAGTCGTGCTCCACTAGGCCTGGGCTGGTGGGGACCTCCTGTGAGGCTTTCTGAGGACTTGGGTGGAGGAGTCCTGGATCCCACACCATGTCTAAAGTCTTCTCCAAAGGGAAGGGTCTTAAGTATCCACCACTTCTCGGGCAATATAGGGTTTGAACCTGGGGCCTCACACACAGGCAAGCGTTGGGCTACTGAGCTACGGCTCCAGGCTTTGTGCTTGTTCTTTTAAAAAATGATGTCAGAGCCAGGGAAATGGATCAGTGGTTAGCCATGTGTTCTCTTTCAGAGGACCTGAGTTTGGTTCCCAGCACCCATGTCAGATGGCTCAAAGTTGCTGTAACTCCAGCTCCCAGGGATCTGATGCTGTCTTCTGCTGGCTCTTGGACTCCCAGACTGGTGCCCCCATAAACACAGAATTTAAAAATAAATCTTTTGGTTTTTTTTTTTTCTTGAGACAAGGGTTTCTCGGTATAACAGCCCTAGCTATCCTGGACTCGTTTTTGTAGACCAGGTTGGCTTTGAACTCACAGAGATCCACCTCTGGGATCAAAGCCGTGCCCCACCACATCCAGCCCTAAAACATATTTAGCGGTGTGGTGGTTCCTGTGTTTAGTCCCAATACCCAAGAGAGGTTTTTGAGGGCAGCTTAGTTTACATAGTTTCAGGACTACATAGATCCTTTCTAAAACAAGAGTTACTTGGTATGTACTTTTACTTTCTAAAACAAGTATTACTTGGTATGTATTTTGTATGTGGGTGGGTGCGTGAGTGGTATGTTGAGTGTGTAGTGGTCAGAAGGCAACTTATACCTTCCCTGAGGGGTCAAACTCAGGTTATCAGGCTTGGCCATGGGAGCCTTTTCCTGAAACAGCTTTGAAACAGAAAGGGGCCTCAATTGTCTTCTTCCAGCATCTCAGTGGCTCCTGTCTCCTGAGTCTGGCATCTTCCTCAGCTACTTCCATTCACTGTATTCTCAGCTCTGGGCAGCAGAGGGCGCTTGGAGACCTAAACAATCTGCACAGTTGGAGCCAAGACTGAGTGATGTGGGTCACAACTCAGACGTAAGCCTCCCATGTTGGTCTTGGAGCACCTGGTACAGTGCCTGGTACAGTGCCTGGCACATGGTTCTTCATAAGACCTTAGTAAATGAACACATCCAAACCCCATGGGTGGGCCCACGGGGCTTCCCAAACAACTTCATCTTTTAGTTCTTTTGCCGCCCTTCTGCCACGAGTAAACTCTGAAAGCAGCCAAATGCAAACACCTAAGGGTCTCCCTCAGCTGCCTGCTGAGCTAGAGCAGGCTGGGGGTAGCACCTTGCTTTGGGATGGGCGTACTGGATTCCATTCCTTTACGAAAACACCTGTGCCAGGTCGATCTAGGCATGAACAAGGTGAGACCTGGTGATGAGTGTGGAAAGCAGGAATTCTCATCTTTGAGGAGACTATTCCTTTAAGAATGTGATGGTCAGGCTGGAGGGATGGCTCAGTGGTTAAGAGCACTTACTGCTTTTCCAGAGGCCCTGAGTTCAATTCCCAGCAACCACATGGTGGCTCATAGCCATCTGTCATGGGATCTGATGTCCTCTTGTGTGTCTGAAGAGAGTGACAGTGTAAATCACATTGCATTTTAAAAGGAAAAGAAATCCAATGACTGATAGTTGCTGCTTGCATTCACCAAGAGGTTTCCTCAAGCCTTCCTGGGTTTTAGCGGTGAAGTTCCATGACGTCATTTAACCAGTCATGTTAGACCATGATCGTGACGAGACAGCTCTGAGTGCTGCATGAGGGTTTCCCATGGGGTCCCGAGGCAATATCGGTAGAGGAAGGTCAGCAAACATGCAATACCCTCACACAGGACACCTGGAATCCCATAGGCTCCTGAACTGTGCTTCCTGGCGGAACAGCAGGGATGGTCACCAGAGCCTCGTTAGGAACAGGACTCGGGACATCTGGAGTTTGCACTGCTATCAAGTGCAGGTGGCAGTAGGACTAACTGGCAGCCAGTGACAAGAGCTCAAAGGTGGCTAGTCTGGGTGCTCTGGGCTGTCAAGTCGCTCCAGTGACCTAAGTCACTGCACACTCTTAGGAGTCCCCTGAGAAACTGGCTGGACACATAGGTGTGGCCTTTTCACCCCTGAGGTGCTGAACAGGGTCCAAGGGGGCAAACTGACATTAACAAGCCTATTGGTTTTCCTGGAAATTAGGCAAGGTGGTGGTGGGGGGGTCACTGCCTATCTTAGGGTTTCTATTCCTGCACAAGCATCAAGACTAAGAAGCAAGTTGAGGAGGAAAGGGTTAATTCAGCTTACACTTCCACATGCTGTTCATCACCAGAGAAAGTCAGGACTGGAACTCAAGCAGGTCAGGAAGCAGGAGCTGATGCAGAGGCCATGGAAGGATGTTACTTACTGGCTTGCTCCCCGTAGTTTGTTCAGCCTGCTTTCTTATAGAACCCAGGTCTACCAGCCCAGGGATGGCTCCACCCACAATGGGCTGGGCCCTCCCTTCTTGAGCACTAGTTGAGAAAATGTTTTACAGCTGGATCTCATGGAGGCATTTCCTCAACTGAGGCTGCTTTCTCTGTGATAACTCCAGCTTGTGTCGAGTTGGCACAAAACCAGCCAGTACACTTCCCTACCTCATGGGGAGCCCCAGCCTTTGAACAGGCAGAAAGGGAAGGGGTACAGAGGTTGTCACCACCTAGCAAGTAGCTCCCATAGGATCCAGGCTGCTGGTATGTAACCTAGTATCGTGTACAGCCTGTTAGCTCTACGTTATCCATAACCATCTAGGAGAAAGCCTCTGAGCACACCCATGAGGGATTGTCTTGACTGGGTTAACTGGGTGGGAAGCCTTATCCTAAAAGTGAGAGGCACCATTCCCTAGGCTGCGCCTGGCCTGAGTAAAGGGAAGACAGTGAGCTGAGCACCAGCAGTCAGCATTTGTTCCTGGCTGCTGATGCTGCATGACCAGCTGCCTCTTGCTCTTGCTGTCATGGATGACTTCCCTGCCACAACAGACTTTGCCCTTGAGTTATGAGTCCAAATCAACTCTTTCTTAAGCTTGATTCTTTAGGTAATTTCTCAGCAGCAGAAAAATTGCTGACACATGGGAAACTGGTGGCCACCTCCCCAGTGAACAGCAGGGGGCGCAAGGACTCCATGCTAGTACTGTGCTTCCAGTGGTCCTCCTGCTCCTCCCCTCTCCGGTACCTTGCCTTCACAAACCACTATATGCAAAGGTCTGAGCTATCAGACCTTTCTTGGAAATTTAAAAAATCAATTAAACTTAGGATGGTTTTAAAATTTAAAATGGTTTCAAATTTTAAGAATTTTACCATTTTACATTTATTTAGTTGTGTTATACTACAGTGCCTGTGTGACAGTCCCAGAACAGTTTGTGAAGTTGGTTCTCTCCTTCCAGCATGTGGGTCTCAGAGGACAAGCTCAGGGTCTCAGGCCTGGCCTTACCTGCTGAGTGTTCTTATGGTTGATGTCTATATGCAGGTGAGGGCAGGCCCAAGATAAGGCAAGGCCTGTGATTGGACAGTGAAAAGGTAAGGTGGGCAGAGTTTTTGAGAGACAGGGAGATAGGAAAAGAGGGGAGAAGAAGAGAAGATGGAGGAAGAGAAAGATGACCTGGACCCATGTGGCTTTAAATAGCCACAGGTAGCTATGAATATCTTATAAGGGGTGTAGAATTACAGGATAATTTGTCTTATCTAGGTGGGCAGTTTATATCAATATCAATTGGCTCCGAGTGTATCGTGTGGACGTTTTGTGGAGTGAGAATTTACTGATATAAGTCTGATTGATAAATTACAAGCCTCAAGAGTTTTGATTTTCCTGGGTTTCTGGGAATGGAAGCAGAGTCCACAGCAAGGAGCCACGGAAGGGCGGCTGCTGCTGGGACCAGAGAGTAGCTAGCACGAACGTGGGACTAACCATGGAGGGGGCGAGACCCCGGGGACAGAGAATAAAAAAGGGTAGCGTGGCGTGATGCCTGGAACCATTCACTAATTGTTCTCACTGGCCGCAGCCCCTGCTTGATCTGGATAATCCATGGGAACTGTGTATCCTCCTCCACAATATTGCTGTAGTTTGAAATAGAAACAACTACTTCCACCGATGACACAGAGCCATCCCCAAGGAAGTGGCACAGATGTCTCCATCTGCAGGGCCAAAGACCTATCAGACACACTGGGGAAAGGGGATGCTGGCCTCCCCGTGTTTATTTCCTTGAGCGTGCTACAACTCTGTCCAGGAGATGGTGGGACGCTCATCCTCAGGCCCAGGGTCAAGCGTTGGCAGCCGCATTGCACATTTCAGCTTACTTCTGACGGGGAAATCGAAACTCAGGGAGGTTGACCAGTGTGTAGATAGGTAATGTGGGGCTTGGGGTGAAAAGCTAGGCCTGGGTCAGAGGCTTCCTTTGTTGTCTTGATGTCCTTTGGCTCTGAGCACAAAGTTGCTGAGGTGTGGTCTCACTTCAGGTCCACTCAGAACATGGAGTTGCCCTCCAGCAAGCTGAGGAGACCACTCCTCCAAAGGCCCAACCTTCACCCCTCCTCACATGTGGGCCACCAGGGCCAGAGAGAGACGTGTTTTCTCCACAGTGGCTAAACAGCCACTGTTTGTGCTCCTGGCCTCACTTTCTAGAGACCTCTGGGTATGTGGAGCAGAGGCTTGGAGAGCTTAGAGGAAGATGTCATTGTTCGTGTGTGTTGTGTGTCTGCAAAGGTATGGCTATAAACTGTGTGTGTGTGTGTGTGCGTGTGTGTTCACAAAGCAATAGATACAGATGGCATAGTTTCTTGGGAGCATCATTTTCATTGAGTTGGACAAGTGCTCTTGTTATGAGTAAGACAAACATGGCTGTCACACAGGATAGAAGGAAAGCTTAGCTTCACAGATTAAAAACATTCAGCTTCAGAGGTTCTAGCACCGGCGGCCAGCGTGTGTGGGAACCCCTCTGCTCTAATAACTAATGTAATAACAAACTAATACCTCAGTAACATAGTTTTGAGCACCTACTATGTGCAAGGCATGCTCGTAAGAGGATAGAATATGTGGGGTACAGCTCCCACCGAGGAGTCCAGTCTAGAGAGGAGTCTCAGTTTCATCACCACCGCCACCGTCACTTCAAATACTATTATTATCAATACCAATCACCGCCATTACCATCACAGCCCCACCATAGCATAGTTTACGCTACCGTAACTACCACCATCACCATTTCTGTCACTGGAACCACTAGAATTTTCCATATCACCATCACCATGACTGTTACCGTGAGTGTGGCTCTGACCATCGCCTTCTTCCTCTGGTCCTAGAAGGTAGGAAGTTTAGTTCTGGTTGGAAATGGATGACTTCTAAATGCTGGTTGTGAAACAGGCAAGAAAGTCTGCACGGGGACAATCCCTGATCTGCCTTCTCTAGAGCCTGGCTGTGTTCATCCTTGAAGAGTAGTCTGAAGTTCACAGCATTGCCCCCAGTCAGAGTGGGGCCTCACAGGTATGAGCCTAGAAGCTGGCTTAGTCAGAGATGGCTAGGAATTGGCTTCTCTGCTGGCCACTGAAACTAGGCACTGTTTGGGTGGCAGAGAGTACTGTCTGGAGTTGACCACATGTGGTTAGAGGGTGTGTCCCCGGGGGATTTTAACGCTGGGTTTTGTGTGTGGAGACTTGTGGCTCCTGACAGCTTGACTCCTGGTACCACTCCGGTGTTTCCATCCATGTGCTGACTGTAGTGGGCTGGAGGGCTGGGGAGTATGGGATTTTTTTTCCCCTTTGAAGAACCTTCTGGGAAGTTTGGAGGAGAATGCCTCTTTAGATCGGGGTCACCTGGGAAATGGAGTCATGAGGCCCAGAGGACTTTCCCAGCCTTCATGGCCACTACTTCCTCAAATGTCCTTGTGGCCTTTTTGGAAAACCCCAGGTTGGGATACTTGGGGATGAAGAGCAGAGTGTGGACTGTGGGAGGAGTTCCATGTTGGGATGTTGGGGTGCTTGGCCACGCACTCATGTTGGAGCGCCTGGTTTATACCATCTAGTCAGAGCCAGGCTCAATGTGCTGGGTAGACCAGCTAATAGGCAAGCCTGTGGAGCGTTTTCTTAGTGATTGTTGTCAGAGGGAGGGCCCAGCCCACTGTGGGCGGTGCCATTCCTGGGCAGGTGGTTCTGGGCGCTACAACAGGTTGAGCAAGACTTGAGGAGCAAGCCAGGAAGGAGCATCCTTCTGTGGCTTCTGGAACAATGCAGCCTTCAGTTCCCAACTTAAGTTCCTGCCCCAACTTCCCCAGATGACAACCTGAGACTCCCAAACTGGAATTAAGCCTTCCCTCCTTAGTTGCTTTTGGTCATGATGTCTTATCACAGTGGTAGGAATCCTACAAAGACAGAGTCGAATGTGTGTCTCCTGGGAGCTTTGTTTGACAATGACCTGGGCTGGGCTGAGGGCTTAAAATGAAGGTTCCTCCTCTCACATGAGTGGAGTCTGAGGCCTTAGTGGGTGGAGCAGGGTGGCCCGACTTCTGCTGTTTCATTTTAGTCTCTTCTGTTTGCCTTGTGTTTGTCACATCTCCTCAATGATGCCTTAGAAGGACAGCTGTCACTACAATTAGGGCCATTTTCATCCGAAGTCATCTCATTGGGATCCTTAGGAGTCCAGCCCTCAGTAGATGGCGCTGCTTCCCACAGCTCAACTCTGCAGCCAGGGAACAGCTGGTTTCCCCCCACCTCCCTCACCCACCCCCACTGGCCACAATCACAGCGCCTGTACATGAGACCCCTCTTCCCCTTTAAAATTTAAAGACAAGTTCTCGTTTGTAGCACTAGCTGCATGGTACTTGCCATGGGGCCCAGGTTGGCCTCAAACTCAAAGCAATTCTCCTGCCTCACGTCCCAAGCGCTAGTGTTAAGAGATGTGTGACATCATACCCACCTTGGACGTGCCTTGGGAGTTTGTTTGCCTGCACACACTTTTTGTGCTACCCTGTTCCCAAACCCATTTCTCAGAGCACCACTTGGCCTTCTTGTGGAAAGCCACGTATCCCTTGCCCACTGCTGGTGTGCAGGTGACTCATTTTCTCCGGTCTAAGCCCACTGGCCATCCCAGGTCTCGTCCTGGAGGGTTCACATAGGCCCTACACTGTTTCTCCAGCTCCCAGAACTTCTGCTAGCAGCTGGGCGGCAGTTTCTGCTGCAGGTGGAGCAAGAAGGGTGTGTCTGGACTTACTGCAGGGCAGAGGGCCCCGGACTCGGAGTGAGACTGTGGCTTTTGCATGGCTGGACCTCACAGACCCCACCCTGCCAGCTGTCGGCTACTCCTGTGTTTTGTCACTGTGAGCCAGCCAGTCCATTTTCAAACCAGTTAAAGTTTGGCCTATTAATATTATTTTTTTCTTAAGCAGGGTCTCCTATGGCCCATTTTGGCCTTGGCTGCAGTATGCAGGAGGGGTGAGCTTAAACTTCTGACCCCCACTTCCCCTTCCCCCTCCTGAGAGCTGAGATCCCAGGTATGTGCTGCCTGAGTTTTGTCTTTTGCTTTTTCATTTATAACCAGGCTGGGCACATGGACTCTGGAACTTTTGAGAACCCAAAAGCTGAGGACATGCCCCTCCTCAATACACACAGGAACGTAAATCGTGGTGTGCAGCAGAGACCTATGCCCAGTGGGTCTGCCACAGGCCTTCAGACTCTAAGGACTCAGGCTGAAAACTCAACTTTAGAACATTCGAAAGTTCCTGCACACCTATGCAGGGGCTGCCCCGAGTTCCCCATGTTCCAAGGTGGATGAGCCAGACTTGTTCACGCTGGTCCTGTGCTCTCAGAACACACAGGCATGGGACAGCTGTGCCCCACCTTTCAGGGACAGCCCCTCATGCTTATGAAGCCTTGGTTACTGCCAGGGCGGAGCTGGTAGAGAAGTTTTCTGGCCCTTGGCCATAAGCCCCCCACAACCTTCAGATACTTAGTAATATAAGCCAGGGTCCGGGCGCCGGGAGGCCAGGCTGTCTCTGCTGAGAGTGAGTTATGCTTTTTGTCTGTTCCTAGACAGCCCTCTCAGATGTTTATGGAATAAAGATCCTCGCAGACCCAGGGATCAAGAAAGGGGGTATTTGTTTCAGATGTTTGACTAGCCTGGCTTTTTCTTTTGGGGCTTGGCGAAACCTGGCAGGTTCCTTCCATATGCAGGGGTGCTTCAAGGTTCTTGTAGAGAAGAAGGGACAGCCATTTGTCGGTTAGCCTGAAGGCCTCTGGAAGCTGAATAGAGGGCACTTGGAGGCCCGAGGTGTGACTGTCACACAAAGCACAACCACACCAGGGCCCAGAAGCAGGGCCTTGCTTTGCTGCGTTGTTGCCGGTGAGCAATTGCTTGGGTCGGCTCACAGAGTACAGCAGTCAGCCAATTTCTTTGTTTTCACTCAGAGCTAGAACAAGAGATGACGAGACGCTTTCCTTAAAACTCTAAGGCAGCGGTCTTCAACCTTCCCAACTCTGCAACCCTCCAACACAGTTCCTCATGGTGTGGTGACCCCAACCATAAAACTATCTTCATTGCTACTTCAGAACTGTAATTCTGCTACTGTTATGAATCATGATGTAAACACCTGATTTGTAGAATATCTGACATGGAACCCCCGTGAAACGGTCAGCTAACCTCCCCCAGCTAACCTCCCCCAGAAGAGTTGCAGCCCATAGGCTGGGAGCCACTGCTCAAAGAAAATGCTTCACAAAGGCCAATACAGGGGCCTGTGAAACAACCCGTCTCTGTGCTCAGCTTGGCCTCCACCCTGACCCCCACAGGCTCCTCTTCACCCCTTTGCCCTGCCCAAGAGGTGAGTTCTGGGTGATTCTTCACTGAAGCATTTGAGGCTTCCCTTGCCTGAACCCTTGAAGTTGTCATTAGACTCGCCTGGGGCCCCTCTGAGGAGGAGAGGAAACAGATACCTCTAGACATGGAGCCTCTCTGTAGACAGATGTCACACTCCTTCCTTAAAATAAAAAGGCAAAAGAAAGGGCTTTCTTCATAGGCTGTTTAGCAACCCCAGGAGGGAAAAGCAATCAGGGGCATGGAAACGGCCGGGGGTGTTCTGTGTGCACCCGCAGAGCCCCGGGGTGGGGGGGGCACATGCAGAAGGGCTCAGCTTGTCTGGGAAAAGCAGAAGAGGAAAAGCATGCTGGGTTGAGCAACCAGGAGCCCAGATTGGGCTGAGGCAACCACAAGCCGTGGACGCCGCAGCTGCCTGGTGTTAGCACAGAAGCTGAGCTGGCCATGGGGTGCAACTGAGCAGGAAACACCCCCAGAACCAGGCCTTGGGTGCGTGCGTGCGTGCGTGTGTGTGTGTGTGTGCGTGTGTGTGTGTGTGTGTCATGGTCCTACTACTGTTTGCTGCCAGGGTGGCATGTGTCCCGCTGCACCTTCTGGAGAAGCCCAGTAATAATTTGGTGACTGAGAACAAAGCTTTACAGCTAGCTTTCAGACTAAAGTCCTGGTTCTATATGTCTACCAGAGCCTGTGCTTGTGGGAAGCTAGCCTGGACACCCCATTACCACATAGTCCTTGCCCTGAGTTTATGGCTCCTAGAGGACTCTTGGCCTGCTTCCCCAGGAAGCCAGGAGACTTGTGCACGGGAATCTGTTCCCTTGATGGTGCAGTACCTCCACGCCCAGTCAGACGAAGCTACCTTGGGATGTGTGGAGTTCATTCTGAAGTCTATGCAAAGGGCTGTGCTTCAGAGCGTTTAGAACAACAACCAGCTGAGTGTGTTATGTGTGCTCCAAACTCCAGCCCTTGGAAGGCTGTGATAGAGGATCACTCTGTGTTCAGGTAACATAGTAAATTCCATGCCAGCTTGGGCTATGGTGTCTCAAACAAACAAACCAAAACCCCAAACCAGGAGGGAACAGAGGAAAGGATCACCATCCCTCTATCCCCATGCCCAAACTTGAGCGGTTGTAATTTTGGTGTGTTTCATTCTTCTTGATTGCATATTTCTGTACATAATTGAAACCATAGCACAGACTCAACTGCATTGTGAGACCCTGACATCTTTCAAACATGCTTCTGCTGTGGTTTCTGGCCACAGTTTTGGATGGATCGAAGCTGAGAGCACTCGAGAGAGCATTCCACAGGGGCATTGTAAACAGGCACTCAAGTCAAGTCCTAAGGACTAGGGTGCCCCAGTTTCAACAGCCAACCTGGGTTTAGGTGGTGGTGGTTTTTGGAGATGGGTCTCGTAGCCGAGGCTGTCTGGGAACTTACTGTAAAGAAAGCAGTGAGTTCATCCTGCCTCAGCTTCCCAAGTGCTGGGGGTCACTGGCATGCGCTCACCATGCCTGGCTTTGGTGTTTCATTTTCAGTGTGCCCAAATTTCGCCACTGTAAGCATTTTAAGTATATCTCTCAGCGACATGAGATACTTACACTGCTTTGTGGCTCTCCTCCATCCCCTCTGCTTTTTTAACACCCAGTGAAACTGTACCCAGCAGCTGCTCCCCCATTCCTCAGGTGGCATCTTGCTGTCACTATGAATCTGATGTTCTTGGGACCTCACGAAGTGACACATCCCAGCAATGCACACTTGTACACACCAGTTGACGGGGTTCCAGAAGGGACTTTGTCCTGCCTTTCATCAGTCTCCAGAGCCCAGGTTTGCTGGTTCACTTGAGAGCTCAGGGCAACTCTGCACTGTTTGATGATTACTGGTCTCTGTTAAAAGTCGTCCCCCTGAATACGGCACTGTGTCCAGAACCCATCCCCCAATCAACTCCCACTCTGGCAGCCAGACTCTGGCTGGGCCATGATCTAAGCATACTTACCCATGGCAAGGCAGAGTCAGGATCTGAACCCGGGTAGCAAATGCCACTCACTGGGAAGGATTGGATCAGACATATAGACTGGAGGAAAATAGTTTTCATCAGAAACCCAAAGGAATAAGATGCTCCACAGTGGAGGGAGGCATGGTTGGTGAGGATACTTAGAGATGGGTGGACCTAGCAGCCACCATCATTCTGTTAGCTCTGTGCCTGTATTTTCTGCCATCAGCTGAGACACAGCAGCGGGACCCTTAACATGGGCTTTACTCTGCTCCTGCCAGCTGAGACACTGTCTGTCTCCAGCTTGGCTCCCAGGACACATCTATCTGAAGGGGCCTGTCTTAGTTTGGGTTTCTATTGCTATGATGAAACATCATGTTGGGGAGAAAGGGATTTATTTGGCTCACGCTTCCACATTGTAGCTCATCCCCGAAGGAAGCCAGGACAGAAGCTCAAACAAGGTAGGAACCAGGAGGCAGGAGCTGATGTAGAAGCCATGAGGAGGTGCTGATTGGGGTGCTGGCTTGGTCAGGCCTGCTATTCTTATAAACCCAAGGACCATCAGCTTAGGGAGGGCACTGCCCACAGTGGGCTGGGACTTTCCCCATCAATCATTAATGAAGAAAATGCTCTACGGCTGGTCCACAGCCTGATCTTGTGGAGATTTTCTCAGTCACATTTTTCTCCTCTTGCATGGCTACGGGTTGCGTCAAGTTGATGGAAATCTGGCTGGCACAGGACCTCCTTCAGGGCTGACAAACACATTTTGGTCCCCAACATGTACAGACTTTGGGTGGATCATTAGGGTCAACAGCTTTCTGGGTGGTGTTTATTGAGCCCATCTTTGAGACTGAATCCTGAAGCAGGACCAGTGTGACAAGGGACACGCACTGCTGCATGAAGCTATCTATTCTCTTCTCCTCTGCTAGTCCTGGAGCCTAATTACACATCCTTGTCTGTAATGGGGCTTGGGTATGGTGTTCGGATATGGTCCCCTTGGAAGGTAGGGTAGCCTTTAAACCCTAGACAATTAACATTGAGTCAGGAGAGCAGTCAGCAGTTTGCTGTCAAACAGATCTGTTCAGACATGAAACAGTCTAGCCCTGTACCCATGGGGACATTCAGATCTGGGGGAGAGCAAGCCAGGCAGGAACTCTTGGTGTCCTGGCCCTTCCTGAGCCACACTGGCAGTATAAGGAAGATGTGCAGAGATGGGGGGCAGCTGCAAAGCTCACCTAATCAAACCTTTACCGATGGATTTCTGGGAGATTACCTGTGATGTGCTCAGTTCTGATGACTGGCTTTCTTGGAGAAAGCCCTGGATGCCTACGGCTGTCGCTGTGGTGTCAACCTTCCCTCCATGGCTGACTAACTTCCAACCAACATCATGGTGCTGCTGGCTCAGAGGTGGAGAGAGAAGTGCTGGATGGGTATATTAGGGTTCTCTAGAAAAAGAGAACTAATAAAACATATATCATATTAATATATTAATAATATCACATATATTAATAATATATAGTTAATTAATATAATATACTAATGTTATATGATAGGAATATATGTATATATATGTATATATGTATTTATATGTCTATATGTCTATATATATATATGATTTTTTTTAGAGCGGCTTACAGGCTGTGGTCCAGATAGTTCAATAATAGGACAATGGCTGTCTACCAACGGGAAGTCCAAGAATCCGGTCCACAAGGCTGGCTGTCTCAACTGGTCTTCGTATACCTTGGGATCTCAGAGAGGTAGGCCCTCATGTCAGTGAGGGCAGAGCGAGGGAATAGGCAAAGAACAAGCGCTTCCAAAGATCTGATTAAGAAAAATCCCCCAGCTGGGCAGTGGTGGCGCACACCTTTAATTCCAGCGCTCAGGAGGCAGAGGCAGGTGGATCTCTGAGTTCAAGGCCAGCCTGGTTTTCAGAGTGAGTTTCAGGACAGTCAGAGCTACACAGAGAAACTGTCTTGAGTCACCCTCTGCTTCCCCCAAAAAAGAAAATAAAAATCTCTTAGTGAAAATAAAAACTGTGTTGAGATTTCATCTCAGACCCCTCAAAGTGGCATTCATCCACGAAGAAGTGGAACAAGAGGAGCACTCATCCATGGAGAAGTGGGACAAGGGGAGCACTCATCCACGAAGAAGTGGAACAAGAGGAGCACTCATCCATGGAGAAGTGGGACAAGGGGAGCACTCATCCATGGAGAAGTGGGACAAGGGGAGCACTCATCCATGGAGAAGTGGGACAAGGGGAGCACTCATCCATGGAGAAGTGGGACAAGGGGAGCACTCATCCATGGAGAAGTGGGACAAGGGGAGCACTCATCCATGGAGAAGTGGGACAAGGGGAGCACTCATCCATGGAGAAGTGGGACAAGGGGAGCACTTATCCATGGAGAAGTGGGACAAGGGGAGTACTTATCCATGGAGAAGTGGGGAAGAGAAGCACTCATCCATGGAGAAGTGTGGCAAGAGGAGCGAGCACTCATCCATGGAGAAGTGGGGTAAGGGGAGCACTCATCCATAGAGAAGTGGGGTAAGGGAAGCACTCATCCATAGAGAAGTGGGGTAAGGGAAGCACTCATCTATAGAGAAGTGGGGTAAGGGAAGCACTCATCCATAGAGAAGTGGGGTAAGGGAAGCACTCATCCATAGAGAAGTGGAGCAAGGGGAAGCACTCATCCATAGAGAAGTGGGGAAAAGGAGCACTCATCCACAGAGAAGTGGAGTAAGGGGAGCACTCATCCATGGAAAAATGAGGCAAGGGGAGCACTCATCCATAGAGAAGTGGGGAAGAGGAGTACTCATCCATGGAGAAGTAGAGAAGAGGAGGACTCATCCATGGAGAAGTGGGGAAGAGGGGCACCCATCCATTGCTGGTGGACATAAAATCTTGAACAACCACTGTGGAAATCAGTGTGGCAATTTCTCAGGAAGAAGGAAGTTAATCTACCTCAAGAGCCAGCTGTACCACTCTTGGGCATGTACCCAAAGGATGCTTCATCCTACCACAGAGACACTTGCTCAACCATGTTCATTGCTGCTTTAGTCAGAATAGCCAGAATTCAGAAATAAGCTGGATGGTCCTCAACAGAAAATGCGGTATGTTTGCCCAATGGAGTATTACTCAGCTGTTAACAAAAATGTGGATAGAAGTTGTTAAGTCAATGATAATCAAGGTACAATCCATAGAACCACACTAGTTAGCTATAGAGTTAGGAATTAGAACTGAGGAGTAGGCAGATGTCCTAGGAAAGGGAAATAGAATAGATAGTTGTAGATAAATGGATGGATGGGGGAGGGGGCTGGAATGGGAAGATCAAGGGGGAGGGGAGAAGAGGATGAGGGAGAGATACAGAGAGAGATGGCAGAAATTACAGGTCATTTGAGGGATGGTATGGAACCAAATACAGAGATGCTTCCTAAAACATATACACATATGAAGGTGATCTAAGTGATATAGGCAAATAATGGGGGAAACAGAGCCCAACCGGCCATCTCTTGTCATCAAAGGAAGCTTCCAGTACTGAGATTGGGTTGCATCTAATTGAGTTGTTGGCCAAAGGGGTCCCATGGGAACCCCAAACAACCCAGACTGTTGCCAGGACTATAGGTTGCTCTCCACAAACTGATGGCAAGGTCTCATTGCTGAAGACAACACTGGACAACTCATTGAACATGGAAAAGTCAAGCTGGTGCCCAGAGAGCCTTCACCCCTTCATGTTAGTGCCTTCGGTATGGGAAGTACTCTGCAGTTGCCGAAAGAGAAATGTAAACACCGATCCAGCAGCAAACCCTTTTATCTACAATCTGTCCTGCCTGCAAGATATGCTGGGGCAATAGAGGCACAAAGGTTGTGGAAATACCAACCAAGGATTGATTTGACTTGAGGCTCATTCCACTCATGGGACCCATACCCAATACTGCTTGTGTGACCACGTACTTGAGACTAGACAGGCCAGAGACTAGGGTAAAACATAATACTACTGTTCTAAGCAAACAAACCAGTACAGCAATAAAACAACTCCTAACAACATTCTGCTCTGCTCATAGGTCAGTGCTTGGCTCAGCCACCATCAGACAAACTTCCTCCTGCAGCAGATGGGAACAAACACAGAGACCCACAGCCAGACTGTGCAGATAATACCTTTGAACACTCAGCCATGAAAGAGAGGCCTTCATCAATCACCCCTCCCCAGTGCTTAGGGAACCCAGTGGAAAAGGAGGCAGAACCAGTATAAGAGCCAGAGGGATGGGGGACAGCAAGCAGACAAGTCCCTCCAAGTCACATGATCAAAGCTCATGAGAGTTCACAGACACCAAGGCAGCACACGCGAGACCTGCATGGGACCTGCACGGGTCTACGCCAGGTTCTTTGCCTATATCTTAAGGCCTCCATTTTGGTGTTTGGATGGAATTCTTGAGTGTGATTCCTGAGTGTGTAATGAGTGTGTCTGTTCCCTGTGCCTTCTCTTATGCACCTCTTCTGTTTGTTTTGCCCAATTCTGATGCGTTAGTTTCTGTTTCATTTTATTACACTTTATTTTACTGGTATCCCTTAGAAGCCTGTGTGTTTTCTAATGAGAGACAGAAAGGGGATGGATCCAGAAGGGAGGGGAGGTGTGTGTGGGAGGAGTAGAGGGAGGGGAAACCATAATTGGGATGCGTTATGTGGGAAAAAAAAAAACTATTTAAAAAAAAAGGAAAGGGGAGAGAGGGGAAGGAGGGAGGGGAAGGAGGGAGGGGAAGGGGGAGAGAGAGGAGGGGGAGAGAGCAAACTCTCACAGGTGTACCCAGACACTCAGGCTTTAGTTAGTTCCAGTTGTAGTCAGGTTGACAAGGAAGGGCAGCCGTCATGGAGGGCTTAGCAAGCCATTATCTGGCAGCAGGTCCCTACCTCTACTGCGCCCGTGGATCTGCACCCTTCGAGCTTCTTACTCGCCCACAGCGCTGTGTGTGCTCACGTGTGCAGAGGAACAGCTCTTCCAGCCCAGATGTGCCATAATCAAGGATGTGCATCAAAGTATGTGCCGGCAGTTCTGGCACACTGAGGCCAGCCCAGGTGTGACACACACAGCATCCACACCAAGACCAGCACAGGTGACACAGCGTCCACAGCTGAGTTCGAGAACTCTGACAGGTCACGGTGTGAATGCCATTTGAAGGGTATGAGTTGAGTCAGGAAGTGACAGGTAACTTGGGGCTGTGGTGTGTCCCTAGAGAGCCTGCTGTGTTACAGGGGCAGTTGATGGTATTTTTTTTTTCACTTTCTGGTGATCTGAACCTTGAACACGCCACAGGGAGTCATGGGGCGGGGTTGTGGGGAAGGGGCGGCAGAGAAACCCTGGTCTGAGGGGCTGACACCACAGTGCAGCAGTCTGCCATGAGAAGCCTGGGTTTAAAAGAAGCACTGGGTTGTATCTCAGAGGGTTCAGTCCCTCGGGTGTGTGGCCCGAGCCTGGCAGGTTTGTAAGGCTCAGATGTGGAAAGGAGGTGTCTCAGGGTGGGAGAATGCAGTGTGTCAAGGATCCTGATAGTCACTCCCAGGAGTGTTCCTAGTTTTCATGGACATTTCTGTCAAACGTGAAGGGTGACATCCCACCTGACTCATGGGGAGGCAAATGCAGACCGGGGTGTCTGTCAAGTGTTCAACCTGAAAGGTCCGGAGGCCACGGTGAGAAGCAGGCCAAGACTCTGATACTCACGGCGGGAGGGGCTTGTGAGCTGCCAACTCTATCCAGGCTCTCAAGTGACAAGGCCAGCAGTGACTGCTTCTCTGACTGCAGAGCCCGAACTAGTTCTTGGAAAAAAAGAGAGAATGTTGTTCTGAGATTTCAGAATCAAGGGAATTCAAAAAAGGAAATTGGCAAATTTCCATTAACAGGAGAAAGTATGTCTAGGCTGGTCAGGGCTGACTTCCTGGGAAACATGGCTTCCAGAAGTGGGATACTTCAGCCAATGGCCTATTTTAATGAGGAAATGACTTAGGTGGAATATAAACTGGATGTGTGTGTGTGTGTGTGTGTGTGTGTGTGTGTGTGTGTGTGTGTATAAATATACATGCATGTATATGTGTGTACATAAAATCTGGAATCATACATAAAAGTTGGCATCATAAGAGCTTGGACCTCAGGAGACCTTTCCTTCATTCTTTGTGGGTCACAGGAGTGGTGTCAAAAGCTCAGGCTTCCAGGATCCACAGACATAATAGGTGCCTGTCTTAGTCAGGGTTTCTATTCCTGCACAAACATCATGACCAAGAAGCAAGTTGGAGAGGAAAGGGTTTATTCAGCTTACACTTCCACATTGCTGTTCATCACTAAAGGATGTCAGGACTGGAACTCACACAGGGCAGGAGCTGATGCAGAGGCCATGGAGGGATGTTGATTACTGACCTGATTCCCCTGGCTGGCTCAGCTTGCTTTCTTATAGAACCCAGGTCTACCAGCCTAGGGATGGCACCACCCACAATGGGCTGGGCCCTCCCCCATTTGATCACTAGTTGAGAAAGTGCCTTACAGCTGGACCTCATGGAGGCCTTTCCTCAAGGGAGGCTCCTTTCTCTGTGATAACTCCAGCTTGTGTTGTGTTGACACAAAATCAGCCAGTACAGTGCCTGATCCATATGACATAAGTAATCAATCCCAGGCTGGATCCAGGTGTCCAGCTTCCGGTGTGACCCACAGTTCCCAGTGTGATAAGCATTGCTTTCCCAGCCAGGAAACGGGTTTGACAAGAGATGTCACAAAAAACGATGAAGAGGACACAGTGCCCCATTTGGTCCTGGCAGGATGTGACAAGCTAGGAAGTAATTGGTTTGGTGTTGAGTGTTGCACAGAGAACTTGGTCACCAGGCTATTCAGGCGTCAGTGACAGTGGGTGCAGCAGAAGAGAATGCACAGCTGCTCAAGTCCCCGGCGAGGGTTACATGCCTCTGAGGACATCCTGGAACCAGACTGGAATACCTGTTCTTGTTCAGAGCATTATGGGAGGCTGTGTTCCAGTGTTCCGCACCTATGAGAGGTCAGAGCTGGGGGAGGTTAGACAATGTTGGGAATCGTGAGCCTGTTTACAGGATAAGGCCAAAGGGAGGCTCCATCCATCTCTTAGGTTCCTCCTTGGTATCCATGACCCCAGAGTGCTGTTTTCAAAGTGTGGTCACCACAATGCCCTGCAGCAACCCTAAGAACAGAGGTTTCCACGGAGAACTGAGAAAGGCAGCCTGGCCTTCAGGTCAGAGAAACTTGGCTTGAGAACAAAGTGGAAACTATGTTGCATTTTGTTGCTCACTGGCGAGGCCTTTCCCTGGCATCCAAGTTCCTGGATGGTCCGTCTCTCTCTGTCCAGTGCTCTCCATGAGCCTAGCCAGCCATCATCAGCAGGTTCAACCTCTTTTGGAAGCGTGTCTGGGTGCCAGCTCCTGTCCACTGAACAGAGAGCACCGTCCTGGCTGGGCTGGGTAGCAATCGTGGGTGGCCTGGTAAAAGTGCTGGCTTTCAGGTGGGTGGTAAGGTGTTGGGAGGGCAGGGGTGGACTTCTGTGTCTGAGTGCAGGGCTGTGTGTCACTGGGCAGGCAACCGCACTCTTTGTAAGGCAGGGCCACAAGGTCTACATGCTATGTTGCTGAGAGGATCAAATGGCGTATACATTTGCTGGCTTCTATCTTCTGACGCTCTCCAGGTCTTCCCTTCCATCCTGCTCTGTCCCTTCCTCCTGTGATACTGCGTCCTGCGACTTTATGGTGTGTCTCCTCTTTCCTTCAGAAGAAACTGGGGCTGACCTCATGTCCTTAGGGGTACTTCTTGATCCCTGGAGATACGCTGATGAAGAAGCTACCCACCCGCTCATTTTCAGCTTGCTCAGGGAGAAGGGAGCCTACTGGCTGTGTCTTGGTACTTCTGGGAATGCAGGTGACTTAAGTGTCACACCTGTAGCATCAGGGGTCAGAATCTACCTGTGACTTTGGGGTCGTCCTCAGTGTTGTGCGGGTGTAGACTTTCTTTTGATTCCAGCACACACAATTTCGTACGTTTAGTGAGAGTTTAGAATGGTTTCCCCTACGCATGGACACACCATTTTAATGCTTCCATTGGTGGCAGATCTTGCCCTAGCAGGAAGCCTGGTCACCTGCTAACTCCCTTCTGTGTTTCTGAGTAAGGATTCTCCCCTGTCAAGTAGGGCTGGATTCCACTCAAGCTGGGAGTCAGTGGTTCGACAGTGAGATGTGGCTGACTCCCAGGCTCACCAGCTCCAAGCATAGAGAAGGCTCTGGACCTCTTGCTAGCTCTGTTGCAGGCAGTGCACACGGTCAGGGAAGCTGAGTCCTGACATGCTTTTCTATAGTGCTCAGCCTCCTGGGCTGCTACAACCATGCAAGCTGGGTAGGAGGTCTCAGAATAGCAGCCATCTGTCCTAGTTTGTGGGCCAGAAAGCTGGAATTCAGATGTGGGTGGGTTCAGGTTCCTTCTTAGGTGTCAGGAGAGTACTCTCCCTCCCTTCCTCTTGCCTTTTGGTGGCTGTTGACCACCCTTGGGGGATCCTGGACTTATAGCCCTACCCAGCAATTCCTGCCTCTGCTGTCCCGTGTCCTCACCCTAAACCTGTAGTGCCCCGATTTCCTTCTTCCTGTAGCTACCAATGCTCCTTTTGGCTGCCAATTCCTCTAGCGTGACATGACTCGGAACTGGGTTCAGAATGAATGGATATTGGTATGCCAGTTTTTCTGAGACAGGATTTTATCCAAAGTGTAGAGGGAAGCTGAGTCCTGACATGCTTTTATACAGTGCACAGCTTCAGAGCCGCACAACCTCACAGCCGCACAGCTTCACAACCTCACACTCAGGTGCACCATTCAAGTAGACAGGCTCGTCTTGTCCAGTTCTGTGGAAATTCGTGATTTGCTTTGGGTACATGGCTCTTCTTGGTTCTGGAAAAGGGAGAACCATCCTTTCTAGATGTGAAGCAAGGGCAGTTGTGACACCCCCTTTGTAGGGGCAGTGGCCTCAGGCCTGCTGGGAGAACTCCCCTTGGTGTCCACCCGTTGGCCTTCTCAGCCAGTCTGCCCTGCCTCCTGCCATCTACTGTTCAATCAGCACCTGGCACCCCTTGACACGCCAGCAATATGTCTCCAACCCCGAAAATCCTCATGTCCCACTCTTGTTATCACCAGAAGAGCGGCTTCTGGTTTCTGACAGAACCCCCACCCCCATGTCCCCATCTCATCAGGGACATCAGTAAGCCACGCCCCAGGCTGCCCAGCACAGGGTGCCCCACTCCCCCTCGTCTGGTTTCCGCTTTGACCTTTGATCTTCTGCAGTGCTGGCACGAGGGGACTTGTGCATGCCAGGCAAATACTCCACTGCTGAGCCCTGAGCCACATCCTCAGCCACAAGTCTGGGCCTTTTAGATAGGAACACCTAGTTCCCTTCTTTTCACGGACAGCCATGTCAGCTTCTCTCTGTCCCTTTGTCTTTCTTCACCCTGGAGAAGTCTCTGCACCATTCTTAGGCCCCTGACAGGCACACAGCCACACACACCACTGTCTGCTTTCAAGCAAGCTCCTGGGCGGTGCCTCTTTCTGCTCCTGAACATTATGACTTTGACCCCATACTGCATTTCTCCCCAATAGTTTCCGGGCCAAGAGCACTTTCCTCCAACACCACAGCAAAGGCAGCTGCTGGAAGGGGTTGGGCTAACCAGCACCTTCCCACAGCGAGGCTGTTTCTCAGAGGCTCTTCATCTCTTTCCTCAGAGTGGAGCGGAGTTGGGCTGTCATAGCTCCCAATGTTTATGTGTCTGTGTGTTTTTGGGGGTCAGGTACAGTTTAACTCCTGTAGTGTTGGGGAGATGGATGGAGTGTTGGGGCTCTGGGTTGTGTATGGAGCCTGCACCCAGCTACTGACCTTGCCTGACAGGATTAAGAGGCAGTTTGCTGCAGTCTCTGAAGGTTTCCTGGCTCTGATGACAAAGTGCCGACAGTGGAGTTCACAGGGCTTCGTTTGGTTGGAACATTTACTTTTGGAGTAAATTCTGAGGAGCCTTTGTCTCTCAGAGGGCCAAGGGTAGTCACTTGTGGGACACGCCCACTGCCCCTTGCTTGGCAGGTGGCAGCCCTGCAGTCTGGGATAAGATTCGTAGATGTCCTCCTGCCTGGAAGAGCACTTGCCCCATTCAGAAGCAGCAAACCCAGGACACCTTTCCAGCCTGAAGGAGCCTGGGTTCAAGGTCTGAGATAAAGAACAGGTCCCGTGGGCAGTCTGCCTGATTCCCAATTTCCATAGATGTGCACAATGGCCCATTTTTCTTTTCCTTTTGGGCCCGGCCTGCAGACTCTCTGTCAAGGAGAAGGTCTGTGTCTTCTGAGGCACATATGTTCTTATACCCCAAGCTGACGGGTGACCCCTGCTGTCCCTCTGTGAGCTCTCCTGCTGGCCATTTGCTCACCTGTCCCTCTCCATGGGTACTTCCCACAGTGTCAGATGTGACTGAAGAGGGAGGGTTTGGTGGGCTTGAACTCAGCAAGGTCTAGTCTAGAACTCTCTTAGGAAGTTCTCTCCTAGGACGGGATGCTTTCTCTCGTGTGTAACCACCGACTCTAAGGGCATACAGTCAGTGCTGTCACCTTCCTGTTCTGCACTCAGGTGCCACTGTAAGGAATGAGGTCACCCTGGCTCTCCCAGACCAGGGCCAGACACTCAAGATGCCTCACGCCAACTCTGGCACAATGGTGGAAGCCGTCATCTTCATCTACGAAGCATGTCTCCAACTGGAGGCAGCCAGAGCCATAAAATTCGACAGGAGCAGATGGCCTGAGCAGGAGGCTGTGGTCTGTAGGGTGTTTGAACTCAGAAACACAGTGACTTCACTGTAAATGCTGGCAGACTCCAGCCAGAGCCAACCTGCAAGTCTGGTGTTTCTGAAAACTAATGAGGGGAAAAAGTGTACTCTGAAGAGTGGGGCTAGGCTCCAAAGGGAGTGTATGTATGTGCACATATGTGTGCCCATATGCCCGTGTGTGTATGTACATGTGTTCACACTCATTCTCCATCTCTGCATGCAGGGGAGGAAGGAGGAGGTACTCACAGTGCAGGCTGCTGAGACCCACAGGGTCTGGCTGTGTGGTATTACACAGAGTCCTGCCTGGTACCTGGAGGTGGTGGCCAAACTTTTACTGATGTTCTCTTGTGCTTTTAAATGTTTGCCATCTGCCAGGGAGTGGACAGAGCAGCATTCCTGGTGACGGTTAACAAGGGGACTGTTCCCATCACTAGGAGAGGGAGTGGGTAGGTGAACTGTGTTTTGGACCATGGGTTGCCTCTTGGTGGCAGAAAGGGACAAAGCACAGTGCAGGTGTGTAACTTTTATCTTCCCAAACCTTATTTTAATGACAGTTCCTTAACCTCCTTTAACCTCCCTTGTAGCCCACCACCCACCAGAGGTAGTGGAGGAGAAAGGATATGGGGGGCAGGCAGGAGGTGGACCTGTTTAGAAATGTTCTTTGGGGGCAACTCCCATCTGTGTTGTCTGGAAATCGGCAGTTGAGTTCACAGGTCAGCGGCGGCAGCTCGATCCACTCGCAAACACGTCACGGATACACCGGCCGTCCAGTGAGTGCAGTAGAGTCGACCTAGCAACAGTGGCGACATGACCTAGCAGAGACAGCCAGGCCTCAGCCTCAGCTCGAGTTACCGGGAGACCAACAGGACACCAGAAGTTCTCAGCTGTGCATTTCTCAGGGAAGCGAAAACCATTGAGACCCACAGTGTTACACAGCGAGCTGTACCAGCAAGCCGAGCTCTGTCTCCATCACTCTGTGGAGTCCTATTTATGCCCTCCAAACAGTACTGTGCCTTGTCCTCCATGTGCCTTGCCTTAGCACGTGCATCCAATTGGCCCGAGTCTGAGGAGTCCTGATAAAGGCAGATCGGCTACGCAATGTAAGGCGGACCAATACATGTGTATCATTAGCAGAGTCCTTCATGTGCTTGCCTTAGCAGAACACCCTCTCTCCTGTGTCGGCTGAATGAGTCGACCTTAGCCTTTCACACCTGTGTCCACTTTATAGCAAGGCTCCTTCACGTGTTTGCCCCAGCAAGACACCATTTAACTGACTTTCCAAAGAACCCTTAACTTTCTGCTTCACACTCTGTGTGACCTGAAGACGACAAAACCTTACACAGACCCAGCATGTGGGACAAACGCCAGATAGACAGAGCAACAGGGGGAAAGGGGGGAAGGGGAGGGGGAGGTGAGGGAGAGAGGGAGGGGAAGTGGAAGGGGAGAGGGAGCTGTGTGTGAGCATACTCCACTATCCTGCATACACTTGAGACACTGACTGACCTTAATCTGCTTCAGTGCTGGCCTCTTCTTTTTCTCACGGTGCTCAGCCCCAGCATGATGGCGGCAGGTGCCAAGGTAACCGCAGCACCCATCTGGTGGCAGCTGTTTCTCTCTGTCCCCGACGCTTATTCTCAGTGTAGTCGACCACTTTCCTATAGTCTGATCCCACCCTTGAAAGTGTTTATGAATTCAACCACACACAGGCTTTATTTTTTTTTGAGAAAGGGCTTCTCTGTGTAACAGCCCTGGCTGCACTGAAACTCGCTCTGTAGACCAGGCTGGCCTTGGACTCAGAGATCCATCTGCCTCTGCCTCCCCGAGTGCTAGGATTAATGACTGAAAGTCTGAGATCTTTTTGATTTAAAAAAAAATTTGAGTACACTGTAGCTGTTTTCAGACCCACCAGAAGAGGGTGCCAGATCTCGTTACAGATGGTTGTGAGCCACCACGTGGTTGCCGGGAATTGAACTCAGGACCTCTGGAAGAGCAGCCAGTGCTCTTAACCACTGAGCCATCTCTCCAGCCTCAAGTCTGAGGTCTTAAATGCTCTAGAAGAGCACAGGTATGACGTCACAGTAGAAAACCCTGTCGGGCCATGAGTTTCCTGCACAGTTATTGATACTCTATAAATTACCCCCAGCGTATGTGTGCAAGGTGTACACAAAGCAAGGGAATCGTGTTTAGACCTGGATCTTGTCCTCACTTTGGCCAATGGTAATTTAGCAGGAGAAACACATGGGGCTGGGTGGATGTAGTGTGCAGTGGGTTCAACTCTAGTTCTTTGCCAGCTTCCCTGGGAACATCACAGCAGGTGGACGGGAGACCCGGCCTGAACGTCATGTGGATAACAGACCAAGGGCAACAAATGTCTCTACGTGAAGCCACTCGACCTGCAAGACCAGGGGGGATCCCTCAAATACACTCTACCAAAAAGATGCTACCATTGTGTGTAGTATATGCTGCGTGTGCATGTTCATGTGTGTATACATGTTCACACATGTGGTGTATATTGTTATATGTTCTTTATGTTTTCAAGCCAGAGATCAGTGTCAGGTGTCCTTGTCGTTTTTCTACAGCACTCTCTTAAGACGGGGTCTCTCACGGGACCTGAAGCTTCACTGATTGGCTAGGCTGACTGGTGAGCTCCAGCCGTTTGCTTGCCTCCGCCTCCCCAGCACCAGGATGACAGGCACGTTGCCGTGCCTGGCTTTTTAGCGTTCGCTGCGGATCTGCACTCAGTCCTCATGCTTGTGCAGTGAGCTCTTTACTGAGCCACCTCTACAGCCCCAGGCGGCGTCTGCTTAATGACGGTGTTAGAAGCTGAACTTGGTAGGCACGAGGTGCATGCTTGTAGTCACAGCCAGACAGAGAGGCTGAAGAGGATGCTTGGGGCCAACAGCTGCAATCTAGTTTGGGCAACATGACCTGTTGCAAACCCAACCCAACCCAAACTCAACCCAACACAAACCACTCACCCCGCTCTCCAACTACCTCACCACCACTGCTCTAAGACGGGGGAGGGGGGCTGTCATCTGAGTGCCATGAGCATCAACTTGGGAGGCAGAAATCCAGCTGTTGCACATCTCTGTGTGACTACAGGCTTACCGTTAAACCTCAGTGACTGCGGGCATGTCCTTGACCACTCAAGCCCACTTTCTCCTGTCAAGGCACCAGCGGCTGTCTTTCCTAAGGAGCTTGCAGGTGTGAGAAATGAACCTAACTGGTTCAGACTTTTCCCTGGCTGTCCCTCCTTCCCCTCACTGAGGTTTGGGGAAGAATCACACTGGGGGTGTGTGGTTAAGAACTTGCTTTATCCCTGTTTATTGAGGTCTGTACTGGCTGTTTTTTTGTCAACTTGATGCCTCCATGAGATCCAGCTGAAAGGCATTTTCTCAACTCATGATCAAGGGGAGAGGGCCCAGCCCATTGTGGGTGGTGCCATCCCTGGCCCAGCCCATTGTGGGTGGTGCCATCCCTGGGCTGGTAGACTTGGGTTCTATAAGAAAGCAGCTGAGCAAGCCAGGGGAAGTAAGCCAGTCAGCAACATCCCTCCATGGCCTCTGCATCAGCTCCTGCTTCCTGACCTGCTTGAGTTCCAGTCCTGACTTCCTTTGGTGATGAACAGCGATATGGAAGTGTAAGCTGAATAAACCCTTTCCTCCCCAACTTGCTTCTTGATCATGATGTTTGTGCAGAAATAGAAACCCTGACTAAGACAAGGTCTTTAGGAAGGAGTAAGCTCTTCGCTTCTCAGAGTATCCAAGAAGGCTTCTAGGCATCTTCGAGAGAGTGTTAGTGTAAGACACAAGACCTGCTCAGCATCTGACAGACACATGGGACGTGTCTAACCTGTCACCTGCTCTAAGAAGTGAGCATGGTAGGCTCGCCTGCCCACTGACATCCTCCACAGCGGCTTCTGCACTCAGCATCAAGTAGCTGCGGCAGAGACAGCACAGTCTGCAAAGCCTTACTCACTTGCCATACTCCCGGTCCTTCTAGGGTTAAAGGACTGGGCAGCCATTCAGATAGATTTTGTCGCTGGAATTGGGGTCTGGATGTTGTCAATAACTTCCATCTGCTTCACCTGTGACAATACTACATTAGATCAAAAGGAAATTGTTTTTTTTTCCCCACGAAACAAGTGTTTTACATTGTTACCATGGAAATAGTGACAAAGCTTGGTAGGGTGAGGACCACACCAATTCCAGCATGAAACCCTCCACAGACCGGCTTATGCTACAATCTCAGCCAGAGCTCCATGGGAAGGCACAGAGTGTGTGAGCATGAGATTGCTCCATGCCAGAACTGTCCATGTAGACCAGGCTGGCCCCGAACTCATAGAGCCCCACCTGCCTCCTGAGAGCGCTGGGCATAAAGATGTGCGCCACCACACCCTGCTGAAGCATGACTCTTTCAATTCACGAAGTACAGAGCAGAAGGGAGAAGACTACACAGTTAGACACTTAGTGATGCTTCCAACGCCACAGACCGAAGATGCCCGGCAAGCATCCGGAAGGAAAAGGCAGCCAGAGGAGAAGAGCTGCTGCCACATTGCTGGATGCAGAAGGGCATCGTTAGAGAGACAGAGAAGAAAACCTCCAAGCTAGACCTGGACCCAACTTAGCTACTGCTCAAGAGGAACAAAGGCACAGGAGCCGCCCCATGGAGGGCAGTGAGTGAGTGGCACAGGTAGCTGCAGGCAGCAAGGCTTAGTCCTTAAGTTCAAGTCCCAGCTTCACCCTCCAGGGACTCCACGCCAATACGATGGATATCCTCATGGGACACACCCAGAGACACTCCCTGAGCATCTACAGGGCTGGGAAGCTGGTTTGGTGGTGCCAGGGCTAGGAGATGGTTGGTGGCATGTGAGGAACTTCTTCATCCTCACACACTTGGGAAACAAAGCAGGTAGAGTCTGCCCAGTTGTTGTCTCCCCACTTGACAGGGCAAACCTTTATTTTTTTTTTCTTTTAAAGAAGAAATAACCTTTTCAGCAAATCCTGCACACTCCTTAACCTCTCGTTTCCCCTGCCCCCCACCATTGTGACATGTCTACATGAAATCAGCCACAGGAAGGAAGCCTGTTGAAGAAGCTATTTTCTGAGCATCTCTTTATAGCCCCGGTTGCACAATGCTGATACACGGAGGCCGGAGGTTGGGCTCTGGGCTCAGGCCCTTGGTGGCAGCTATAACTCAAAAGTCAAATGTCTCAAAAAGTACATGGACCCCATGCACGAGGAGAGTCAGAGATAATCAAACACTTCTATTTTTCAATTTAAAATTTGTTTTCTGTGTGTATGGGTGTTTGCTTGCATGTATGCCTGTGTACCATATGTATGCAGTACCCATGGAGACCAGAAGAGGGCATCAGATGCCCCTGAAACTGGAGTTACAGATGACTATGAGCCTCCATGGGGATACTGGGAATTAAATCCAGGTTCTTTACAAGAGCAGCAAGTGCTCTTGACCACTGAGCCACATCCTCAGCCTCCCAAACCTGTACTTTAAAGAAAGAGACAGAACTGAGAATCTAACTGGGAAGCCAGCCTGAGTGAGGATGAACCAATGGGATCCTCCAGTGAGCATGTTGTGAGCTTAGAAAAGGCTTGGAAAACACACAGCCATCTACTCACAGCAGCCCCCAGTGTCCCAAGATGGCTGCTCTAACATGCCCACTTTCAGATTCTCACGGCAAAGTCATTGGCCTATGGCAGTGAAGAATGCCACAAGTAGTCCCTTGGAGTTCCC
This sequence comes from Micromys minutus, assembly GCF_963924665.1. NCBI lineage: Eukaryota > Metazoa > Chordata > Mammalia > Rodentia > Muridae > Micromys > Micromys minutus. The sequence continues at coordinate 42,813,558 of NC_137959.1, forward strand.
AATACCCATCCACGCAGGTGCCAGGCAGATGCGTTGCCTGTTCACCCATCATGCCTCTGTAAACACGGTGGAGTTTGCACAATGTTCTGTACTTAGAAGGTCTGCTCATCTCCAGCAGGAAATAAGATGAGCCATGACTGCCAGCTGGGTCCTTGGCTTTTCTTCTTATCCACAACCTCCCTCTCCATCCTCTGGACGGTCTCCTCTCATGGTCCTGTGGTGGAGCTGAAGATGTCAGGGTAGAGACTGCTGCTCTTCCTCTGTGGATGTGTTAGGCTCTAGAAAACTCGTTCCAAGCAAAGATGTGACAGTTCTTGAGTGCTGAGGACACTGGCCCCATAGATAAGCGACATTCAGCTGTAGAGGCTGGCAGCTTCCGGAGATGGCCGCACAATCAATCACCCCTTGACCTGTGGTGTAGCTGGTCTTTGCTACTTTTTGGGTTCTTCTTTTCTCACCTGTCATGCCCCCAGTTTCACCCCCTAACACTAGTAGGAGAGAACCAAGGACGAGGGGGTTGAGAAACATTAGGAAAATTCCTGAATCTAATTTATTTCCTTTTGTTTCCTTCTTTGACCATCGCCACTAACAAGCAGTAACTAACCTCCAGGAACAACCAACAACCTACTACCTGCCTCTCAGAGCCCTAGCATCTATGTATCCTCTCAAGAGTTTCCAGAACTCCAAACGTCACACAGTTGCAAACCTTATCTACAGCTGGCAAAACCAGCTTCTGCTAGGGCAGCAGACAAATCATAGTCAGCTGCTGTGGACAGTCTGCAGCAGTCCCACATCCCACACCTGATATTAAAACAAGAGCATGTTTTATGATCTCTCTCTGTGTGTGTCTCTCTGTCTCTCTCTATCTATCTCTCCCTCTCTGTGTATTTAAGGAACCCAAATTCCAGATTCTCAAAAAATGCCACTACAATGTGGCTTTGTTTGGCAAAAAAGGTCTTTGCAAATTAATTTAAGGAGCTAGAAATGAGACCACTCTTGGTGACTTGTCTGGGCCCTATGTCCAATGGAAATACCTTGCAAATCCCAGAAGAGACAGACACAGAAAGAGGCTGTGGGATTGGAGTGATATAGTCAGGCTGAGGAATAGTGTCAGCCACTGGAATTGGAAGAGGAAGAAAATCTCCTTCCTAGGAGTCCCAAGAGGGGACTGGTGCCTTGAATCTGGATGTCTGGTCTCCAGAACTGAGACAGAGGATTCTTGCTGGAGCTGAAGTGTCCAGCCGTGGCACTTCCATGGTAGCCAGGATGGACAGCAGGAATCCAAAGGCATGCATTGTGTCTGGATGGCTGGTTCCTGTGCTTGCAGGTGTCCGTGTGATGGCATGTTATCTCCACGGCAAGGTTCCTATTTCCTCTGTAACCTTTATAGGACATGGTCCTAGACTTTTTATGGGCTACACAGGGTCGTCTCTTAGCTCAGTGATCTCCATAATGGCTACTAGCAATCTAACCATCTGATGGTACTCAGTGGGGAACAGGGCTGGGCACAGTGGTGACAAGGAACCTTCCTGTGCCCATCTTCCTCCTTATCTTAGATTTCTGGAAATCAAAGGAAAGGCTTCTCCCCACTGGGACTGAGGAGTGTGTGATTTCCTGTGTGTCTGAGGAAGAGGATGCCTGCCTTCAAACTGTCTCAGAAATCTCAGAGCCAATCTAGACTTTTCTGCTGGAGTTGTTGGGAATGGCACTTATCCAAGTGAGGTCTGTGCCAAACAAGCCTATTAGAAAAAGTAGAGTATTTATATGTTAGTTCCAGGGTAGAAATGGGTCAAAATCAGCAGAGACTCATGTAATGGGACCAAGCGAGAAGCTAATCAACACAGGGTATCTCGGGAACTGTCTCGAGATGGATCCATGGCCCTGCAGCGCTGGTCTCAGAGATGCCACCCTCCTCCCCTTCTGGTTGCTTCTATTCTTTTTTAGGGAAGCAGCAGCTCAGTGAAGGGGCTCCCAGAGGTTTGGGTTGATGAGAACATGAGACAGAAGCCCGGGAGAGATCAAGAGACTAAAGTGAGTCCTGCCCCTAGCTCAAGAAGTCTTGGGGTTGAGATGAGAAGGGAGGTTGCTCTCAGGCTCTAAGTGTGCTGGCCTGGCGTTTGCTCGGCTGGCAACAGCAGAGGAGGGAGGCTCACCGTCTTTACTGCAGTGTGGTTAGGACGGCCCAGCAGACTGAGGGTTGCTGTTGTGGAGGTGTGAACGGATACACAGGGCATCCCGAGTATTTTCAGTGTGCTTTCCTTCCAGGCTTTTTTTTTTTTTTTTTTTTTTTTTTAAATGAAACAAAGCAACGGCAAAGCAAACAAACCAAAGGAAAAATAGAGCAACCAACCGGGGTTTCATTATGCAGCCCAGCATCAAACTTAATAATCCTCCTGCCTCAGCCTCAATGTACCCTCAGTTTTAATATGATGGAAAGGAATCCCTAACAGGAGGTGTTGGGCAGGAGGGAGTGGGTGTAATGTCCTGAGGCTCCTCTACCCCATCTTATACTGGGGCCCATGGTTCACAGGCAGCTGGGTCCACAAAGGCCTCCCTCATGTTTACAGAGCAGCATCTTTACCATGGGGATGGGTGGGGACTTAGATCCTCAGCAGCCTTAGTTTGGTTTTCATAGATCCACGGAGACAGAAACACAGTAACAAGCCAGGTATAATAAGTCCCATCAGACTCAGGGGCTCCACCTTTTTGTTCTGCCTTCCCTCCGAAAACAGGCCGCAGGGGAAGAACCAGGGTCTGAGTTTCTGACAGGACCACGTGCTGATCTTCACAGGTGTGTCCTCTAGGCTTTGTGGGCGTGGGCGGCGTTTGTGACTCAGAGAGCCTGAGGGACTCCCCCACTGTTTCCTGCTATGTCAGGTGGCATTGGTGGGAAGTGGCAGCTCGGGTTCTGGATCCTTTGCTGTCAGTCTCTCATATACCCCGGTTTCAGTGGGCTGATAGCCCATCCCGGGGATCTCCATATCTCTGCTTTTGGCGGAGCTCCTAGAGGGCCTTAGGTGTGAACATGGAGGAGGGGCGAGGGGAAGAGCTGTCTCTTAGTTTCCCTCTGCGCTGTGATGAAGCAATCGGATCACAAACAACCCAGGGAAGAAAGGGGTCTCACAAGGCAGCTCATGGTCCCTCACGGAGGGAAGTCAGAGCAGGCACTCGAGGCAGAAACTGGGAGCAGAAACCACAGAGACTTAAGAGTTGCTTGCTGGCTCAGGCTTAACTGGCTTCTTTTTACAGGCGAGGAATACTGCCTGGGGGAGGTACCTTGGCCAGTGGGCTGGGCCTTCTCACATCAATCACTGCCTGGAGGAGGTACCTTGGCCAGTGGGATAGGCTTTCTCACATCAATCAAGACAACCTCTCACAGACTTGACCACAGGCTAACCTGGTCTGGACGATGACAACTCTAGGCTAGACCAAACTGGCAGCTAAATGGAACCCAGACAGGCAGGAAGGAGGCTGGACAGTCCTCCAGCTGGTGAAAGGACACTGCAGAGCAGGCAGGTGGTCCCTACTCTGTCCTCAGAACCCTGTGGTAGCATATCTGCTCTCTCTGTTGTTACCACTGAGCAACCTTTTCCCCTCTGGGTCTCGAATTGGATGCAACTACACTTTTAAGAGGTTCAGGATTGGCATGTGTGTGTGTGTGTGTGTGTGTGTGTGTGTGTGTGTGTGTGTGTGTGTAAGACTTGGGGAGACTAGAATAACAAAGAAGAGGTTTAAAAATTTTTTTTAGAAGCAGAATCTAGTAGTTAGGGGAAGTCTGACCCTCACTGGCTATTGGCATTTGTGGGAAAATCAGCAGACTGGTCTCTTGGCTGGCCAAGCCTTTTCGAAGACTGAGAATTGACTCCCCAGCCTCGAAGTCTGACAAGTCCACTAACTGTTTGCTACTCTCTTCTCCTCCATGGTTTGTGGGAATCTGTGCCCCGCAGGGTTGCCTCGGTGGAAGAATCCACCGGGCCACCTCAGAAGGCAAAGGGTGAAGGTCAGTGTCCACAGGAGCGGTCTCAGTGTTCTCAGTGACAGGTCTCAGGGCCGGGGTGTCCGCTGTGACCACAGCCTGGAACTTACATGCTGACAGGTCGCAGAGATCCAATACTTTTCTGAGCCATACCTTTTTAATAAGAGTAACAGAGAGTCTCAGCTGATGTCCTAGGAGAGCAAGAGTGGCCAGAACAGAGCTGTGGGGGCTGGGGTGGGGCTTGAGAAAGTGTAAGGGAAACGCTTGAAAAATCCTGCAGTGTCTCACACGCTGAGAGGAAGCCCCTGGCCACAGAAACAGAGACCTTCCTTCCCTCCAGGTCCCGGTGATCCCAGCGCCTGGAAACTCAGAGATTTTATGTATTTTGTTTAGAGTTCTGACTTCATACAGGTGAGATGCAGGCAAGAACATGCACCAGTTTTCAATGTACAATTTGATGAGTCTTGACAAACGTGTGGGCTTGTCTATTCATTTCTCTGGCACGACAGATTATCTTTACATGATTTCTGAGGTTCCCCCAGCCCTCCGAGGGTCACTTCCCCCTCTAGTTACTTCTCCCTGGTGACCTTTGCTTTGCTATTATTTTGGTCGGGACATACATTTGTGTGTGTGTGTGCGCGCGCGCGTGCGCGCGCGCGCGCACGCATGCGTACATGCATGTTTTGCTTCATGGACATCTGTGAACACGGTGTGTGGCTGATGTTCTCAGAAGCTAGAAGGGAACTGGCGCTCCTGGAACTGGAATTACAAAAGGTTGTGAGGGGGCCACTTGGATTCTGGGAACTGAACCTGGGTCCTTCGGAAGAGCAGCCTACCACTGAGCCATCTCTCCAGCCCCGGTCATGTCTTTAAATGGCTGCATGTTAAGAGGATCTGAAGTGTAGAGTCTCCTAGGTCCAGCCTTTTGCTGCCTTGAGAGTTATCTGTGCATCTGCAGGTATCAACAGCTGGGTCTTTTGCTGCTCCACGAGTTGCTTATCCATCCACTCAACAGCTGATGGACATTTGTCATGAACCCCTTGTCACAGACATCAGTGTGTAGCTGTTCATAGGTCCTCAGGTTGTGTGTCTGTGTAGTGGTTGGCTCATGCAGAGAATTCACCTTCCAGGAACTGTCCACTTCTTGCAAAGTTTCAAGGACCTTTTTGGACTCCGGTCAGCCATGCACAGGGCTTCTGATTCACCTCCTTGTCTTGCTAGCCCTTGGTATCATTAATCGTTTACATTTTAATCAGGTTTATGATCTTATGAAACTTCTTCTTCATTTGTATTTGCCTAGTGACCAATAATTTGGGGGGTGGACGTTGAGGATTGGACCAGGGCTTCAGGAGATTCGAGGCTTTTTTTTTTTTTTTTTTTTTTTTTTTGACAGAATCTTCTTATGAAGCCCAGGTTGGCTTGAGCCTATCCTCCTCCTTGACCTCTTGAATGCTGGGATGTTGCATCACAAACCCAGTGTAAAATCTACTTGGATGAAGGGTCTTTTGAAAATGAAGTTGTTCCTTAGTTTGATTTGGCTATTTTTTTTTTTTTTTTATAATGTTCGACATCAGCTCTTCTCATCAGCTCTCTCCATTCTTGCCTTTTCTGCAATTGTCCCTGGCCTCACTTTCTCCAGAGCACACTTCTAGGCAGAGGCTTGACTTCCTCCAGCTGCCTCACCTCAGGGTAGTTCTCACGCCATTTCCTGTGAGGCCACATTAGAGAGCCTTAGCAGCTCCAAATACCTTCTAGTAGACACTGCCAGTTACAGTGTCCTAACCCTGGGGCTGGATAGACAGCTCAGCGCTTAAGAGCTCTTGCTGCTCTTCCAGAGTGCTCAAGGACATTTACCTGCACAAGATGCTGTAACTCTGGCTCCAGAGAATCTGATGTCCTTTCTGGATTTCACCCACAACTACACATGCACATGTATGCACACACGTACACACGCCAAAACCAAAAAACCTGGAATAGTTCTCTTGCCGAGTGATTTGGGACAATTACTCTACTAGAATAGAATTTCTGTAAGATAACGTTTTTTTTTTTTTTTTTTTTTTTTTTTTTTTTTTAGCTAACTTTACACACCAATATGCTGTGTTACAGATCTGAAGGGAAACACTTCCCCAATGGAGGTGTTTCAGCTCTGAAGAGAAAAGTCTCCCCAAAAGAAGTGTCTCAGCTCTGAAAGGAAAGGCAGCCTGGCTCTGGCTTATATAGGGTTTTGAGGGGAGGCATTTTCCTTGGCGGGGATGGCTTAGAACAAGCTCAGGGATTGGTGAGATTTTCTGCTCAGTGATTGGTGGGTTTTGATCAGGGATTTTTTTTTTTTAAACTCATAAGTGAGCTCTCTCCTTTAATTCTACACATGCCACATTCAAAGGTTCTTTAAACATCTGTTAATTCATTAAATACCAACAAGCTTGTTACATGCCAAAGAACAGATAGCTTGTATAGACAGAAACACTGTATTCTTCGTAGTTCCACAAAATTCACAGTTGCATTTCAGTGAGGAGGGTTAAGCATGGGTTGCATACAAGCAAAACCCTCATTCTAACACAAAGACACAGTCCCAGCCCAAACCTTTAGAAAGATTCTCTCCGCCCCCTGCCTTCCCCCTCCTGTGTGTGTGTCTGTGTACAGGTGTGCCCATGCCAGGACACCTATATGAAGTTCTGGGCATAATCTTGGTTGCTGGTCTTGGCCTACTACCTCGTTTGAGACAGGGTCTCTTGTTACTGTGTGTGCCAGGCAAGGTGGCCTGTGAGCTTCTGGGAATTTTCCCATCTGTTTCCCATATCACCATAGGAATCACAAATGCAGCCATGCCTGGCTTTCTGTGGGTTCTTGAGATCCGAATTCAGATCCTTGCTCTGTGCAGCAAGCTCTTTACTCACAGAGCTGTTACTGTAACCCAAAACGTGTGTGTGTGTGTGTGTGTGTGTGTGTGTGTGTGTGTGTGTGTGTGATGTCTCTCTTACTCCTTGAATTCATGACCTGAGATGATTCTTGCACTTGAGTCTCCCAAGCAGCTGGAGCTGTTAGCATACAGCATTCCCCACCCCCATGTCGGGTTTTGATGGTTAAATTGGAATCGATCTTGTTTTATATTTAAGAGCGAGTTTCACAGGTGTTTAAAACCCTTAAAACATAACTGATCTAGTGGGATAGCAAGCTTGTTCCTAACAGCACAATTCAGTGGGGCTGTGAGGATGTCCCGAGGGGATTCCTGCTGGGCTGGGAAGTTTTGTTAGGTCAGCTCTGAGCCCTTTCCACTGAGGTCCTGTGACTTCATGACCTTGAGTCTCCTGGAACCACTTCTTCGTTTCCTCAGTCTCTCATGACAGAACCCCTGTCCCACTGTCCCATTATTTTTCTCTTGAAGTTTCAACATGAAGCTAGCCCTGGGAATGCCCAGGGCATTCATTCAGCCTGTCTTCTCTGAAGGTCATCCGCCTGTTCAAGGTCACACAATGGCTAGGTGCAAAACTGGAGGCTGAGCTCATGGACCCAATGGCCTCTTGTCAGGCTCTCCCCAGGGCTGCTTGTTTCCATCTTCATGGATCCTCCTTGTGGCTTGTTACGGTCACCATTCACTCACTGCCTGTGTGTGTGTGTGTGTGTGTGTGTGTGTGTGCGCGCGCGCGCGCGCGCGTGCGTGCGCGCGTCCCTCTCCTCTCTGTCTCTCTGGCCCTCTGTCTCTTTCCAAACAAAGTAGCAGGTTTCTCTGAAGCATTTCCACACACACTTGGTTTTGGTTGATCTTTTCCTCTTGCTCCTTCTTTTTCTTCCCCATGCCCTGGCCCCCATCCCAGCTAAACTCTTAAGCCCTAATCCTCCCCACCTCAGATCAAATGTAGTCTTGGCCTTTCCTGTCCTGGAAGTTCTTTTATGGCACCTCATGGTCTAGTTTTCTAGAACCTACCCACACCTACTCTCACAGAAATCCACATGGACACAGCAAGAAGCTAGGATCCATGCAGAAGACAAGGTCAGCATTTGTCTTTCCAAGCCGGGTCACCTGCTCCACGTGTGTTCCTGTCCCATCTATTTCTTCCTGCAAATTTCAGTGTTCCGTGTCTCACTGAAGCAGTAACACTCCAATGGGCATCTTTTACTATCCACACGCCAAGTGATAGACATCTAGGCTGATTTCATTTCATCGCACCTGTGAATTGAGCGGCAGCACACACGGATGAGCATCTCCATGGCACGATGTCGTCCTCTGGGCACATCTCCAGGAGTGATACAGCTGGTCAAATGGCAGTCCTGATTTTAGTTTTCTGTGGCACCTCCATACTGATTTCCACTGGGGCTGAATCAACTGATGGTCTAGCCAGTGGTGAATAAGGGCTGCTCTTTCCTCCATATCCCGGCCAGCGTCTGCCGCTTTCTGGATGATTATCTTTGATGGCCGGGTGGGTACACTCTTGAGTCAACTCTGGAGCCTGGAGTTTCGAGTTAGTGCTTTTGGATTCTGGGTAGACACTTCAGGGGTCATGACTACAACCACAGGCTCAAGTCCACAGGATTTGTTCAGGTGGAGAAGGTGAAGATTTGCTTTATCTGAGTTGGGGTGGGGGTAGTGATGGGAAGGGGTGGGGGTGAGGGTGGGGGTAGGGGTGGGATAGCAGTGGGATAGAGGGGTAGGGTAGGGGCATGGAGATTTGTTTTTTCTTCTTAAATATTGGATCTTGCCAAGCCACTCATGGCTAGGGGATGAGCAATCTTAAGACAAACAGAGTGCTTTTGGGGGGGAGGAGTTGTCCCAGTCTTTAGCTGTCAGGTCAGAGGAGCAAGAGGCTGAGGATAGAGAGCAGTCCGTTCATCTCTCACATGTTGGGGGAAAGTCAGGAAAGTCAGGTTACTTTTTAAAATGTGAGTCATCCTGCTACGAGGGGAAGTCTGAGACAGACCGAGGGAACTCGGGGTGGTAATAGCTAATATTAGTAACAAGTAGGAGGGAGAGAAGCCACTAATAAAGTGAGTGCTCAGAGATAGGTCACCTTTAAATATCAGAGTGGAAAGATCTCCTTCACGGAGGGACTAAAGCGAAAGCAGAGCCTTGCAAAAGATAAGCAATAAATAACAAAAAAAGTGTCACAGAATGAATGTCCATGCTGCCGTGAAGAACCGCAAGATGGGCCCCCCCCCCCATTCAGGAGCTCAGAAGGTGGCTTGTTCTCCAGGAGAACTTACTATTGAAAGTATCCCAGTCTTTCAATTACAAATTAACCGACTTCTACAAACTACTCAATTGCTACCGTTGCAAACAGATTTCAGTTACAAATTAACAGTCCTCTACAAACTAATCAATTGGTACAGTTGCAAACAGATACCAGGGAGCTTTTCTCTAGAAAAAGCAAGGAAGCCTTTCTTCAGGCTCTATCTGGGAAGGGAGCCAGGGAAGTGTGTGTGTCTGTGGCTAGCTCCTGTGGGATTTATTTCAAAGTTTCTAACTTAGTGGGAGTCACTATTTTATTTTGTTTGCCAAGCTAGACTTTCATGTGTCCCAGGCTAGCCTCAAACTCCCAGTGTAGCCAGTGTTGACCTTGACTGATCTCTTTGCCTCTACCTCCGGAGAGCTGGGATTACAGGTGACACCAGCATTTCCGGGTATCTGTCTGTCTATTCATCCATTGAATTTTTTTCCAACATGAGGACTCAGACCTCATTATGTATCTTAGGCTAGACTTTGATGCTTCTGTCCCAGCCCCAAAGACTTAGGATGATGGTGTGACCAATAAACTTAATAAGGCTGGTTATCTTGGTCTGGCCCTTCAGGTTCTGACAGGCACACAGAGCAGGACTGTCAACCGTACCTCTTGGCTTTACTTAGCTGTTCCCGTCAATCCCCCGTCTCATAGTTATCAGAGAGACTTGGGATCCTACAGAAGGAGTCTTTGGGATCGAATTTCATTCATCTTTATCTGTGCTGACAGATCAAAAGTTTGTTCGTTCCGTCTCTGAGCAGTGCCCCATCGCAAACAACATAAACACTTTCGCCTCTGCTCATTGGCTGAACGTCTGTTGGGTTGTTCCTAACTTTTGGTAGCTATTGGTAATGCAGTTATTGGAGTGCCCATATGGCTTCATATCTTTCAAATGAGGGGACATCCTTGCCTTAGTGGTGAATGTAGGTCCAAAACATTCAGTCTTTTAGCTTCTAGTAAGCTGTAGGTTTTGAGGAAACCTACTTTCTAGTTAAAAAGTCTCCTTCTGGGGCTGGAGAGATGGCTCTGTGGTTAAGAGCACTGGCTGCTCTTCCAGAAGTCCTGAGTTCAATTCTAGGCACCCACATGGCAGCTCACAATTGCCTGGAACTCCAGTTCTAGACGAGTTGATGTCCTCACATCCTCACACAGACATACAAGCAGGCAAAACACCACTGAACATAAAAAAAAAGTGTGTGTGGGGGAGGACTCCTATGTTTCTCATTCACTGAGACTTTTTTACAATCGTGGATGGTTGTTAGACTCTCAGTCCACTGTGTTTACTGTACCAACAGAGACAATGTGAGGCTTCTCCTCTCATTTCTCTTAAATTAGTTTTTTCCCTTTTGGTCCCCCCTTTGGGTTTTGAGACAGGTTTCTCTGTGTAGCCTAGGCTAGCACTAACCTTATAATTCTCCTATCTCTGTCTCTTCTGGGTTTTACTATGTAGACCAGGTTGGCTTAGAACTCACTATGTATCCCAGGCTGACCTCAAACTCACGATAAGCCTCCTGTTTTAGCTTCTTGGATTACAGGGCTGAATCCCCACAGCTGGTTTTTATTTCTGTGTATACATACTCACATGTATGTGCACATTAGTGTGGAGGTCAAAGATTGACATCAGGAACCTTTAATTGCTCACCACCTTCTTTTTGAGACACGGTCTTCCGTCATAGCCCTGGCTGCCCTGGAACTCATTTCGTAGACCAGGCTGACCTCAAACTCATGGAGACCCATCTGCCTCTGCCTCCACCTCCAAAATGCTAGAATCAAAGGCTTGCACCACCACACCCGGCTCTATCTTATCTTCTGAGACAGGATCTCTCACTGAACCTGAAGCCCACTGATTTGGTGAGATTGGCTGGCTAGTGAGCCACTGGGGTCCCCCTGCCTCCCAAGCATGGGGACCACCTGTAGCTGTTTTGTACTATGGTGCCAGAGAGAGAACTCAGGCCCTTACAATTCTATTGAACCAATTTTTCTGCCTAGACCTCTCTCTCTCTCTCTCTCTCTCTCTCTCTCTCTCTCTCTCTCTCTCTCTGTGTGTGTGTGTGTGTGTGTGTGTGTGTACCACTCTGGCTGGCCTGGAAGTCACTGTGTAGACCACATTGGCCCGGAACTCATAGAGATCTGCCTGCCTCTGCCTCCTGAGTGCTGAGGTTAAAGGCACAGGATTCCACACCAGGCTTGATTTGTTTTTTAAGGAATGGGATCTTGAGGCCTGGTGTTGTGGGCTGGTGGTAGCCCCTTCCCACCATACATAGTGCCCTATGTTTAGCCTCAGGCAGCCCAAACAGAAAACAAACAAGCATTCCTTTTCCTTTGGAGTCATGGATTTTTTTTTCCTGTTTCCAGTTTTGGTCTTCCTTACTTTGACCTCCTTTGGTTGGTTCTGTTTTTAGTTTCTGAAGGGGTAAGTTTAGGCATTTATTCGAAAAGCAGTCTCCTTTCCCCCACACAAGCCTTCGATGCTGTCTGCTTCCCTGTCAGTGTGGTTTCCTCGTGGCCCACACATTTAAATAGGTTGTGTTTTCATTTTCATTCCACTCAAAACCTTTTATGTTTTCCCCTGTGACTGACTTTTTGGCCCAGGGATTATTTAGAAGTATGTTGTTTAATTTCCAAATATTTAGGGGATTTTCTAAATAGCCTTATGTCATTGACTCTAACCTAATCCCGTAAAATAATGCTGAGAAAACCTCATATGACAGCTGTATTTCACTTGTTTGTTTCGTTTTTCTGATGGGCCCCATGTGGCTGAGGCTAGTCCCAATGTAGCTCAGGCTAGGCTCATATGTGTTACATCTGGGGATGGCCTTGAACTCTTGATCCTGCTGCTTCTACCTCCAGAGTGCTAGCCGTGACCTAGTCACATCAGTACGACTTCACCTGGGGCTCAGCTTCTGCCATCTTTTCAAATCTGTTCAGAACACAGCTGTCACCAGAGAGTGCACACACACTCTGTGGCACAGGCTGTGGGGCTGGGGATTGATTGCAGGGAGCACCTGGACACTTTGGTGAAGTCACATGACCAAGGGTGATCCGAATTCTGCTTATTGTAGGGAAAAACAGGGGGAACTTCATTGTCTGGCATTTAAGGGCTGGCCAATGAGTTGTGATAGGATAAAGACGTACATGGAGCAACGTGGTCATGTTCCATACCGAGCTCCTGACAAATGTAATCTAATGGTTCTTATAAAAGAAAATTTTAGCATATCTATCTATCTATCTATCTATCTTTTTTCTATCTTCTATCTCTACCTATTTCTATCATCTATCTATCTATAGATTGATCGATCTATCATCTATCTATCTATCTACCTATTTATCTATCTTTTTTCTATCATACATCTCTACCTATTTGTATCATCTATTTATTTATCTATCTATCATCTATCAATCTATCTATAGATCAATTGATCTATCATCTATCGATCTATCGATCTTTTTTCTATCATCCATCTCTACCTATCTCTATCTATTCATCATTTATCATCTGTTTATTTATCATCTATTTATTATCTATTATATCTCTTCCTCCCCTCCCCCTCTTTCTCTCTTTCTTCCTATCTCTCTCACATTCTGTATTTCTCTCTCTCTCTCTCTCTCTCTCTCTCTCGTATGACTTTGTTCTACATCCCTTTAGCATAGTGAGGGGTTCAGAGGAACATTTTTAGTGATAGTTGACTCTCTAGAGAAAATATTCTTTACTTCCACGTCTTTATGCATCAGGAAAGCTTGCCACAACACTGCTTTTATCTTTATAAAATGTAAAGCTTCCAGGAGCGCACACACCCTCAATCCCAGCGCTCAGGAGACAGAGGCAGGCGGGTCTCTGCTTTCAAGTCCAGCCTGGTCTACAAAGGAAATCCAGGACAGTCAGGGCTTGTTACATAGAAACACCCTGTCTCAAAACCAAACCAAAACAACAAAAGCAGATCAATTTTACTAGAGAGCTGCCCTGTGAGAGGTGAGGGGCAGGGGCAGGCACAGTGGGGCCCTGTGAGGACTGCCTGCAAACTGACCTTGCTGTTCCCTGTCCCCCTTAGCTTCTGACAGACGCTGCTGTCCTCTCATTCTCCTGCAGAGAGGAAATAACTTTTACATCTAAATTTATCGTCTTTTTTCACCAGTTCCAGGAAATAGTAGTTTTGCTTTCCTGTCCTGCGGCCTGGGGGCTGCTGACTCAGTGCATCAGGACCGGAGGAGGTTCTTCTTTTCTGTGATGTTAATGCCTGCCATTAATGCTGCCCTTGGTGGAGCGGAAATACTTTTAATTTCCTGGTAACGTATACCTAAGGTAGCCAGCGTGGTTTTAGGCATTTATAGTTCAGCTCTGTGACGTTTGTTCCGCAGGCTCACAATGCTGGGCCGGTGTCGCCGTCACATCTTCAGGGCTCCTCAGCATACGCAACCGAAACTGACCCCATTAAAAAATAGCCCCCAACCCAAGCCCCCGCCCTGTCCCTGCTTTCCTGTTTTCATGAATCCACCTGTTTTTGGTACTTTGATCATTACAAAGGTGTACTATTCTGTTTTCTTTCTTTTCTCTTCTCTCTTCCTTTTCTCTCAGTTTAACAATGTCTTCTTAGCCGGGGCTGATCTAACGCCCCTCCCCACCCCTGAAGTAGCAGACAAGACCTTGGACTTCTAATCCTCCTGCCTCCAGCTCCCCTGCGCTAGAGTTACAGGCACGCATCACCATGCCTTGTTTAAGTAGTGCTGGGGATCATCCTAGGCAGCTGACGTCACACGACATGATGTCCCCCCAACATAAGTGACCCACTGTCATGCCTGTCCGTGTGACTCAGAGGAAGCCCATTTCCCAGGTCACGCTCACTGTGGCCTGGGATCCGCAAGGGAAGCCCAGCTCCCTGCTTGGGTGCCGGTCCGTCCACGTCGGCGTCTTTAAAGCAAGAGTTTTGGGAAGTAAAGGAGGCAAATCGTGAGCTGCTACTCGAGGCAAATGCAAAGCGGATTGACAACCAACCATGAGACTGGACATGCCCAGTGCACAGTGGCCTCTGGGACCACCCCAAGGACCATCCAAGGAGGACTGTGGAGGGTGACGAGCTCAGCAGGTCACCCTGCCCTTGGAGATCCACCTGGCAAGTGATAACTTTGTTTAGGGTGGATGCGACCCAGAAAACCTCATTGATTATGTGACAAAGGCAGGGATGCCTTTCTCAGAAGTGATGCCACCAGGTGTGGCAGCACACTGGTAATCTCAATGCTTGGCCGGGAGAGGATGGGCTAACCTCGCCTACCAATCAAGGTCTTGTCTCAGGAAAACAAACAAGGAAACATGAAGGTGTATATGCTCCTTAATACATGTAGCTCAGAGTGGCACACTGGACATGTGTGAACAAAGCTGCTCAGGGACAGTGACCCAGGAGGGCTGTGCCCCACCTGTGACATGCTGCTTCCCCCAGCGTCTCCTCGTGCTGAGGACGTCCTGGGTCAATCATCTTGCTGCCTCTCTTCACAGCCATGTTGGATGGGGCTCCTGTGCCCCTGAGCGGCTTTACCAGGCTCTTGTTTGAGGTGTTTGTAGGGATGCTGGAAAGCTCGGGAAATGAAACCTGCAGGTTTTCTGTTTTAGTATCTAATCATGTGCATAGGCTCACACAAAGGCACGCACATAACCCATGTCCCCTTCACGTTCCTATAATATTCCATTGGTTAGCACAGGCTAGCCACTTAGTACAACTAGTGAGCCGGCAGTGTCCCAGGGAGCCGGCAGACACCCCCCATCCTCTTCTTCCAGACTGCCACTCAGGAAATGTCTGGTTCCCTGTCATGGGAGGGCTGGGGACTGGGGCAAATTACAGCAGGGAATGAAGGTTTCATCGTGTGCCAGATTAAGTCTCCTCCCCCAACACTGTGGTCTTACCCTTTAGCCACGGACTCGAATAGCAGTGGACTCCTGAGTGGGCTATGGCTGGGGCAGGAACCCCAGGAATCCAAGGACCCAGTGCTGGACTCTGAGGCCTTGGTGTCATACCCCAGACCTGCCTCTCTGTTTCTGGGTAATCTCTATTTTCTCACCCTCTGCTCCCAGAAGTCTCTACTCCACCGGGTGACTGCCCAGGTTACAGGGCTGACTGATATCTATCTACAGAGCTCTTCCGGCTGAAATACACATTTCCCAGAAGCCATTGTTGAAAAGTGAAAACCAAAGGGTAAAACCCACTTTAGTGTCAATCCCCCCCTTTACTGTTATCAGTGTAACGTTGTTAATCCGCTGGTTTCTGCCCCTCGATGGAAGATCTGTCCTCTCTCAGAGACGGCCTTTCTCATCCATGGAGCACACAGCTTCAGGAGGGACAACCAGGTACCATCCTAGTCACATTGTTCTACATCCTTTCTGCTCAGATCATCTCTGGAATCCACTGTACTGGAACCATGTGACACGTCTCAGCTGTGACCAGCTGTATTGCACCCTGTGGCCAGAGGCTGCTGTGTTGGCCTAGCAGGAAGATTTGGTGCCTAGGAAGGAAGCTCAGAGATGGCACCAGGTGGGCTCAGCTTCCTGGTTCCTTCCTATTGTGTGTGCCTGCGCATGCTCCAGCCTTTAAGCTCTGTGTGTCTCTGGGGTGGGTTCCCCGCCTGTCAGACCAGTCAGGGTGTGCCTCTCTGGAAGCCTCTCTCTGTACAAGAAAGAGATGCTAGTCCAAAAACAATGAGACACAAGACAACCTCATGGACTTGCTGGAAGATTATATGCGGGTGTCTCTGTGTGGTATGTGTGTGTGAGTTTCTGTACCTGTCTTAGGGTTTTTATTCCTTCACAAAACATCATGACCAAGAAGCAAATTGAGGAGGAAAGGATTTATTCAGCTTACACTTCCATATCGCTGTTCCTCACCAAAGGAAGTCAGGACTGGAACTCAAGCAGATCAGGAAGCAGGAGCTGATGCAGAGGCCATGGAGGGATGTCACTTACTGGTTTACTCCCCCTACCTTGCTCAGCCTGCTTTCTTATAGAACCCAGGTCTACCAGCCCAGGGATGGCTCCACCCACAATGGGCTGGGCCCTCCCCCCCTTGATCACTAGTTGAGAAAATGTCTTACAGCTGGATCTCATGGAGGTATTTCCTCAAGGGAGGCTCCTTTCTCTGTGATAACTCCAGCTTGTGTCCAGTTGACACACTTAAACCAGCCAGTACAGTACCTGTGCATCTGCGCATGTGCACAAACGCAGAGGTCTCAGGCTGTTGGCGGTGTTTCTGTCAACTGCTCTGCACCTTACACAGTGAGGCAAGTCCCCTCAGTTGAACCCCAAACTCTCCAATACAGCTAGTCTTGCTAATCAGCTTGCTCAGAAAATCTCCCGTCTTCAGAGTGTGAGAATTACGGGTCACCATGCCCTCATGACATGTTCGTGGGTCTGGAGATCAGACTGTTGATCCTCACACTGGAACATTTTGTCTCTTGGGGCTTCTCTTTCCTCATACATGACTTCTCCTGCCACAACTTGTGAGGCACTTACACATGGAAAACTGCAAAGAGAAAGATGATGGTTCTTCCTCCCCCCTCTCCTAATCCCAAAGCTTCAGGATTAGATTACAGCAAGAATTGACAGGCACCTTTTTGACTCTCAGGAATTACATGTCAGCCAATGACTGGCAGGATAGAGTCAACCTCTTAGTGGGTTTCCTGCTGCTCTAATAGAACACCCCAAGCAAAGCATCTTAGGGGAGAAAGGGTTTAGCCAGCTCAAGGTACAGTCTGTCACATCAGGGGATTCAAGGCAGCAGGAGCCAAGAGCAGCAGTTTGCACATGCCCATAATCAGGAGGCGGAGAGCAATGCCGCTGCACTGGCTTGTTGTCTCCATTTATAGGATCCAGGACTCTCGTCAGGAAAACCCCTGCTCACAGGACGACACTTTTCCCACCTCAATTGATACGATCAGAATATACCCACAAAGCCAGGTCCGTTGGTGCGGACCTTAATCCCAACACTCAGGAGGCAGAGGCAAACTGATCTCTGTGAGTTCAAGGCCAGCCTGGTCTACATAGCAATTCCCAGGACAGCCAGGTCTCTATATAGAGACCCTGTTTCAACAAAACAAAAGACTCCCCCCACAAAATAACCCCAAAACCCATGACCCCCTCCTCCCCTCCCCCGAGCATGCCTAGTGGTAGTTCCCAGGTAGGTAATTCTAGATGTCAAACCGACACACAACCTCTCCTAGATCTCAGAGCAGCATGTCCCTTACACAAGGCTGCTTTGGTGGGACGGAAATCCCTCGCTCCTGGGGATGTTGTGTGAACAAGTCTTCAGTCCCACACGCCAGCCTCCACACCGGCCACTTCTCCTGAGACTCTGGAAGCCACGGCTGGGTCACAGCAGACAGGGGCTTTGTCTCCAAACCGCTGTCACACCACATGGCTCACAGTGCTGGAGACGCTGGTCCCTCAGCACACACAGCCCACTTCTCTCTCAAGCCTCAGCTTCCAGGAGCCTCCTCAGAACTGTGCGGCCACCTGCCTGTTGCAGAGGGCCTTGCGTGCACTTCTCTCATTTTCCCTCATTGTCTCTTGCTGATAGTTAGTGTTTTCGTGGCGAGGGGGCAATGACCTCAGTGTTTTTAGATGACATAATTCTTAAATTTCTCCAAGCAAAAACCAGAATAGAGAAGTGGGAACCTTGGGTGAAGGCTGTCGCTCGGTAGCTTTGGAGATGGGAAATGGAGACTCGATTTCAGTTTGACCTGCCGCCGACTGTCAGAGTGTTTCTTCTTGCTATTTCTGAAACATGTAGCCCAGGCTAGCTAAGGCTCCCTAGGTGGATAACCTTGAACTCCTGGCCCTACTGCCTCTACCTCCTGAGTGCTTGGATTACAGGCATGTCTGACTCAGTCTTAGTGTTTGAAATAACACGGTCACTAAAAATAAACTATAATCCTGTACATATATGTTCCATCCCAGACCCACGCCTGCTGGTTGGAACTTGCCTTGACTGACAGGCCACCTGATGGCACTTGTCCATCTGGGGGACACAGCTCAGTGCATCTCAGTATAGCCCTAAGGCTGACACCTGGAGAGCTCGGCTGCTATGGAGTCTGAGTTTTCAGGTTTTTTCCCTCTGTGTAGAGTTTGTGTAATGTTTATTGTTACAATAGGATTGAAACCACATGGAACTGTGGGAGGAGGATATTTGCCGCACTGGGGAGAGATCCTGTGGGTAAAGGTTCTGGCTGAGACCCTGCCCTATGGCCGGAGCCAGACAAGAGGACTGCCTCTTTGGAAATTCCCAGGGTCATGGTCAGGGAGAGCAGCCACCCACAGAAACCTTCCTAAATGGCACGGTGTGTCCATTTGTCCTGTCCACAGCCAGGGAAGAAGGTCCTCAGAGAGGACTCCATGCCTTGTTGGTAAAGGATACTTGCCTCTGTGAGTCCCCTGGGTGATCCTCAGACATCTGCCCGTGTGTGCTCCTGTGCTAGTCCTCAAGGACACCTTATCATGTCCTAAGCAGCATGCTGGGACCCAGCCTGGTGGCCAGTAGGATTTCTAAAGGGGGATTGTAGCACATTCGGGGCAGCTTCCTCAGGGCAGGCCACCTGCTGAGGCCTCAGAGAGGAGTGACCGCTGGTGCTCAACTCACCTTCTCTCTTATAGCCATTTGGTCCTGGACCGCAGCCCATGGGATGGTACCGCCCACACTCGGCTGGGTCTCTTGTCAAGTTGATGGTCAATATAAACTAGCCATGTGACCACGTTACATTTTGATTAGTCATTCATCAATTATTTATTGATAGGTTATGTTTTTGATGATTATGAAAAAAGCGACTAAGAAGAGTCATGCATGTTTCTGTGTGGACATACATGACGGTCAGTTTTAGTCATCAACTTGACACAAAGTAAAGTCACCTGGGGGACAGTCTCCATGAGGGCTGGCCTGTGGGCACATCTGCGGGGGGTTGTTTTGATTGTGTTGACTGAAGTGGGAAGATCTGCCCGATATGGGTGGCGCCATTCCCTAGCTTTCGGTTCTTCAGGTTTCTGTCTCCTTGTCTTCCCCACACCGATGCACTCTAATCTGGAACTATGAGCTAAGATAAACCTTCTGTCTCCTGAGTTATTTCTGTCAGGGCATTTTATGAGAGCAACAGTAACCAAACTAAATCAGCATGTTTCATTCCTCTTAGGTATGCAGCTAGGATGGAATTGCTAAGTTACCAAGACATGGGACCATTTTGTGTGTGTGTGTGTGTGTGTGTGTGTGTGCGTGCGTGCACATGGGAATATCAGAGTATACCTTCTCTCCTGCCACCCAGAACCCATTTGGAATTTGAACTCATGCCTTTACCATCTGAGCCACCCCCATCTGTGCCCTTTGCATGTTTTCTAGTTAGTGGTTTGCTGTGTTCTGATGGTTTGTGGGAGTCCTGGTTCTTTTGGGATAATAGTCTGCTTATACTTTTTTTTTTTTTTTTTGGAAACAGCTTCCAGGTCTTGTTTTCTTTCTCTGTTCTTTTTTTAAAATATCACCAAAACCTTATAAAGCATCACTGATTTCCTTTATGGATTATGCCGCTCTGAGTGTTTCTTGTCTGAGAACTTGCTTGCTAGTTAACTTCTAGAGTTGTTGGCTCATGTTTTCTCCTAAGGATCTAGAAAAAAAACTGCCTTTTGTTCTCACACCTTCTTTTTCTCTGTGTGTTTCTTGTGTGGTATGAACTATTCTTTAAGAATCTTCCCATGGGGGCTGGAGAGATGGCTCAGAGGTTAAGAGCACTGACTGCTCTTCCAGAGGTCCTGAGTTCAATTCTCAGCACCCACATAGTGGCCCATAACCATCTGTAATGAGATCTGGCGCCCTCTTCTGGTATGAAAGTATGCACACAGGCAGAATGCTGTATACATATAAATAATTTTTTTTTGAGGCTTACTTAAAAAAAAAAGAATTTTCCCATGGGAGCTGGACCTGAGCCCATGAGAGGGGGAGAGCTGAACCTGCCCTTCACTGGCTGCTTCACTCGGGAGACCTGGTCCTATACCTCACCTGTGCAACACAGTAGAGGTGGCCCTGGTGACTATGGCACAGGTGAGCCAACCCCAAGAATGTGAGGGCTGGTCCAGCCCCTCCCCAGCTGGAGCATTGGGTGAGTGCTTGCCCTTGGTGGTGCTGATGGGATGGGCTGACTAACTCAGCCGCCACCCAGGCCCAGATCCAGGGCCCTGAAATTGACCCACTCCAAAATCTATATCATCTGTGAAAGACTGAGAGTCACGAAGAAGCCAGTCCTGCAGATCCAAAGCTGCAGAGGTTGGAGATGAAGGGACAGGGAGATGAGTGGGACCAGGGCACAACTCACAAAGAATCAATAAAGGTTAAAAAAGGAAAGAATCTTCATGGCTAGTACATGATTAAGTAGTCTTTCTTTCCTCTGCTGAGTCAAGCTCTCCTCTGTCATGTGTGTGTCTTCACACACCCAATGTGACAGATTCTGTGCCAATCCTGTTGCTCTTGAGGTTTTTGCTTTTTTTTTTTTTTTTTTTTTAGAAATGTAAATTACCTGTATCCCATGTAGTACCCACAGAAGCCAGAAGAGGGTGCTTAATCGACAGGCAGTTGAGCCACCTGCCTGCTGTGGGTGCTGGGATCCGAACCCAGGTCATCTGAAAGACCAGTTGACCTGCTTGTAACTGCTGAGCCATCTCTCCAGTCCGTGTCTTAAAGCTTTCAACTTTGGCTGTTCTCACGGTCTCTCTTCCAACAGACTTATCAGAGCCTGGATGGCGTCTATGGGGTTGGTCTTCCACATTCCTTAAAAGCACTTGGACTCTCCCCACCAACACAAATCTGCTTAGTCAGGTTTTCTTTTATGACTTGCAGTGACATCCTGCATTTTCCCCTGTAAGCATCTGCTTGCCTTGTGCAGATTGGTTTTCATATATTGTACATATCAACATATATTGTGTACACACAGATTCTTAGTTAGACCCTGCTTGTTTTTGTTTTGCTTTGTTTTTTGAGACTAGGTTTCTCTGTGTAGTGTGGCTGTCCTGGGACTCCCTCTGTAGACCAGGCTGGCCTCTAACTCAGAGATCTGCCTGCCTCTGCCTCCTGAGTGCTGGGATTAAAGTCATGTGCTGCCACTTTCCAGCTTGTTTGTCTGTCTTTCCCCCTTACCATGTTGTGTTATGGCAGCAGGTTTTCTTGTGAGACAAACTTCCTGCACCCTGAGGTCAAACTTGCCCTTTTCATTTGGTAAAAACTCGGGTGTCCAACTTGATTTTTTAAAATCTCTATTTCTAAGTGATGGTGCGTAATTCTTGTGTTTTAAAAAAATATTTCTTAGGGTGGAGATGTGCCTCGGCAGTCAAGAGGCTTGTTGTTCTTGGGTAGGACCCAGGTTCAGTTCCTAGCCCAGATACTGGGCTGCTTATAACCGCCTAGAACTCCAGCTCCAGGGGATCTGCTGCCCTCTTTTGGCCTCTTCGGGCACTGCACTCACATGCACAGACACATAATTAAATGGAAAACAAATCATTTTAAAAAATATACCCCCACACACACACCATTTTTGGATCTGGATTAATTCAAATATGGGTCTCAAGTTTCTTTTTCTTTGGAGATGGTTTTTTTTCCCCTTCCATCATGTGGGTTCAAAGACAAGTGAATGGTATTAATCCACCATATTCCTTGGTCCATGGAGTGAGAGAGTCCTGCTCTGCTCACCTATAGACAGGTCTCTCACTGTAACCCAGGTCGACTATGAACTCTAGGCAATTCTTCTGCCTTTGTCGCTAGCATGCTGGGATTACAGGTAGGTGCCACCATGCCCAACAGCTCAAGGTCCTTGAAAGTGGTTAACTGCCACCTTGGGGAAACAGAAAGGACCTTGCTCTCGACAGGTGTGCAGTGAGCAATTAACCAGCCGTGCGAGATGCTTGTGGAAATTCATATGTTGAAATAGTTAATAGCAGAGCCGACACACTGGTGAGGTCCTAAGAGCCAAGAAGACACTCAGGGGGAGAGAAATCTGAGCTCCAGCCAGTCTGGGCCGATCAGCTCTGATGAGAGGCACACACGCCTGTGATCTTCCCGTGTTCCCAACTCCCTTGAAACACCAGGTTTCTATCCACCTACCTCCAAACAGCCACTGAGAATTGTCTTACGGAGGGGTCACTCCCAGGCAGACACATTCACACCTGCTTCAAGCCTGACTTCTGTGCAGTCCCCGAGCAGACGCAAGCGCAGCAGGTGTGTGTTGACAGGCTCTAGCTCGGCTCCCAGGTGACCATGGCCTTATTTGCATGTTCGGGTCACAGGGATAAGAGTGAGGGGCACCGAAGAAGATTGTCAGGAAGGAAGTGACTAACCGGTAAAGAAATGTCAACCATGCATGTCCTATACCCAGCCTCTCTCCTTCCCGGTATCTCATGGCTCCTTTTCAGTTTGGGGGGGTTGACATGCCACTGTAGGCTTCACAGAATCGCTGTTGTTATTTTGTAGTTTTGTGATGTGGTCTCAAACTTATAATCCTCCTGTCCACGACTCTTGAGGTGAAAGGCCGGTACCACCAATCCTGGGCAAACGAGGCTTTTAGATCTAAAATAAACCCTGAGACACGATTATCTCAGTGCTTTCACATCATAGAAGAGGAAACAGAGGTGCGAGTCACACCCTCATCCTCTGTGCTGCACCTGCATCCCCTGAGTGGGACACAGTGGAAGACTGGAAAGCCTAAGATTTGAAGGCAAGAGAGGCTTTAGCCTGCTGGACCTCAGTTTTTCCAGCTGTCAAATGGGAATAACCAAAATGAGATAATGCCTAAGCAAGAACTTTACAAAGGGGAGAGGGAAACTCGGACTTT
Organism: Micromys minutus; assembly: GCF_963924665.1. Lineage (NCBI taxonomy): Eukaryota > Metazoa > Chordata > Mammalia > Rodentia > Muridae > Micromys > Micromys minutus. Next base: position 42,836,580 of record NC_137959.1, read on the forward strand.
AGTTGCTGCTGTTAGCCTTTGGGGCTGCTCAGCACGTCTGAGGGGAGTTCTAGAGTGCTGGGGGTCCAGGAGTCCCTGGCAAGCTCTGAACTCAGATGTGAGCTCTGTCTACGATCTTTCCTTGCAGGAGGCTTTGCTGGGCAATTCCCTGCTACATTGCAGTCAGCCCTGGAAATACAGGGAGTGCTGTGGAGGGAACACAAGGAAGCTGCCACCCAAGGTGGCTGTGTCCTGGCCTTGAAGCACTTGCTGAAAGCCTTCCAGGGAAAAGTAAAGCCACCCTAGGAGAACAGACTGATGGGTTGAATCACAACACCTCTTCCTTTCTCTACCTGACAAAGGGACACCCGCAGCTGACTGTTACTCTAGTGTGACTTTTTTCCAGGTGTGATTTTCATTGGGGTCTGAGGCAGGAGAGTAGAAAGTGAAGTGTACCTTGGGCTGTTTAATAAGTTCAAGGCTAGCCTGAGATTCAGAGTAAAATCCCGTCTCAAAAAACCATCACACACTTTTAATCCCAGTACTCAGGAGGCAGAGGCAAGAGGGTTTCTGTGAGTTCGAGGCCAGGCTACTCTACAAAGAGAGCTCCAAGACAGCTAGGGGTACATAGAGAGACCCTGACTAAAACAAATAAATAAAAATCAAAATACTACTTAACAATCCTCCCAGCCACCCAAACCTAAAGCCACCCCCCCAAACAACATCCAACTCTCTAAAACCCCGAAAAGCAACAAAACAGAGAAACCCAAACCAAGCTGAGAAGCCCACTTCCGGGCACAGCACTGGTGCCTTCTGGAGCACAAACCTCTTTTAGAGAGGGCGCTTAGCCCAGCTCACCAGTAAGCAGATTGGCTTAGGAAGGGGACAAGCACTTCTCGAGGGACACAGACACCACGTGTTGATGGGGTTGCTTGCAGGCTGACGTCATGGCTCAGCAGATAGAGAGGCTTGCCATCAAACCTGACACCTGAATTGCAGCCCAGGCCCCCACATGGTGGAAAGACAAAGACAATCCACAAGTAAATAAACTCTGGCTTCCACACATACATCATGGCATGCGCTCCTTCCTACACACACACACACACACACACACACACACACACACACACACACACACAGACACTTATTAATTAAAATGTACTTTAATTTAAAGAAGGATTTCTTGTAAACAGTGTCAGTAATAAGCACTCTGGTATGGTATGAATCATGTGTGGTTTATATTAAACACACATACGTATATTTTTTACAGGGCCTCATGTAGCCCAGGCTGGCCTCTAACTCATTTAGTTCTGGATAACCTTGAATTCCAGATCCTTCCACCTCTGCCTCCCAGGTGCTGGTTGCAGGTGTGTGCCATCATACCCATTAAAATCTACATTTTCAGTAAACTGGTATCTCTTGACAATAGTTCCCAGGAGAGTTCAAAGATATAGTTTCTGCACACTAACAATCCATTTACTTTGGAGAGTTGTTCTAAGCACTTCCACTGATAATAAAGACACGTGACCTCCGACCCCTGCAGGCCCGAGTTGCTTCCTCCACTTCCTCTTTATCGTGACTTCCATGAGCTTTGGTGTACCTTGCAGACATGCTGTGAACATTACATCTAGCACACCCTGGGTATCTAATAAATGAGCTAACACCACCCTCAAAGGTGAAAGCAGTTTATTTAGGCTACAAATAAACAGAGGTGTGTCTCAAATCTGACTTGTCTTCTTTTCTAGAGGAAAGAAACGATTGGGGTACTGTTATCAACTAGTCAACTATCATCCAAGTCCACCTTTAGCAAACAGAACAGACGGATCACGGATCCAGTTAAAGAGAAACAAGCTAAGAAAACAGGGCAACGGTCACTCTTGTAGTGTAGATAAGTTTCATCACAGTTCTGAATAGCTTGCTAAGTAAGTCCCAATTAACTAGCTTGAAGTAATCTCACTTTTATTGGTAGAAGGTGCTTCCTGCATTAACAAAATCCACTTGTGCATAAGTACATGTAGAACACACAGGTGCCCACTCACACACACACCCATGTGCACATACCACACATGTACACTTCGGCACACACACATGCACACTCACACAAATGCATACACATGCACATGCACACCTGGACTCACGGCTGCATGCATGTGGTTTTGAGTACCCTGACAAGCAGAGGTCCTGTGCTGAGTTCAGTGCAAGAATTGATGAGTCTTTTGTTATCTTCTGAGATCGACTATAAACTTTGCCATTCTCTCTCTGCCTTTCCCGGTGAGTCACTGGAAGCCATGCACCTGCGGCCTGGGCTCCAGTCTCCAGTCCAGCCCTAGGGATATTCTGAGTCTGGGTGACCCGATCATTGTGTTTTAGGTGGTTTTGTGTCCTGTTAACTTAAGTAAAACAGGATAGCTTTCCCTTGAGTGTACATCACTCCACACCACTCATGGACACGCCGTGTGTCTGGGCTCTGTGTTCCCACTCAGCCCTGCCCCCACCCACAGGAGTGTTCTTCTGAGTGTCACACAGTCTGACTGCTTTTCAGGTGCACACCCATGAGACTCTGGGCCTCTGTCTGTTTGTTCCCTCTGTCCATCCTGCACCGTGGCTGGGAACAGAGCAGCCTGCCCTGTTCACTGCAGTGCGCTTGTCAATGCTTGGTTGGTGTGTGTCCTAGTCACTGTTCTATTGCTGGGAAGAGACACCATGGTCACAGCAACCCAACTGGGGTTGGTTTGCAGTTCAGAGGTTTAGTCCATTTTCATCATGGCAGGAAGCACGGTGGTGTACAGGCAGACATTGGACCATGTAGACCTACATCCTGATCTGTAGACAGACAGACAGACACACACACACACACACACACACACACACACACACACACACACACACAGAGAGAGAGAGAGAGAGAGAGGAAGGCACTGACACACAGAGAGACAGAGACAGAGATACAGAGAAACAGAAACAGAGATACAGATAGGCAGACAGAGACAGACACAGAGAGAGACAGAGATACAGAGAGAGACAGAGATAGAGACACGGAGAGAGACATAGACACGCACAAACATACACAAAGACAGAGAGACAGTGATAGAGAGAGACACATACATATAAACACACACACACACACACACACACGGTGGGGGGGGGAAGAGGAGGATCTGGAGTGGGCTTTTGAAACCTCAAATCCTACCTCCTCCAATAAGGCTGTACCTCCCAATCCTTCCAATCCTTCCAAATACTCACCCCCTTGTTACTACTAAACACTCCAATATGAGGGCCATCCTTATTCAAACCACCACAGTGGTTTTGCTGACTCTGAGAAACTTGTAATTTTTTTCCCCTAAAGACTTTTGCTTGTTTTTTTTTTTTTTTTTTTTTTTTTTCTTTTGAGACAAGGTCTTATGTAGCCCAGCTTGCTCCCCCTCAAACTCACCAATACAGCTAAAGATAATCTTGGACATCTGATCTTTCTGCCTGTCTCCTGTGTGCTAGGATTACAGGCATGTACCAGCATGCCTGGTTTGGGCTATGCTGGAGACCAATCTAGGGCTTTGTGCTTAGCTAAGAGTTTTACCAGCTGAGCTACAGCCCTGGCCCTCCTGAAGTTTGGGGAGAATGAACGAGATGAGATGTCTTTGCGGACTTTCTGCCTTCACTTCTCTGGGGCTTGTCTAGCAGCTGGCCCACCTGACTGAGAGAAGGTTCCTCCTGTTTGCCAAAGTGCTTTCCAGGAATGGCAGGTCCCATCCCTCACACGGTCCCCAGCACCTGCACTGGTCAACTTCTAGTCATTTTGGAGAGTGGCAACATCACCTTATTACCAGCTCCCCTTGGGGACATTTGGACCATTTTCATCAGGTCTTAGGCTGCCCTGAACACCACGGCTGTTTAAGCGTTTTGATTCTGCTCCCCCCTCCCTCCCTCCCCTTTCTCCATCAGTCTTCCCCTCTCTTCTCCTCTCTTAGCTTGCTTGCTGGAGACAAGCCTGTGCACCCAGGGCTCGGTAAGTTAAGCCGACTTAGTGCTGATACTCCCTCAAGAGGAAGCAGCTCAGAGTTGGCATCTGTGTGTCCTTCTCCTGACAAAGTTGGTCAGCTTTGTGCAAACAAATAAGTTTGGGGGAACAAAAGCCCTGAACACTTGTCCGGGCTAGAGGGGGAAACCAGCAGATGCTCAGTGATTGGCAATGGCTGTGAAGCCTTCATCAGAAAGCCTTTGGGTGGTTAGTGCTCTACTAACCCAAACGCTAGCGAGCCAAGGCTGTCTCTGAGGAGGGAGTGTCCAAACAAATGCAAAGTGGCTTCTCGGATCTGGCCAGAGAGAAGGGCCATGTAACACAGGGGTTCCTCTTGGGACGTGGGAGGAATGAGCATGCGCTGGTTATCTTTCTTTCATGACGCTGGCTTCAGAACTCAGTGCCCCTGCTTGGGTTAAACGAGGCTTTCACCACTGAGCTGTATCCCAGGTCAGTTTGTCATTTGTCTTTTCTTATGAATGCACAGGAATTTAAAGATTGTTCTGAGTAGAAGTCCCTTCTTTTTCTTTTTGAGACAGAGGCTCAATTTGTAGCTCAGGCTCAACACAAACTCTAATCCGAATGCAGGGATCTCGGGCATGCCCCGCCTCCTCTGATTTAGCCAATCCGAGTGCTGGGATCCCAGGCATGCCCTGCCACATTTGATTTAGATGCTCTTTCTAGACCACATGGTGTCTCTCCAGCCTTGACTCCTCCCACAATCAGAATGCCAATTCACACTTTATCATATTTATTTATAGTGTGTGTATGTGTGTGTGCGCGCGCGCGTGCGCGCATGCATGTGTACCAGTGTATGTGGGTGTGGGTGTGTGTGTGTGCTGAGAACCCCATCAAACTGCAGGTGATAGTACTGGGTAGATAAGAAAAGCTTTGAAAAATGCAGTTTTGTGGGGGTCACACATACAGGGCAGCATGTTCAATGGGGAGCAACCTCCCTACACAAGAAAAGGGTTGACTAAGCTTGCTTCAGCAGGACACCGGGAGGCTTTGATCATGAACAGAGAGAACACACACACACTCACACACACATACACACACTCACATGCACACACACATGCACATGAGCACACATATATACACATGCACACACATAGACATGTACACAATACATACCCATATATACACACACAGACACACATATAAACACATGCACACATATACACAGCACACACCCACATATACGCACATGGGCACACATATACATAGAAGCACACACACATATACACAGAAGCACACATTCACACACATACACACATGCACACACATATACACATGCACATACACACACATACACTCATACACAGATTTAAAATATATTTAAAAAATTTAAAAGTTCGAAATATACTTTGTTAAAGATATCTTTGTGGCTGGAATCGGGATTTTAAAATTAAGGTCTATGAAGGCCGGCATAGGAAAGAGGTCTGAAGCTGGATCCTGAGGATGGGGAGCTGGGAGAACAATGCCCCCTCCAAAGATGCCCAAGTCAAAATCCACAGAACCAAGAGTGGTGTCAGGGGCTGTCTCTCAGGTGACTTCAACTAGAGCAATGGCTCTGGATCATCCAGCTGAGCCCAATATAGTCACAGAACTCTTAGTCAGTGGTCCCCAACCTTCCTAATGTCACGCCCCTTTAGTACAGGTCCTCATGTCGTGCTGGCCTCAACCATAAAATTATTTTTGCTGCTACCTCATAACTGTAATTTTGCTACTGTTATGAATTGCGAGGCAAATATCTGATGTGCAGACGGTCTCGGGTGATTCTGTGAAAGGCGTTTTAACCTGCAGGTTGAGAACCGCTGTCTTAGTGGAACAGAGGTTGCGGAGAAGAGCCAGGGACATGATTGGACACGAGGAGATCTGGTCTTTGCTGGCTTTGGAGATGAAGAAGCTCACAGACAAGGATTTGCCTGGAGAGAGATGAGCTCTCCCAGTATCCGCTCCCCCCAGAAGGCCCTGCTGACACAGGTGGGTGAGGCTCTAGTGGCAAACAGTGAGTGGAGAGGAGGCAGTGTTTTAGGTGACAGGAAGGTGCATTCGTGTGTGTGTGTGTGTGTGTGTGTGTGTGTGTGTGTAACAGGGACAGAGACGGAGAGAACGAGACAGGGACAGACAGAGATTTGGTGACAGTGCCTATAGCAAGGGCCCTCGGAAGAGAGGCCTGGGTAACCTGTGTCTCACTGGGTGGGGGTCTGCTCTCTGGGTCTGGAGAACGTGTCAGCTGGGAAGTGGTGATGGACTCTCTAGAACACTTGGTGTGGTTCTTCTGTTCAGCTAATCCCTTTCTCCTATGTTCAGCTAATGCCTCTTCTCCTATGTGGTGATGTGACCTAGCTCCATCCCTGACATATGACTTACACCTCTGTTTCAGGAGGCTTTGATAGGTGGGATCCTACACTGAATCTCTCCTGAGTGTCTATAACGTATGCATGTCTATAAGGCATGTAGAAAATGTACGTTCGGCTCACTGGAGACACCTTCATAGCTTCACCAGCAAAGACCCTGTCAGTATTCGGTCGTGAGCCAGTGCCCACCGTAGGTGTCTGGGGTTCTCTCAGGTCTGAGTGGAAACTTATTCCAGACTTCTATGAAGAATAGAAAAAAATACTTTCAGGAAAAATAAACTAGGCATCAGCCCCCACCCACATCCCAATGGCGTATGGCTTCAGGACAAGTTATCAGGCAGGCTAGGCTGGTGTCCTGTAGTGTGTACAGTGACACCTGCTGCTAGGACCAGATGCTGGGGCTGGCTTCCCTGATCTCTCTTTAGCTAAGAGGCAGGCATGCTGGGTGAACATATGAGCTTGTCTCTGACATTTGCAAGCAGGAAAATCTGCATAAGATTACAAGGCACATATTTGGGAAATGAAAGGGGCATAAATGCGCACAGGAGTCTGTTGTAGAAATCTTCCGAGCGCATCTGACTTCTGGACTCTACCCTTCGCAGCAAACACTTTAGAATACTCTCACATCACTATTAAAGAACTTGAGCTGGACCGAGGCGGTGCATGACACCCAGCACTTGGGAGGCAGAGGCAGGCAGATCTCTGTGAATCTGAGGCCAGCCTGGTCTACAGGGTGAGTTCGGGAACAGCTAGGGATACAGGGAAACCCTGTCTCCAAAAACAAAAATAAATATTTTTTTTTGAGCTTTGAAAAGTAGTTTTTACTTGAAATTCTTTGGCCCCAGGGAACCCCCCTTGGCTCTTGACAGTTGGATAATATTTATCACTGAATTAACAGCTGGTAATCTACCTTTCATAAAGCCTTTCTGGTGTACCAAAATGCTCATCAGGATAAATTATAACTTGGAGGTTCTGTTTGAAAAATCCTTATTTGAATTTGTATTTATTTGAAACCCAGCCGTGTATTTCTTGTATCTGGGGATCACTTAAAAATTCCTGTCCCGGCTCCAGTGTTTCCCTAAGTCTTTTAAAAGCCAGACGAATGAGAATCCGGTAAACGTGGCTGCAGGTGTATAAATTGGGCAGCCCGCGATGACAGTCCCTCAAGACCCTCACTTAAGGCTCCCCGCCCCCACTTCCTACTCTGGTTGGGAACAGGCTCGACTGGGCTCCCGACACCACTGGGGACACAGGGAACAGACAATGCGGAGCCTTCCTGGGGGCATCCCAGCCCCAGCGCGCGCAACTCCTCTGTTTTTTTCCAGATTTTCAGCGCAATTTCAGGCGGTTATCCTCCATTTAGAAGGGCGGGCTGCAAGTGGCTGTCGTCCAGCACACAACTCTAGGACCGGCCTTTGCTCTGAAAGAAACTCCAACCCGGGCAGGTGACACTCAGGGCACCCCTGGACACGTGCTCGTGACAGGAGCGCCCCAAACCTGACCGACATCCCGAAGACGACTGGAGCACCACCAACCACATTGACCTTGGGCGACCGCCCCAGCACCCCGGCCATTCTTGGGGCAGCCCCCTCCCCCGCCACCCCCGGAATAAAGAGAGAAAAGGGCTCAATGGGGCTCCGGGACGCGAAGAAGTGATTTCTCGGAAAGGCGAGCGCTTCAGAGAAGGCGGACCCGGAGGGCTGCGCTGATTGGGCGGCGCCAGCGCCCTTCCCGGTCTCCAATTAGCTTGAGTGAGCGTCGCTCCACGTGCGGGACCCGCCCCCACCCCCGCCCCGTTTATAAAAGCAGGCGCGCCTCGGGCTCCGGGAGCCCGCGGCCGGTCGCCGAGGCGCGGGCAGCGTGGGAACTGGCGGCAGGTAGGACGCGATGGGATGGGTGCGCGGGCCAGGGCTGTGACTCTCCCACCTCCGCCCAAACGGAGTGTACATCACGTTAGCAGGTGCTTGCTCTGGAAGACTGGCCGCTTTTCTAAAAAAAAAAAAAACAACCAAACGAACAATCTCTCACTTTAAAATCTGCCTGATGGGCAACTTCTTGACGAAGAGAGTTAGATCTGCTAATCATCGCGTGGCAGCCCGGCTACAGGAGCGAACTACCCAAAGCCCGCTGGTTGGACTCGCCCGGAGACCGACTGGCTAGTGACAGTCTGATTGCCCAGTGGCGTTGGACTTCTCTGATTGCCCGGTAGTCCAGGGGCCCCCGGAAGGAGAGTTCCTTGTAGGTCACAACTCCCAGAACCAGATTTGCTAAGGGCTCGGTTGGCCCCAGGCTGTAGGGGCAGACTTTTCCTGAAGGAAAAGATTACTTACCCGCAGCTGGGCAGGGGTTCAGGGGGTAGAAACGAATAGAAGCCAGCCATGAGTGTTCTGGAATCTTAAAATGGTAGGTCACTTTTTTTGTTTGTTTTTGACTTGTTTCCGAGACAGTGTGTAACTCTGAAGCCCAGGTTCATTTGGATGAGCTCCTGGTTATTCTCTTGCTTCATCTTCTGAGTGTTAGGATTTCAGGCGGAGCCCCGGTACCTGTATGCTCAACGGCCCCCCCACTCTTTTCTTCTAAAGCCAGAGATAAGCGCGGCTACGCGACAGTTCTAGGTTTGCCCCTTTACATTATGGCAGGCTCCCTCATGAAGAATTGGGACTGGTTCAGTGACTTGGGGAAGACTGGGGCCAGAGAGAGACATGTCTGTGATGGGTTTCCTGCTCAGTGGTCGGAAGGTGCCCAGGGTTGAGGGAAAGAGATGGTGTGAGCCCTGCCACACACGGCTGGTGCAGATGCTGACGTCTGTGTTAGGTGAGCTTCTGCACCCCGTCTTGTGAGGAGCCTGACCTAGGACACATTGCCTGGTTGTAGATTAGCTGTAGACAGGACTGGGCCCTCGAAATCAAGAAGAGGAAGCTATAATCATGTGAGCGTGTTTAAAAACCATTAATTGTCCATAGTTTGGAAGAGAGTCAGGCTCTGCCTGCCTAGGGCCTCAGAGGTGGCTTCAAAGGCTATGGAGGGGATCGTACAGGTGCTGAGAGCTGGACCCCACCGAAGCTTTCTTCTGTTTGAAGAATGAAAGAAAGCCTCGCTCGTGCGTGCGTGTGCTGACACTGGGATAGTGCTGATGGTCTGTGCTGTTCCCAGGGGATGGCTGTTCCTTCTACTCTCTCCCCTTCTGGGTTAGAGGACTTCACCTTCCTAGCTTTCATGGTCTGTAATTCACCTTTCATTTCAACGACTGCGTTTCTCTGTTACCCACTAAGACATCTGTCCTTCACAGTTCTGGGGTGTTGGGCACCTGAGGATCCTCACAAGAAAGTGCGTTTCCTGTTCTGGAGAAACTTCCAGCCATGCCAGTGAAGTTTCTTTAGATTTCAGGAGGTTCAGGGACCATGGGGTATGAGTCACAAACCCATCTCCAGGGGCTGAGTTCAGGCTTTCAATTGACATATCCTCAAATACTCTGGACCCCCACCCCAGCTCCCATCCCACACTCATTCTTAGAGGCCACACAAGATGCTATCAAGCCAGGAGAGCCTCCTCTTTCCTCTCCAGAACAAGCTGTAGAAGCCAGCACCCTACTTGTTTTTTTTGGGGGTACCCGGTGGGCATTTTATTCCTCTCACTAGGTATTCCTTTCTGACCTGTCATTTATGAATGCAGTGGTCTTAGAATCCTGGGGTTCTTGAGATAGCCCTTCTTTCCTGATTTTCTTGTGAGGGTCCTTAGAGTGGAAAACCAGTGTCTTCCCAAGGTAAAGAACCCTTGCTAAGGTCAGGGTTTCCCAGCCATCTGCTGTTTTGTTGGAGAGGTGCCTCAGGTGGCAGAACACTGTAGCTCTGGGTCCAGTCCCCAGCAAGGGGGAAAGATCAGGAGTTTAAGGTTATCTTCATCAACCTAGGAAGTTGGAGATCAGCCTGCAATATGAGGCCATCTCAAAAACAAAACTCAGAACAGACTGGAGTCTGACTCCGCTTCAGCCCTCTCACCCCCTTCCAAGCCTACCAGTGGCAGCTGAGGCTGCTGGGTGGGAAAGCTGAAGTCAGTCTTGGAGAAACCTCACCTCCCTCCTCATAGGCTGCTGCCGGCTTGGCTTTCCTGCCCCCACTGCTACCCGCAGCAGTCTGGAGTTTCTGAACCGCACACCTCTTATTCTGACCACCCTGTTGCTTTGCGGGACATGCCAGCTCTGGATGTGACTGTTCTCGGGGACATCTTGTCTCTTCACCGACGATTACTTCTTTCTTTCCCTGCCCCAAGAGGTCATTTTGGTTGGAAGGGCTAGAAGTGCTGTGCTCTGGTTTTCGGGGTGGGCGTTTGTCCAACTGCCTTGGGGATTTCCAGGCTGTTCTAGTAAATGCCGGCTGCAAGTCTGTATGGGCAAATGCTTGCTCTTCCCAGCCTGTAGGCAGAGCTACCTGATAGTGCTGGTGAGAGTGTTCAAGCGTGCCATTAGGTGTCTGGGGATAGCGGGCCTGGGTAGGGAACCCCTGAGCTGGCTTTGGACTGTCCCCTTGTCCTCACCGAGGGTTGATCCTAAGAGTTCCTGAGGAAGTACCTGTGTTGCTGGAGGAGTCTTTTAGGACACAGGCTGTGGTACAGGTACTTTACAAACAGCTCCCAGACTGAATCCCTGTGGGAACGGGGCCCTATACGTCTGATATTCCTGTTACCACCTTAGCTAGCAGGTTGCTGCAAGCAGTCTTGAGAGTGTCCTCTTTCCCAGGTGGTGCTAGGGTCAAAGTCTGTGAGGAACACCAGTCCCTGGGTATCGTTAGTCAGGGTGGTTCTCAGAGCGGTGAGCAGCTCATAGGAAGCACGGAATCATGGGAGAGGGACTTCTTCCCAGCAGGTGCCCTCAATGTCAGGGAAGAGCTGGACCCACATCCAGAGTCATGGGTGAGGCACATCCGTGAACAGCCTTTCAGTTTTCATTTGGAATTAGGGCCACCAGGCACTATTAATTTCTCATGGCACTGGCCCAGATGTCTCCCAAGCCGGCACCTTTGTGTGGACGGACGTCTGGTCTTCCTGTCAGTTCCGGGACTGCTCTGACTCACAGAGATGCATTTGTTATACCAAATGTTTTCTTTCCAAGGATGTGTGACCGGAATGGCGGGCGGCGGCTGCGGCAGTGGCTGATCGAACAGATTGACAGCAACATGTACCCGGGGCTGATCTGGGAAAATGATGAGAAGACCATGTTCCGTATCCCCTGGAAGCACGCCGGCAAGCAGGATTACAATCAGGAAGTGGATGCTTCCATCTTCAAGGTAAAGCTCCCTGCGTCCCCACGCGCTGGTTTCTGGTTTCCCTCTGGCTCTGGAGTAGGAATGTCCTAAACAAGGAGGAATGCCTGCCTCTGGAACATCCCCTCCATGAGGTCAAGAGGGACTTTCCTGCCTGCTCTGCGCCCCTAGCCTTGGCATAACTCTCATGTTCTGCTCGGTGTGCTAAGGAAGGCGTCAGTCTTTGCTCTTTCAAAGTGTAAGTCCTTCTTGGCATGCTGGGACCAGCTACGAGGGTGACAGCCCTCCACAATCGCTTCTGGGTCAGGTTCGAGGGGCATCCTGAGTTTGCGCCTAATGTTTCTCTCTGAGAAGACTAAGTGGTATCACCGAGGGCAAGCCACGCAGCGAGGCTAAGAGCCAGCGTCCTCTCGCCTCACCCGGGCAGCAGGTGATGCTCCTGTTTGTGTTCTGTAGTGCCACGGAGAGAAGTGGCTTCTCCAGGGTCTCATAGCTCTTGTGTGATAGAGCCTGAATTTGGAACCGGGTGGTCCAAGGTCTTAGCTCTTTACAGTATGGAGAACTAGGATAATTTTTCCTTAAGCTCAGATATCTCCTGAGGGTTGTCATAGTCACCTATGAGTGTTCCTAAGGCATTTGGGCATCTCCATTCCTCTCTGGGGAGTTTCAGAGCCCTAGGTCATGGTCAGCCCACACTTCTACTTTGTGAGCAGCTGCAGCCTTTAGTGGTTTGACCCAGAGCTGGGGTTGTAAACCGCTGCCCTTAGTTTTCTGTATGTTGTTGGGAGCTGGGGCTGGGGTGGAAGGTAATGAGGACCATGAGACCCACTGAACTGCTGAGGGCCAGAAATAGACTCAAGACTGTTTTCAAGAGGGGAGCAGGGCCTGCAGAGACTGTCTTGGAGGTTGCATTCTGGGGACACAGTCTCCCCTTTCCAGTGATAACTCTGAACCAAGCCTATGGGAATTGGCATTGGCACTGAGCTTGGAAGGAAGGCACAGTGTACTTGGCTGAATCTTTCAGGAAAAGGGCAGAGTTCTGGACCAGGGGTCTCAGTTGTTGCCGGAGACAGCAGATCTAGTTCCCTGCAAACCAGGAGTCCTGAAATAAAGCCCCAGATTTATGCATCTTGTGCAACGTTCTTCACGGCCGACAAGCCGTTTCAACAGCACCGAGGAGAATGCGCAAGATTCCCAATGTTTCCGTTGGTTACGCAGTCACTCTGTGTGGCAATCTGAAACGAGACATCAATCTCGGCAGGAATGGCGGGAGATCAACGGGTGCCTACTTGATTGGGAGGTGGGAGAGTGGCGGGAGATACAGGGCGGAGAGGGTCTTCTCTGAGCTGTCCTGTGTGGGGTGGGTACCTCTGCATCATCAGCCAGCCAGAACTTGGCTATTGAAGAAACCCTACGATAAGGCCTGGGGCAGATAGAACCATTTTAGGGGCTGTCTGTTTAAGTAAGAAACCCGCTTTGCTCAGTCAGTTAAAACCTTTAATAACTGAAGGTGCTAAGGAAAAGGTATATGCTTGCTTTTCTACCAGGGAAAGGGATTACACCAGAGAGCCCTGTGCTGTCTACGGGCAGCATCTTGTGGCCTCCTTCCTGTGTAGACCACAGAGGGAGAATGAAAAAGATACTCAGTTTGTGTCAATCAGGCAGGGGCTGAGATTCCTTGGGCCCTGCTGAAGATAGGCCTATGTATCACTTACTCTGTGTGAGGAGGAACTTGAAGGATGGAATAGGGGTGAATTTTTATTTTACTTCATTTTGAGTTTGGAACTTACATAGTTCAGGCTGATCTCAAACATGCTACTCAGCTGAGGGTGACCTTGACCTTCTGATCCTCCTGCCTCTACCTCCCAAGGGTTCAGGTTACTGGTGTGGGCCACCATACCTGGTTTATATGGTGCTGAGGATTGAACCCAGGGCTCATACACGCTGGGCAAGTCCTCCTTATCAACTGAGCTACATCCCCAGTGTGAATTTTCAAAGCTCGGTACAACACAATGTCAGCGGAGAAGAATTTTAAGCAGTGGGTGCCTCTGTGGGTCCCAGGATCACCCACTCTCTAGTTTCAGCCCTGAGAGATTGTGCAAACAAGATTGCCCTTTAGAGATGGTTTCTGACCAGATGTGGCAAGGCTCAGGGTAGGCTCACGCTGGTACCCAGGGCTGCCTCAGGATGCTTCCTGACCATGGAGTCTGGCTTCATGCCTGAGCCCTCCAGTCTTTCCTCCCAGAGGAAGCATGAGCCCATCATGGAGGGCTAAGCTGGGCAGTGCTGTGAGACACCTGCTGACCAGGACACTACTGCGGTCCCTGTGCTTCCTCAGGTGCCACTGGGGAGTGGGTTCACCCAATGATTTAGGGGTGGGGGTTCTTCACTTTCGTGACAGATGTTCTGGGTTGCTATATCCAGGGAGAGGTAACTGCTGGGGGAAGCCTTAGTGTGTAGGATGGACTTCACTGTGTCGGTGGCAAAGAGGCAGAAACTTCCAGAAAACCCAGCCCCGAAGTCACTGCTGAAATCCACCAGCTGTTCACAACAGCCCGAAAGTCAGTGTGTGGCCAGTGGTGCCATTTAAAATAAGGGCCAGAACTGGAAACTCTCTACTTAAAAAAAAAAATTCTAAAAGAGGGTTTGCAGCTATGTGAGAGGAAGTGACCACTCAGGCTCAGGGGTAGGAATATTCCTCCAGCTTCTTGCTGAGCAGAGATACAGAATTTGGCATCAACAGTGCAGAAAGCATTGGCCCTGAACATGAGTGTTCCCTGTGGGTGTACGTGTGCCTATGTGTGTGCATTTGGAGGCCAGAGGCCCGTGCTGGTGTGTGTTTATTACTGTCCACCTGCGTTCTTTAGACAAAAGAGCTCACTGAGCCCGGAGCTCAGGGATTAGGTTAGGTTGGCTGCCAGAACACTCTGTGGATCCTGTTAGCATGTCCCCAGCACTGGGCTCACAGGCACACATCTCCATCTTTTTCTGTGGGTACTGGGGATTTGAACCTGGGTCTTCATGTTTACAAACAGGTATTAAATGGGCCCCTGCTTAGATTTCTGGTCTTTGCTTAGATCAGAAGCTTTGGACAGGTCAAAAAAAAAAAAAAAAAAAAAAAAAAAAAAAAAAAAAAAAAAAAAAAAAAAGAAAAAAAAAAGAAATTAAAAAAAAAGAAGGCACTTAGCAGGGCAAATAATTCACTGCATTTTAAGTGGCTAGAATCACGCAAAAATGCAAAAACAACTTTTTGTATTAAAAAGAGAGACTGGTGAATACATATGTGTTCCTTTTCATGCCTGGGGTGTTATTTGAGAAAACAGAAAACCTTTGACTGTGCTGGTGAAGCCATTCATACCTTCTTCTTCGGGCTTCACGACCGGAGGCCCCCAGATTCTTCAAGCCAGAGGACTTTGTCAAAGATGCTTCCAGGGATGTGGGGAACCTGGGGAACCTGGGTCCAAATTCCAGCTTTGCTGGGAGTTTTGGGGATCCGTACCCCAAAACTGTTTAGATACAGTGGTCTTCCTGAAGTCCAACTGGGTGCTGACCTTGGACAAGGGTTGATGGCCAGAAAAGTCTCTGGGGAGGGGGTGATGTGCAGCCGGCCTTCGAGTTGAACTCTGTGGTTTGTGTCCCTCTGTGTTTATCCATTTCTCTCTCTTTCTTCAGGCCTGGGCAGTTTTTAAAGGGAAGTTTAAGGAGGGGGATAAAGCTGAACCAGCCACGTGGAAGACGAGGTTACGCTGTGCTTTGAACAAGAGCCCAGATTTTGAAGAAGTGACTGACCGGTCTCAGCTGGACATTTCCGAGCCATATAAAGTTTACCGAATTGTCCCCGAGGAAGAGCAAAAATGTAACTATCTTCTGGGCCCAGGAAGCCTTCTAGGGCCCTCCCTCACCTTCCCCCCCTCTGCTCCTGAAGCCCTCAGTCCACAGGGTCAGAGCAGGCATGCCACCCACAGGGTTTGGGTGCCTGGTTTTAGCTAACCAAAATTGTTCTCTCTTGTGTAAGCAGACATGGAGAGCTGCTCTGCTGACCTCACACGCCATGCGCTGTCAAGTGGCAGCTTCCTGTGGGGGGAGTGGCCAAGTGGAGGCAGGGAAGGGTGGAGGACTCTGGGTCATGGCTCAGAGCTGGAAGCTGGCAGAGCCCCTGGAGCTCAGTGTAAACTCCCCTGGAGGGTGTGAGTCTCTGCTGAGGTCTGCGATGCAGAATTCCCTTTTGCTTTCTAGCAGTTTGCAGAGGAGGCTGGGGAGGAGTGGGCAAGCCAGCGATGGGTATGAAGGTCCAGTGACAGTTCTCCAGTCAGACAGGCCAGCAGCGGGGACTTCACCGATGGCCTCGGTGTGTCACTGATAATGGGGATAACATCATTCCTGAGGTTTCTTCCAGCAGTAAAGTCTCAAAAGCATCTGTCAAGAAGGGAAAGCCTTCCCCATCAGAGCCTCATGGCTCCCAGGGTCTGGTTCATCCTGTACTGCTTCTAGAAGGCCAAAACAACCCCACTTCCTGGCTTGTTTGTCTTCGCAGTGATTTGAAGCAATAGGGAAGTTTCTTTCAGAGCCCTGCTTCCCCAGGATCAGCCAGGCTTGACCTGGTAAATGACCCTGACTTGTTTATAGCATGGGTGGAGGCCCATCACCTGCAGTGTTGGGAGTAAAGGAGAGGCAGAGGAACATAGATAGCATTTGCATAGTGCTTGTCCTGGTGTACTGTACTATGAACTTGAGTGATTTGCCAGCTTCTCTGGGTGGGTGGGTGGATGTGTGGGTATGTGGGTGGGTAGATGGGGCTCTTGCCCTCTGCTTGACCAGCAATGGATTCTAGATAAATCTCTCCATCTGGATGAAGCAATGGGGAGATCACACAGGTTCCTGGGAGTGGGGAGCCTGGCGGGGGCGGGGGGTTTGTTAGTCCTGTGGAGGTTAACCTCCCAAGGCAAATTTCTGACCAGGGAAGAGATACATAGTGGGTCAGAACCCATCTGGACCAGGATACCAACAGATAAATCATTGGCTCCCTGGGAGGCAAGCGGAGACTGTGAAACAGGGCACATGTTACTTTACCATGTGGCACACAGGTGCACGCGCATGAGCGAGCGAGCACACACACACACACACACATACACACACACATACACACACCACACGAGCACACACACACACACACACACACACCACATTCATGTAAAAGGACAGAAAGATTCTGCTACCTGGCTCCCTACCTTTCAGGAAATCTCTGGGTGTTTTCAAACACCCAGACGAGCAAACTTACCTTCAGTATATAGGCCATAAGTGCCTGGTGTAAAATGCACCGGATGGGGTTCAGATAGAAGGAAGAAACTAAAGTCTGGCCCTTGTCCTTTAAAAGCCTGTGTTTACAACCCCCCACCACCCGCCACTTCTCCCTTTTGACTTGGCAGATCAGATGACCGGGCCATGAGAAGGAACGGCTGAGCCTTTCCCAAACCTTCCTGCAGCTGCTGGTCAAAACCAGCGAGGACTCTCACCACCTCCGTTTCCTTAGTTCAGCATTTTAAGAAAAGGTTGCAATGTTCGGGCTGCCCTAGGTCATGGTGTCTGTCCCCTTTCACATAGGCAAGCTGGGCGTGGCACCTGCAGGCTGCATGACTGATGTCCCGGAGATGGAGTGTGGCCGTTCAGAGATCGAGGAGCTGATTAAGGAGGTGAGTGGAGGGGTCTCAGGCCCCTCAGAGGCACTGAGAGCCTCTGGCTCTCCAGAGAAGTGACACTCCTACCCAAAGAGACAGAGTGAGGGCCTCCCCAGCTATGTCCCCAGGCCAGCCTCTCTTTACTGCCTGTCCTCCTGTGTGCTGCCAGCAAAGCTTTGCTAAGCTCCAAGCTTAGTTAAACACGTTGAATAGCATCTTTGAAGAACTCCTCGGAGTCTTAGCCTTGTTTCTTAGCCTGGCTTTAGGAATAGAATGTGACCTTCTCCACCGCTTCTGGTCATCCCACGGGCCTCATGGCAACCAGGTGGCTTGCTTTTCAATACACAAGTTTTATTCCTGAATGTGCCATAGGTTTGGATGACTGAGGCCAGTCGGACTCGCTAATTGTGGTGGAGACTGGCCTGTGGTCCGATGCTCACCTAGCATGCACGACCGTTCCCAGCAGTGCACAGAAAACACAGATCTTAGAATAATCCCCCTTCGCATGCATGGTCGGCAGCCTGTAACTGAAGGTGCAGCGCAGGCTCTGTTTAAGTTAAACAGATGGCTTTTTGTGTGACTGTTTTTAGCCTCTTTATCGGATTCTTTCAGTGTCTATACATGGTGGGGTTTTCATAGCCGAAACAACCCTTTAAGCTCACGTAAGCAAGATGAGGTCTCTTTAGATGGCAGGTGGCCCAGACCCTGTCACCTCAACTACCCAGGAGGCAGAGGCCAGGTGGGTTTAAGGCTCTAGCTGCAGAATGAATTCAAGGTAGGAAACTTTATGAGACTCAGCCTTGAAAACAGAAGGGGGAAAAGGCTGGTAATGATGTAGCTCCGTGGTAGAGCCCTTGCCCCGTGAGCACAAAGTCCTGGTTTCCATCCCCAGCTCAGTGGCAGCATAAAAATAAGACCAAGAGTGTTGTTAGCCCAGCAGCTGTGGAGCAGTACATCCAGCAGTATCAGCATCCCAATCTGCCCAGCTCTGTGGCACGTGGCCGTTGTGATCTTCTGGGTGGCCTTGGTTCTGCGTCCCCTGAACCTTGTCTTGTTTTCAGTATAAGCCTTTGTTGCCAACTTGCCTGAGCCAGTGGATGATTATGAGGCCACAAGCAAAGGAGGTTTCAGGATGTCTCCTAATGGGACGTATCCACCACTGCAGGCCCAAGACCCCTGTGTTTCTCTGAGTTGAAGTTCTCAGAGCACAGTAGGATTGGCTTGGTGTCACCCCAGAGGGTTGCTCCAAAACTGGGCGTGCCATGTTCCTGGGCATCCAAAGGCCAGTGAACTCCTTTGTAGCCAAGGCTAGTTAGAATGCCAGCCCGGTGGGTTTATTGTCATCTAGGGTCTAATGAGTTGCTAAGGGAAGCTCAGGTTCTATCCCGTGAGATAAAGTCATGGATTTGGTTGCGTATCTGATACTGGGTTTTACAAACATGGAGTGGATGGAAGGCTGTCCTGGTGACCCGTGACTCAACTGCTCCTTTCTGTCACCCGATCCTACAGCCTTCTGTGGATGAATACATGGGTATGACTAAAAGAAGCCCATCCCCACCCGAGGCCTGCAGGAGCCAGATCCTCCCTGACTGGTGGGTCCAGCAGCCCAATGCAGGTCAGTGTGGGTGTCTGGCACTGGCACTAGGCTTTTCCATTATGGTAGGAGGTACTTGCCACTGTTAGGGTCCATGTCCTGTGGAAGGCTCCTGAGTCACAGCCATGGATTGAGACAGCCGAGATGCAGCTTCTCAGGAAGGCACAAGGGTTGGTTGGTAACAGGTAGTTATGCATGGCCATGCTCCTCCATACTCTCAGGAAGTTGAGGGGAGTCTGCCAACATCCCCAAGACTCAAGGGAGGCCACATCTCTCAGCCACCTGCCTCCTTCCTGTCTCACCATCAGTGCACCCCCAGAGCCAGAGAGAGTCAGGGCTTCGGGATTGGGAGGGGAGCTCAGTCAGGAGCAGGCAGTCGCTTAGAAGCCCATTTTGGGGAGTTTCATGTCTTGGTGGTGCCTCCTGTTTACTCATCCATAAAATGGGCGCCAGGACCTGCCTGGTGGGATGAAAAAGTGAAATAAAGGATTCACTGCTTTGTTAGTATCTGGGCAGTACACTCAGGCTGTATATACTTAGAGGGTCATTCACCTGGGCCCCTACCTCAGTGTGTGAGCAACATTTATGGCTCATAGACATTTTGGTTTCCTCTTTGCTTCTTTCCTGCTAAGACAGGAGCTGCCTGGAGGTCTCGGCTGGCCTTGCAGGACTGTGAGGTTTCCAGGCTCTGGGTGTTAGTGTCCTGCAAGGGACCTTGTGCTGCAGGGATGTCTTTGGCAAAACATCTTTGGGTTTCTGTGTCTAAGAGCATGAGTGATCACATAGAGTGAGATCTGCCCACCAGCACTGACACCAGCATCCCCCGGGGATACATGGGTCCTCCCTACTCATAGCACCATCTCAGCTGGGCATATCCTTTCTGTTCTCTGCTTACAGGCCTGCCGCTGGTGACCGGGTATGCCGCCTATGACACACACCATTCAGGTACCAGGGTGCTCTGGGCGGGTATGGCACAGGCTCTGCTTAAAAATAGCCCATGGCATGGGCAGGGTCCTATGGACAAGTGTGGCCTGGGGGTAGCTTCCAAAGACTGATTCTTCCTCCTTGTTCTGTGTGGTTTGGGAGCAGGCAAGTGGCCCAGCTTTGCTGAACACCTCCCTGAGGTGGTCATAGTCAGCCAAGTGTGTCTTCAGAGGCAGCTGTGCACCATGGAGTGTAGGTTGCTCGATTGCTTTGGCCTTGTGTGTGGGGACCTGACTTCTTGGAGCATCAAGTTCACCATATGTGAAATGCTTTGAGAATCCGAGTGCTGCACTGTTACTAACACGGTCTAGTAGGGACACAGCTGGTCAGTGTCTCCCATGCACCTGTAGTGAGAGTCATAGAGACGGTTGTACTGATGCTGATGGTGCTGATGTTGGTGCGGATGTTGGTGGTGCTGATGGTGCTGATGGCTATGGTGATGCTGGTGATGGTGCCGATGCTGACCACGATGATGTAGATTGCATCAGTGCTGCCTGTAGAAGTTGGATCTGGTTCTTCCTCCCAGCCCCATGCTCTCAGACTCCAAATATATTTACAAACACATTGGCCATATAGCTAGGCTCTTCTCTGACTGGATCATCACTTAAAATAACCCATCTATTCTAATCTACATTCTGCCACGTGGCTGGACACCTTGCTCAGGTACCACGTGTCTGTCTCCTCACATCTTCCTGGGTGAGTCTCCCGTGCCTTGCTCTAGCCCAGAATTCTTTCTCCTTTCCGGATGTCCCTCCTCCTACTTCCTGCCTAAGCCATAGGCTGTCAGATTGATTATTGATAGGAACAACATCCATACAGACAGGAAATTCTACAGCTGCCTTAATGAACAAAATGATCCTTCCCCTTGGAGCCTATATTGGAATCCCCACCCCCAGTGTCTTCTGGCCATCTTCTCTGTGGCCTGTGTTATTTTGCCTCTCTGTTGTGTATGTCTGATGTCTGTCCCTAACAAAGTGCTTTGCTCTGTATTTATGGGACAGCACAATAGACATAGTTTGGGAAAGGACTAGGAAATTTTAAAATAGAGATCTTGAACAGTTTTTCAAGGGAAGAAGTTACTTTGCTGACTCCCCACTGGCTGAGAATAGCACTCAGAGCTGCAGACATGTTATATCCTCATGTTGCTCCAAACTTTGGGGTGTTTGTTTTTGTTTGAGGTTGCTTTTAACCTATTGGCGGTTGATTACCATAGTGTGTACACATGTGTGCACATGAACACACACACACACACAGATACTATTTTGGGTCATAGACATGGGAGAGTATTAATTTGAGATTTAAGCTATGCATTTAACTGGCGTTGTAAAAGCTGATTTTATGGGAAAGCTGGGGCAGAATAAGGCTGGTCACATGGTTCTCTGAAAGGCAGATTAAATAGGCAGAGACCATAGTATGTAGACAGATCAAGGATATACTTTTAAATGGTCTCAAGGCAAATTATTATTCTGGCTGCAGAACCTGGCAAAAGTTCAGTTTCTGAAGGCAAAAGGTGTTTCCAGAAAAAAGTGATTATTACCACAGGTGATGTTTCTGATGGTAAGATGGTGGTGGTGGTGGTGGTGGTGGTGCCACTGCTGCTGCTGCTGCTGCTGCTGATGGTGATGATGGTAGTGATGACGCTGATGATTCTGATGATGATGGTGCGCATGGTACTGATGGTGGTAATGCTGGTAACCATGGTAATGGTACTCATGGTATTAATGGTGATAATGCTGGTAACCATGGTAATAATGGTGCTGATAGGGATAGCTAGTGTTTGTAGTGTGATTTTGGGTGCCAGTCAAGGCTGACACTCTTGTGGGCTCTTTTCTTCTCCCCATGCCTTCAAACTCCTCTGGGTTATGGAGATAGGTTGTCTCCCATTTCACAGGTCTTGATTGTGTGGCTGAGGCCCCAGAGTGGAAATTTGGTGCTGGTGTCCCATCCTTACTGGCATCTCTGTGCCATCCTACGAGCCACTATACTGTCTGGTTTCATGGTAGACTCAGTGGGCCTCAGGGAGAAGCTGTGGGAATCATCACGGAGGTAGAGGCTCACCAAGAAAACCACAAATACGTGATACACCCTCTCTCTAGTGCCAGCCCCTGTGTGTGGGGTCCTTTCAGACCTGACTGCAGATGAGAACTATGCTGGTACAAACTTCCGCAGGCATTGCCTCCAAGTCTCCTCTCAAGGCCCCTTAACTCACTCACAGGAGGCCTGGGGTCACGGGCTAAGCCTTTGGCCTTGTCAGCCCCGGGCTGTGGCCCTGAGAGTCTGCTGACCAATGCATTCTGGGTCACACTGGCTGGTTCCAGACCTGCGGCCATCTGAGTGAGAGGTAAAGTCAGCCTCTGAGGAGGAAGTGTCTTTGAGTCTTGCACAGCTGTCTCAGCACAAGTGCTGGAAGCGAGGTGTCCTCAGCCACTGTGGGAGCAGGTGCCCCGAGCTCTTCCAGAGCCTAGCTCACATGCCCTATCTCTGTAGATAAGCTGCAGCCGGGCTTCCTGACTGCAGAGATGACACGGGGTAAGATGGGTGAGGCAGGGGCACCACAAGGAGTAGGGGAGACCTCGGCACTGTGCAGAATCTTGGCCTTGAGGGCTATTCCATGGTAGCTGCCTCCCTGTGATGACCAGTGTTTTGGGCCTTTAGACCAGGCTAGAAAAGAGGCCTTTTTGGTATGTCAGCTCTTCAGGGTGAGTTGGAGCCAGCCTGCTATGGGGAGCAAGGCCAGGCTCCCTGAGCACACAGCTGG
The DNA here is from genome assembly GCF_963924665.1 of Micromys minutus. Classification (NCBI taxonomy): domain Eukaryota; kingdom Metazoa; phylum Chordata; class Mammalia; order Rodentia; family Muridae; genus Micromys; species Micromys minutus. Next base: position 42,859,206 of record NC_137959.1, read on the forward strand.
ACTGGCAGGGTCTGCACCTCTACCTCATCAGCCTGCAAAATGGCTGTGGTGACCAGCAATGTACCGCAGGGGTCAGATGTGTGGATGCACCCAGTCCTTGCAGACCAGAGATTTCAGTGTGTAGCACCAGGAGTCTCATTAACGGACCACATTTTGTTCCATTTCCCTGGCTCATGTGGTCTCACAAAAGACCCCCACAAAGCTGGTGCTCTTGCCATCTCTACCTTGCTGATGAAAAGCAGGCACAGAGAGGTGGAGCCGCTTGCCTCAAGTCACACAGTTGTGGAATTCAGGACAGTGCTGGAATTCAGGACAGAAGGTGATGCAGATGGTGATGGAGATGGTGATGGTGCTGATGGTGCAAATGTTGATGCTTATGGTGCTGGTAGTGGTGCTGGCCCTGATTTTGTGGTTTTATTGGTGGGCCCGGGATCAAATGGGTGAGATGCTGGGATTACTCACACAGGGTCTCTCAGGCCGGGGTGCAGCTGGTGGCTGCACAGCTTTAGGACACCATGGGTTTGGGCAGCTATTGACTTGCGCGGCTTCCAGAGAGAAGCCTGGACTGGTCTGAGGTGGTCAGGCGAAGCTTAGGATGCATAAGGCTGATGTGGAGAATTCAGTTTACAGCAGTTACAGAACTTCTCCAGTGCCCTCCCTGTAGCCCCAGGCTGTACTGGTGTCCCAGCTCCCCACACTGGAGCCCCAGCTCCATGCTGGCTGTCAGTCAGGGGCTGCTAGATCCTCTGCATTGTACTTTTCTTGCCTTTTCACTTTGTAACTTTATCTGGTATTCTGTTGTCCTTGCCTGTAAGAGGACATCAGTGCCGCCTAGTAGACAGGAAGCCAGAGGCCAAAGCAAAGGAAAGTCAACGAGAGCCAAATACAGAGCTGGCAAGTTTCCAGCCTCATGGCTCAAGTTCAAAGTATTCCTCCTAAAAGACGGTTGGGATTATCATGGTCTGTTGGTGCCAAACTGAAGCTTCTCTCTCTCTCTCTCCCACTCTCTCTCTTTCTCTCTAAATCTTATTGATTGGTTTGTTCACATCATGGTGCTAAGAAGGAAACCCAGGGCTTTGTATGTGTGATGCAAACACTTCCCCTCTTGACCTGCATCCTCATAGCCAGCTGTTGAGGTGACAGGGAGAAGGGATGGTGAGGTTGTACGCTGTGGATCTTTCTGGAGGACAGGCTGTGTGTAGGACTGTACAGAGGCTTTTGATCTGAGTCCAGGGGATCCCAGGACACAGTATTTGTGACAAAGTCGACACCTTCACAGGTGGGTGTTTCTTCCCATCTCTAATGGAGGCCAACAAGTCCAGGGTGACTAGGAAACCAGAGCCACAGGGCACCTCAGGAGAAATTGCATTGGCAGTACTTGTATGTCTTGAACTTGGTGCAGTTCCCAGGCCTTCCTAGATCTCTCTCTCTCTCTCTCTCTCTCTCTCTCTCTCTCTTTCTCTGTGCACACACACGTGTGCACATGTGTGCATGAATACATCTTCATACCTGTGCCCGTATGTGTGCAGATGCATGTGTCTAAGAATACATGTTCATATGTTCATAGATTCATGTGTATAAGAATTCATGTTCACATATATGTACGTGTGGAGGCCAAGGGCAAGTCTTAGGCATTATTTCTTGGGCACCGTCTTTCTCATTTTTTGAGACAAGGTCTCCCACTGGCTTGGATCTGACAAAGTAGGTGAGACCGGCTGGCTAGCCAGTCTCAGGCGTTGGCCTTTCTCTGCCTCTCAGGGATTACAAGCAAACACTGCTTAGAAGAGGAAGACTCTGAGCCTTTGGGGAGGAGGGACTGGGGCTCCCCACCCTCTAGGCCTCAATGCCCTGTGTTCTTGGCCCCCACAGCCTTCTCCCAGATGGTGATCAGCTTCTACTACGGGGGTAAGCTGGTGGGACAGGCCACCACCACCTGTCTTGAGGGCTGCCGTCTATCCCTGAGCCAGCCTGGGCTGCCTAAGCTGTATGGGTCCGATGGTCTGGAGCCTGTGTGCTTCCCGACGGCCGACACCATCCCCAGTGAGCGGCAGAGGCAGGTGACCCGGAAGCTGTTTGGGCACCTGGAGCGTGGCGTGCTCCTCCACAGCAACCGCAAGGGTGTGTTCGTGAAGCGGCTCTGCCAGGGCCGCGTGTTCTGCAGCGGCAACGCAGTGGTGTGCAAGGGCAGACCCAACAAGCTGGAACGGGACGAAGTGGTGCAGGTCTTTGACACCAACCAGTTCATCCGAGGTCAGTACAGAATCACCTCACTGCCCATCTTCGAGGCCACGCCCACCTCCTTCCTCGAGCCTCCTGCAGGGCAGACTAAATGTACTCTTGCATGGCTTTGGCAATGGTTTGGCTGGGGAGACCCTTTGAAGCCTGGCCGGCCTGTGCTTCCCGAACAGCTTGTGACTCCTTTCCAAGCTTGGCACCCCGGCCCTGGGCCCTGACTACACACAGCTCAGAGGTTTCCTGGTTTCTGTTTCTTTCAGAGCTACAACAATTCTATGGCAGCCAGAGCCGACTACCCGACAGCAGGGTGGTCCTGTGCTTTGGGGAGGAGTTTCCGGATACAGCGCCCTTGCGCTCCAAGCTCATCCTGGTGCAGGTGAGAGCTAGTGGTGTCTGTCTGTGTGTCTAGGAATCCTAGCTCTCATTCTCACGGTTCCAACTTTACCCCAGGGTGAGAAGAGACAGTGAGGGCTGGGTGCTCCACCTGTGTGACCAGTGCAGGAGTCGGGAACGAGACCACACAGGGCTCTTGTCACCTCTGTGATGGCTTCCCATGTTGGGACTCTCTTCATCTGTGTTTTCCTTCCTCTCTCTGCTCTCTCCTACCTTCCCTTCCCCTCTGTTCCTTCCTCTTCAGAAGATTTCCATTTGTCCAGCGGCCTGAAGGTCTAAGCGACAGATTACAGTCTATGTGACTGTGGTCTGAGCCGTGGCACTCTGGTGGACATGGTGGTGATGTTCTGAGCTTCAGTTAGCCAGGTTGGAGCAGTTCTGGGAGAGCACTCTTAGCAATGTGCAGGAACACTGCCTATGTGTTCTCTTCTTGAGGACCTGCCCCAATTCCCCTCCACCTCGACTCTGACTTTGCACATGGTCCTTGCAGGTGGAACAGCTGTATGCCAGGCAGCTGGTGGAGGAGGCGGGCAAGAGCTGCGGGGCTGGCTCCCTGATGCCAGCCCTGGAGGAGCCCCAGCCTGACCAGACCTTCCGGATGTTCCCAGATATCTGTACCTCACACCAGAGACCATTTTACAGAGAAAACCAACAGATCACCGTCTGAGCCTCAGTCTGAGCGCCCCACCTTGCCTGAGCTCAAGCCTCACAGTTCTGTGACTGAGAGAATTCTGAAAGGACGTGGACCCCTCTGGCTGGGGTGGGTGGGTGTCTGACGAGGGGGCCTCAGGAAGTCCACAGATGGATGCGCTCCTGCTCAGGCAGGTGTCAGAAGCTTGCAGGGGCTGTGGTCAGAACCTGTGATTAAAGCATTCCTTTTCTGCGTGCGTCTTTCCCCTTCACCATGAATGGCTGGCCTTCTTTCTGCATGCTGAGGTCCTTGTCATGGAGGTGGTTCAAATCATCTGGTGGCAGCAGACCCTCCTTTGTCCTTGTCTGGCTGAGGGTAGAGATTTATGGCTTTCTCTGCCTGATTGTACACGAAGAGATTTTACAGTTCAGGGCTTTTCTTTTTGTTTTTGGCCAGAAGTCTGAGAAAATAAGTTGACGATAGATTTTCCCCCCCAAATGGGTTTCACTGTAATTTCAGTCTCTGCTGTAAATCACTTTAGACCTTTTCTGTAAAGTGGGGCAGATTATAAATATGGGTGTAGATACCTCTTGTGGGCTTCCCAGGAATTTTGGTTGTGGCTCATCGATTCGTATGACTCCATGTCAGCTGACAGGACTGTGTGGGGCATCGTAGGATGGAGAGGAGAGGACCCATTCACTGGCATCTCAACCTTTCTTTGTCCTACTCCACAACCAGTCCTAAGACCCAGTGAATGTTCAGTGTCCAAACTGTGCTCTTGGTTCACATACCAGGAAAGGTACTCATCCTACATGGTGGGCACAGAGCAGAATATCTACCCTCAGCACATTTTGACCCTCCCACCTCCAATCTGACTGTCCAACCTAGTATGCAAGTAATCTAAATTGGTGACTACAGTCCTACCTAAGGGACACTTTCTGTAGGAGTGAGCTTCTGTCAAGGATTTAGTTTGGCTATCAGTTACACAACAGGCAGAGGCCAAGCAGATGTGGGGTCAGGAAACACATCTGTAACCTCTTGTCTGAGGACAGGAGAGCCCTTCTCTATTTGTTCTACTTTGTAACAAGCCTGGGCTATAGGCTCAGTGCAGTTAGAAGAGTTTAATGTGCTCAGCACTCCCTGGGGAAGGGCAGGGAAAACCTTACCTGTTGGCTGCTGTTCTGAAAAGTGGGGAGAAGTGTGAGGGTGGGGAAGACAGTCTCGGATAGCTACAAGTGACAGGCCACACCTTACAACCGGAAAAGCTAAGGAACATGGGGACCTTCGTGGCTACTGTGTGAAGGGGATGGGGGTGTGGCCTGCTCAACAGACAGGGTCGCCAGAATGTGTGAATCACAGGAACAAAACCCTGGGACCTGCTTCTCCCCCTCAGCCAAAACAAGAGCATCTCTTCCGAAACCACGACAACCTGTTCACTTGCCCCTTGTCACACGCCATCCCCCATCTGCCTCAACGAGGGCTAGTATAATCCAGATATTTATTTTTGTATTGACTTAAGAAGTATTCATCTTATCCTTTATTAAAGTAAGCTACTCTTTCATAAAAGTAACGTTCATTTCTTGTTTTTTAAAAATCACTTTTGATTATAATTTTCATTAGATTTGAGGATTTTGGTTTTTTTTTTTTTTTTCTTAGTTTTGATGTTAAAAAATGAGACTGGATCTGACTCTGCAGCCCAGGCTTTGAATTCATTGTAATTTACCTGCCTTGGCCTCCTTAATGAGGGGAGGAGAGGCATGAGTTACTGTGGATTCTGAAAGGAGGAACTTTAAAGAAATAACGGACCGAGATTTTAAGGATTTAGGGCTTTTTTCCCCCTTTCTCTTAAGACAATGGCAGAAAGGTCTGGAGTGCAAAAGACACCCAAGAGTGCAGTAGGCAACCCATGATATTCAACCAGATGTAGACTAAAGTTTCAGTGAGCTCAGGCTGCGTGAAGTGTGGGAAGGCACGGAGGAAAGAGACTGTACTGACAGCACCCTTCTGGAAACTTCTGAAAGCTTCTGGAAGCTTCAGTGGGTCAGTTACCAGTCACAGTGATGAGGTATTACCTTCCATGCATGTTCACATACTTGTGCTTGACACGGGTCCAGTACAGCCCACATTGGTGCTATAACCAGCCCAGGGACTATTCCAGTAGCAACTGGGAGTAGAGTCCCCACTGCAGGTGGGCACGGGCTGCTAGTTCAGGTGGGTGGATGTGCCTGGCACATCCTGTGTTTGGGGCAGTGCATACTGTCTCTTTTCTCATGGGATCCCAGAGACAGGGCTGGTAAACCACAGTTCGAAAACGTAGGAAGTGAGGCAGAGGGCTGTTCTTGGCTTGAGTGAAGCCTTCTGTGTCCTGGGAGCACAGTTAGAGCCTCTTCAAGATCCCTAACCCAGAGGACAGCCAACCTGGGAGCAAAGGCCGGCAAACCTCACTCAGTGAGTCGTGTTAGCTCCAGAGTGCTCCGACAAGGAAGTTTGGGTATAAGCAGCTCTTCTCTGAATGTGGAGTGAATCCAGTCCAGCCCGTGTCTCTCAGAGCTCAACTCCTGGGCCGGAAGTGGATGCTGTCTCCCTAAGGTGTGGAAGGGAGCTTGGGCATCTCTGAAGGCTGGGGTCTCTGGGGACAGGACTTGGGTCCTCAAAGAAAAGTGTCTTGTTGCTGCTTAATTTCCTAATGCCTCCAAAGTCCACGTGGGAAGCAAGCATTCTGTTTCCTTTTGTGCCAGCCACATAAGACAATGACCCTAATGACAGTGACAGTAATGACAGTGAGGGAAGAGAAGGGTGGGGTAGGGCAAGCCCAGGGTGTGCCTGCTGTGTGAGGTCTTAGCTGGGCTGGTGGAAGGCAGGGGTGAGTGACAGGCTAGGCTTCCACTCACTCAAAGCTTCCATCTCCCATTTTTCCTCATCAGGGAGAGGAATCTGATCCCACACATGGAGGAATAAAGAGGCTTAATGGGCATGAAGAGCTTAGAGCAGAGCCTGTTGCTCAGAAAATACCAAAAATAAGCGCATTTCTGTTTATCACTCATCCATAATTAAGCTGCAAGTGATTAGATAGCTGCACTATAAATACTAAATAACCCTTGCTAATGAGTTATAATGCCAATGGCCAAGTAATTGAGTGTGTGTCAATCAACTCTGTCAATGATGTAATCCTTAGTAGGGTGTGGTGGCGCCCTCCCGTAAGCAGAGCACTTGGGAAGCTTCGGCAGGAGGATGGTGAGTTCCAGACCATTCCAGGCCACACAGTGAAATACTGTCTCAAGAAACCAAGTTACAACACCAATAGTGGAATTGATACTTAGTTGTTTGGAGTGATAAAGAAATGTATGACTGTGTAGAATTATATGGTTCCCTTTAACTGTATATTAATGTGATCATTTTTAAACCTTCCATTGTAAACAGTAATGAAATTATTAAACTTCTCTCATGAGGTTCCTTACACGGAGTCTGTGCTAGCCTAGTAGAAAGGCTGTCTTGTTGAATCCCCGATCCTACCTTCCCACCCAGAGCCTGAAGTTCTGTAGCACTCTTCTTCTTCATCATCATTATTATAATTATTTTGTTTGTTTTTGAAAAAGAGTCTTAGTCTCTATTCCAGGCTGACTTCGGACTTGGTTTTGATGCTCACAGGGCAGGTGGTGGGGAGAGGCAAGTGAGGCATTACCTGGGATCTACGTGGAGCCCCGTGATGGGAAAGAGGGACCTGAGATACCTTCCCAGCTTTCTCCCAACCGTCAAGCATAAAGGTGGTTTGACAGGTCCTACGAACTCGCACATCCCACACATCCTGCGGGAGGAGTCGCTGTGAGCATCCCTTAGAGAACATGGAAATAGTGTGCTTTGCCTATAGTCAGTCTTTCCTATGTGGTGGGAGTGGGCGAGGCAGGAGAGGGAAGGAAGGGCAGAATCTGTGGTTTAGAATCACTGATGGTGAGGCATGGGGAGGGAACAGGCTTTTGTGGATGCTGCCGGGTGAGGCTCTCCCATCATCAGATTCTTGGCTTATTCTTAGAGGCCCTGGCAATAGTCACTTTACTCTGGCCTCTGGATCGCTAACCTGCACGGACCAATGCCCCGCTCCTAACAGAGACAAGGCTCTAGAGGAGATTGAGAGACCCTTGCAGAAGCCACGGGCATGAAGGAAAATGGGATCTGGAGTGGCTGAGACACTGATTTTTCTCCCCTAAACCTGTCCAAGTACCTGGCATGGGGATCCCTCCCATGTCCCTTTGGGAGGTTTGGGCAATTTTTGAGCAAAACATGGGATGAAATAGCCACCTTTTTGCTTTCTTTTGCCCTCTTGCTCTCCCACCCTTACCCCTCCGCTCACCCCCACCCCATGTGCTCATGGCTGGTCTCTACTCCTCTCTCTACCTCTACTACCCTCTTAACTTCCCCCACGACTCGAATAAACCTTCATGATTTGAATATACCTTGACATGTGGCTGGTCCCTTAGTGGGAAGGGATTCCCAACATGAGCCTCCCAGAGACATCTCCCTTGCCCCCAGGCCTCACTGTACCTCCATGGGTCATATTCCCTCCTCTTCATCCTTTCTGTAACATTGGTGCCAAAACCTGGGATGTCACCCTTTAACAACACCCTCAGTGCAAGGGTGTTACCATAATGCTGACAGCTTTGAACTCAGTCCCACTCAGTAACACGGCTCCAAGCCAGGGTCAGTCAGAACTTAGTCCTCCACTTGCACATGCTGGGGGCAGGTCTCGATTATCCGTACAGGCCAATGTCCCAGTGTTGAGTCAGACTGTGGAGAGTGAACAGATGGGTCAGAGCCAGAGAAGACACGTGGACACCACAGAACAGGATTTAACTGGGCTGAGATGGTTTAGCGATAGAAGCCAGGCCATGAGCTAAGGGATGAGGTGGCTCTTGAAATTGAGGAAAACAGGGAAACAGACAGAAGATTCTAGAAGGAGCTGCCTTGCCAATTTGTAGTTCTGGCTTTTAGGACTGTCAGGGAACTATTTTTAGTCACTGATATAGCACTGTCCCACAGCCATAGGACAGTGGCTCAAAAGGTTGATGATGTTCAGAGGAGAAACCCAGGACCCCCAGGATGGATGTTAGGGGTCCTGTGTTTTATAATGGGTCACATCATCCCCTTTTCTCCAGACTCAACGTCCCTGCAGCTGCTTCTCTTCCATCAGCAGTCTGAACATCTCACAAGGGAGCAGCACTGCCCCTAGTACTTGGGGACACTGGGGTGGAAACCCCAAGATTGAAAATAGCCCTGCATTATTCTTAGTTAGGTTTCTGCTCTCTTCCCCGAGGCAGCCAGCTGAGAAAGCCACTTCCTTCTGCTAGCCTGCCGTCCACACTGGAGTCTGTCCTCTGTCCTGCTGAGCTCCCAGCCTCCTGGGGCTGCCCAGAGGTGGGTCTCTGTGAAAAGATTTGCCCTGTGTTCCTGGCCTGACTGTGGCAGAAGTTTTGGAGAGGAGGAATAGGGGTGGGCTGCTGCCTGCTCTGTCTTCTTCTAGGGTCTTTCTTGTTGTCAAGTTCGAAGCCATGTTTCCTTTCTCAGGGTGCAAGCTCCGACCACGACAATCTCTCAGTTGAGAACTTGTTTCCACTCAAAACCACGGGCTGGCACAGGCCTTTTCTCAAAAAAAAAAAAAAAAAAAATCTTTTTCTCCTGTTTCTCAAGCTTGACCTTAAGGGCCAGTTGCCACTGGAAAATGTAAATGACGTCGTAGGACAGATCACCTTAGGTGTGCAAGGAGAGCGAGGCTTTGAAAGAGGGCTTTACACTTTGTCCATTTCCCATGACGGGTTGCTTCTTAAATGCCAAGGAGGCAAACTGTGCCCTGCTCACATGACTTGAAGACAAAGCTTCAGGCGATGGCTTGTTACTCTCTCCTCACCACCAAGCAGCTTAGAGATGTTTGTTGTGTGAAATGGATGTGTAAGTGAGGAGTTTCTGGGTCTGATGTGCCTGGAAGGTTCTAGAACATATGGGCATCCTCTCTGCCAAGTCCAACCATGTGCTCACCTGAAATCATTCTCCAGGTGGATGCCAATTCCCCGAGTGTCTTCTGGACTGGAAGATGACCTGGTGGGGATAGTGATCCATTCTAGCAAGTGATGTCCAGGGCAGGTCCCCTCGGTCATGATCAGGAAGACTCTGACAGGTGGTGGTACCCTTGTCCCATCTCCCTTCACTTCAAGAACATCACTTTCATTATTCAGATAGAGAATCCAAGTCCCAGAGATGAGCTATAAATGACAAAACAGCTTGTATTGGCCATGAGGTGACTCAGTGCTTTGTGGAGGGTCAGCAGCTTGCCACACTCTGTCATGGAGCCCTGACTATGTCGGGCACCTTGTCTCCCTCTGTGTGTCTCAGGGAAGGGTCCCATCCTCACTCAGTTATGGACCTTGGCATCTTTGACACAAGGGTTCTTCCAGAGGGTCTGTGACTGAATAATAGGCAGGGGATATAAGGAAATGTGTCACTGAGCTTCTAGTAGGTTCTTCCAGCCCTTCCTAGCCAATAAACAGGTACGAGGACTCTCCAGTCTTGAGTCTCTATCTTTACCGCATCACACAGGGAAACTCCTTCTTCTTACCTCTGCTTGCCTCCTGTGACATAGGACTCTCCAGCATGGATGTGGATAGAGCAGAAGGGATGTGGGACTGTCTTATATGTGCACAGATAGAGCAAAAGAGGTGTGGCATATGAGGAAAGGTGGGCCAGAGAGACCACCTAGCTAGGAGAGGTCGGGTGTCACCCAGCTCTCTTGCAGGTCTGTTCTGGACACTGGTTCAGGACCTAATCTCCTGGAGCAGAGCTAGACCAATTTCACACCTCGAGCATTCCTTGACTATTTTGAGAGGTGTGAAATTGGTCTAGCTCTTGACCCTACAGAGGGTCCCCCAACTGGAACTCCATGGTCTTTTCTTCCTGTTTAAAGGAGGATGCTGAGACCAGGCTTGGAGATACATGACTTTAATCACAGCATTCAGGAGGCAGAGGCAGGCAGGTCTCTTGGAATTAGAGGCCAGCCTGGTCTACATTATGACTTTAAGGCCAGCCAGGGCTACACAGTGAGATCTTGTCTCAAAATAAATATACTAAAAATATAAGAAAACAAAGCCAGGAGCTGCTGGGACACCCGGCACACTGCACAGATGGCTCCTTTGTGGGTCCCTTGGTCCCCCAGAAAACTGCCCTCCTTGTCCCTGTCCACAGAGGCTTACCCAGGTCCACAGACAATGACAGTGGGACAGCTCAGGCATCCCAAACATGTGCTCTGCCAGGGGATACAGATTGAGGCCTCTTTGTGTCCCCCATGGGCCCCTCAGTTCCTGGGGTCTCCAGCAGCTCCTGCCTACTGTTCTTTTTGAGAATTCTCCTCACCATGTTAACCTGAGCAGTTTTCCCAAAGGCCCCGATATGACACAGCTTGAGACACTCTGGAGCCCCAGCCTGCTTTCTGTCTGAGCAGCTTCTCCTTCCTGTCACCACGAGAGCTTCCTTTTGCTGTTCCCAGGATCCACATGCCCTTCCAGTGATCTCACAGCCAGTGCCTCACCACTTCCTCTGCCTGGAATCTGCTTCCTTCCTTTGGAAGCATGTTGAAAGCTTCCCCCTTCAGACTCCTCTGCCAACAGTCACCTTGGGAAAAGCTCTCCTCTGGCCTCCATAACAGAACAAGTCCCTTTGCACTGACAGAGCCTAGGCAAAGACACCCAGACGTGACACCCCCTTCCCTTTGTTCTTGAGGCTCCTCTATGGTACACTCCAGGAGGGCAAGACTCTCCCATTTGTATTCTCTGGTGCATCTCCAGGCCTGGAGCCAGGTGGATTATAAAGGGTCCAGTACTCTTGTGACTCCATCCATCCACCTATTAATCTACCTGTCACTTGCTTTTGTATTCACTTAGCACTTATTTACCCAAACATTTATCCACTCATCCATCTATTCATCCACCCACCTATTTATCATCCCTCTATTATCCATCCATCGTCCATCCATCCATCATCCACCCATCCCTCCATCCATTATCCATCCATCATCCACCCATCCATCATCCACCCATCCCTCCATCCATTATCCATCCATCATCCACCCATCCATCAACCCATCCATCCATCCATCCATCCATCTATTATCATCCATCATCCACCCATCCATCTATCTATCCATCCATCCATCCATCCATCCATCCATCCATCCATCTATCCATCCATCCATTTACCCATCCATCCCTCTCTCCATCCACCTACTCTCTTATCCACCAACACATCCACTCACCTACCCCAACACCTGCCTGCTCACCCACCACCTGTTCATCTTCCCTTCCATTTGCATGTATTCTGCCAGCCACCTGTCCTCCACCCACTCACCCACATTGTTGTCTATCCATTGACCCATCTACTTATTCATTCACTCATCTAGTCACCCACCTACCATCTGTTCGCAAACACCCACCCATCTGTCTACTTATCCATCTCTCTACCCACCCACCCACCCACCCATCCACCAGTCCACCCATTCATTCATCTCTTCACCTATTATGTACCCACCCATTCATCTATTGAGCCAAGCACAGTGACAGGTTTGTCACACAGAATCAAGGGAGAGCTGCTGCCCTCCCTCTTGGAGCCTATCGGCTTGGTGACTGCAGGGACTGGTCCTCTCTGCTGATGGACCTCAGGCCTTGAATGCCTTGCTGTGGCTGTGGGCAGCCCTGTGCTGGGTGCTGATGACTGCTCAAAGCAAGGCAACCACATTTGCATTTTTTACCATTTCTGTCTCAGTTTTGTAGAGGAAACTTTTCTGGAGCTCTTTTAAAAACCAGAAAGGAAAAAAAAAAGCACAGGAAATCATGTCTTGTGTTCTTGGTTGCTAAACTTGTGCTAAGTTTGAACACAGCCTTCTTTCTTTCCTTCCTTCCTCCTTTCTTGGTTTTCTTTCTTTTATCTTTCTCTCTCAAGTGTGAAGTGAAGAGTATGTTGCAGGGAGGTGGGGGGGGGGGTGCTGGCCTGCAGTGTAAGGTGGAGGGCAGAGCTGGCCTGCAGTGTAAGGTGGGGGCAGTGTTGGCCTGCAGTGTAAGGTGTGGGGGGAGTGCTAGTCTGCAGTGTAAGGTGTGGGGGGGAGTGCTGGCCTGCAGTGTAAGGTGTGGGGGGAGTGCTGGCCTGCAGTGTAAGGTGTGGGGGGAGTGCTGGCCTGCAGTGTAAGGTGGAGGGCAGAGCTGGCCTGCAGTGTAAGGTGGGGGCAGTGTTGGCCTGCAGTGTAAGGTGGTGGGGGCAGTGTTAGCCTGCAGTGTAAGGTGTCGGGGCAGTGCTGGCCTACAGTGTAAGGTGGTGGGGGGGATCTGGTCTGCAGTGTAAGGTGGGGGGGGAGTGCTGGCCTGCAGTGTAAGGTGGTGGGGGGAGAGCTGGCGTACAGTGTAAGGTGGTGGTGGGGGATCTGGTCTGCAGTGTAAGGTGTGGGGGGAGTGCTGGCCTGCAGTGTAAGGTGTGGGGGGAGTGCTGGCCTGCAGTGTAAGGTGGAGGGCAGAGCTGGCCTGCAGTGTAAGGTGGGGGCAGTGTTGGCCTGCAGTGTAAGGTGGTGGGGGCAGTGTTAGCCTGCAGTGTAAGGTGTCGGGGCAGTGCTGGCCTACAGTGTAAGGTGGTGGGGGGGATCTGGTCTGCAGTGTAAGGTGGGGGGGGAGTGCTGGCTGAAGTGTAGGGTAGGGGTGTTGACCTGCAGTGGAAGGTTAGGGGGTCCTGGCCTGCAGTGGAAAGTGTGTGGGTTACTGTTCTACAGTGGAAGGGGGTAGGAATAGGGGTGGACACTACAGGATGCCCAAGGGGGAAGATGCCTTTTGAACAAGATGGATGTGGTGAGGATGATGTACAGGCAGAGAGCAGGGATGAGGTTCAGTCATAAAATGGTTCAAAGCAAACAGCCTTACTCTTCTGCGGGAGCCCCAGAGATGGCTCAGAGTGGTCAAATGTCCAGGATGTGACTGCTGTGGGTGCTGCATCGGTTACAGCATGCCTTATGCTCGGGAGGCCAGAGCTGTGGCTGTAAACGCTGCCAGGTGGTGTGTGGCCGGCCTGGGACGGAGGGTGAATGGTTTCTGTTGCTACACTGTGACAGGAGCTCTGTGGCGGTGCTCTCTAGCTTCTTCCTCTGTAGAGCCAGGATATTCTGGGACTCCAGTTTCTCAGATTCACATAAAAGTGAAGGTAGGACACCCACGTGCTGGTCCCCAGTGCAGATCCCCTACACAGGACACCCTCACCCAGGCAGCAAGGTGACCAGAGAAAGCCACTGTTCAAAGGAAAAAGGTATCCAGCTGGCAAGGGGAGCACTGTGGACCCCACAGAACCAGCTCTGCTGGCGAGCTCCCATGTTCACAGGTAACCCCATTTAGCACCCCGGTGTAGGCTGTATGTTGGGCCAGGTGGAGTCTCTGTCTCTTCTCTTGTAGGTCTACAGTTCATGGACTTGCATGCTCTCTCATGACCAAATCTGCTTCCCCCACAGAGCCACTGGTCCTGGCTGACAGTATCCAAACCTGTGTCATAGCGATTTGAGGCAAGGGACTTGCAATCGCTCAGGGAATAGACTGCTCTGCTCTGGGGCCCCAGTACCTCACAGTCAGTGATTCATCCCAACCTTGCCTGCCCCTTGCCTGGTTACTGCTGAAGTCAGCTGCAGAGATGAAAACCTCTGTCATTAAGTCCATGCCAAGCTGCTGTTATGTCCCGTGGGGCTCATTGCCGTGGGCACAGACGGAAGTTTCCCCTACAGACATCTGGCTACAGATCTGATCTGCTACAGCAGCTCCTAGCTCACTCCCTCCACTCGGAGCTGGGCTGTGTGCTGGGGGGTGGCCATGAGCCCCAGGAGACGATGGAAACTCATCAGCACAGGAGATGGGGCAGCATCTTAGCTCTTCTCTAGGCTTCAGGCTCCCTGCTCCTGAGCAAGAGAAAAATGTCCTAGAATTGTTGTGGGGTTAGCGCCTGACTCCCGTCCTCAGCTGTTCCTTCAGTGACCCCCCCCCCTCCCAGGAGAGCCTGTTCATTCACAAATCTGCCCCTTCATGGGCTCTGCAACAAAGCTTCCCCCAGGGCTAGGAGTGGATGGCCTGTAAGACAGTTCTTCCTCTCTTGTGAGTGATGGGGTTTGACTTGCATAAGGTCCCCCAGTGCAGGGGTAACCAGAGATAATACAGTTAGGCAAATGGGGATTAAACTTCAGGGTTCTTTTCTTGCTGGTACCAGGTCTGGTACTGAATTCTCTGTCTCTCCCTCCATCCATCTTTCCCTCCTGTCCTCCACCCTTTCTTACTTAGGTTACAGGGTCTTCTGTAACCCAGGTTGTTCTCCAGTTCCCTACATAGTCAGGGGTGGCCTTGAGTTCCTGGCTCTCCTGACTCCTCCTAAGTGCCAAGATTACAGTTCTTCATGCCAGGTTCATGCTATATTGCAGGGAAACTCAGGGTTCTCGAACACTAGGTGAGCACCATATCCCTGAGCCACATCTCTGGTCCCTGGTCTCTGTCTCTTAAGAAGTATCCTCTTTGGATTTCTGAGCAACTGGGCCCTAGACTAGGTTCATTCTGGACAGGCTACTTGGCCCGACTACCAGTTGGCGGTTTTTAAGAAAGGAATAATAGGGCAGTTATTGTATCAGGTTCAGTACAGAATTGGGGCAGCATGTGGTGCTGAACTCAACCATAGGCCTGAGTGTACCAACAGGTCCTTCTCAACGAACGGTCATTTTGAAGATTCAAATACCACGCAACAGACATAATTACATCCTATATTCCAGCGGGGTGGGCATAGTTGGTGCCCAACTGAGGCTTAACAAGAGGAAGTGACGACGGTGTGAGACGGCTGCCCACTGGTGCAGCCTAGCCTGTGTGGCTCAGGATGCTGGGTCCCTTCCTGTCAGAGAGAGTGAATTCTGCTTCTGGTCTCCGGAAAAAAGTTCCTAGGAAAATAAGAGTTGTCTTGTTACACGTTCTTTGAGGCAGATGTGAGAACAATTAAAAGTTTGGTGATGGGGGCTGGAGAGACGGTTGAGTGGTTAAGAGTATGAACTGGTCTTACAGGGGACCCACGATGGGTTCCTGGCAGCTATGTCGGGAAGCTCACAACTGCCTGTAACTCCAACTTGGGGTTGGGGGTTGGGGAATCTGATGCCCCTTCTCCTCTGACCTCAGGCAATGACACACCTACAGCAGATACATATAAATAACAATAAAGTTAAAATAAGAACACTTTAAGGACTGTGGAGATCTGGAATGTTGCAGAAGAGCTCATTTATCTTGGCCTATCCCAGCATCTAAATAGCCCTCCACTGCCCACCTCTGTGAGTGACCTAATGCTCTTGTGACTGCAAGTCAGTTCCTCAGACTGTGCAAACAACCTGGCTTCTACCATCCCAAAGGCTAAGAATGTCATCGGGGGCGTCTGATTCTTTTCTAAGCCTTAGCCCCTGGGACGTATGTCTCCACTGAAGTATTTGAAAAATGCCTCGGCTGATAAACTTCTTTTTTCCTTCCAAAACCTAAATCTGTTCCTGGGCCACGGTCACTAGTATTGGATTCGTCTCTAGAACAAACGAGCTCTTGCAGGCTTTGAGGGGAGAGCCGTGTTTTCTGAGGGCCCATTCCCTTTCATCCCGGCTGTGGTGCAGGGTGTCATCCTGTGGATGTGCAGCCAGCCACACCCCCATCTCTTCTTGTTTCTATTTCAGCTTCTCCTTCTGAATTTCACTTTGGCTCAGGTTCCTGCCTTGCTGCCTGCCCTGGCTGGGAGCAGAGTTTCGGGCATCCTGTCCGTCAAGGTAGATCCACAGCACCAGTTCCTGAAGTTACTCATGCACCTCTCTGATAAGAAAACCGAAAGGTGAACTTGGACACTGAGGGTACCGGCAACTTCCTAAATCCAGCCGTCCTCACCCCGCCCCCAGGGACGAGCGACACCCCAAGAGGAATCACTGGAGGAAACCCTGAGTTTTCGATGGTCCTGGAAAGGGAACTGGCCTGGGGCAGGTCTGGTTTCAGGATCTCACCTCACCTACTGGGGAGGAGGGCAAAGTAAGAAGGACCCCCAGCAGGGCCTGGAGGTAGGTAGCTTTGTTGGGGCCTGGTGTTCCTCGGCCACCTGTGTCTGACAGCCCTTGCTTCATGGCCATGAGGTTGCAACATAGCTCCTGAGGTTTCTGTGGCCTTCCAACCAAGGCTGGTCCAGGTGCTGAGGGAAGGGACACGTGGGAGACAGAATTAGACCCCCATGGAAAAACCACCACCCCGCCTGCTGTTTGTGCTTTTCACTTTGGAACCCACACTCCGTAACTGACTTTGGAACTTGATCCTGGACTGACATCAAGCTGGTTTTGATCCTGTCTTTTTCTTTTATAAAGATGTATTTATTTTTATTTACATGAGTACACTGTAGCTGTCTTCAGACATACACCAGAAGAGGCATTGGATCCCAGTAAAGATGGCTGTGAGCCACCATATGGGTGCTGGGAATTGAACTCAGGACCTCTGGAGTCAGTGCTCTTAATTGCTGAGCCATCTCCCCTCCAAAAGTCTAGGACCAGATCTTGGGTGTGAGTTTTTCTTTCTATCACCTCTAGCTGGGCTGTCTAGGCAGCTGCTGTCCTCAGTGGCTGGTTTTCTCTCCCAACGCCCTGAGTATCCTCAGGACTTGCCTCTCCTGAGGTCTCGTAGGATGGAGACTTAATGTCTGTGCAGTATTCCTCAGATGACAGGCACAGCGTGGGTAAGCAAGAAACATACATGTTGAGTGAAGGGAGTACAGGAGTACAGGGGGTCCCTAAAACCTGCTCACTTCAAGGATTAGATACGACAGTTGCAAACATCATTTTCTTGTAAAATAATTGTGTGTGTGTTTGTGTGTGTGTTCATCTGTCTGTAATAGCAAGAAGAAGGTGTGGGATTCCTTGTATCTGGAGTTACAGGCAGTTGTGAGACACCCAACATGGGCGGTGGTGAATGAGCTCTAGTTCTCAGAAAGAGTAACAAGAACTCTTAATGCCTGAGCCACCTCTACTGCCCCAAGGAGTAACCTTAAACATCCAGAAACATTGCAAGAACAGCAGAAGTAGGGCTGGAGAGGTGGCTCGGCAATTAAAGAGCACTGTCTGCTCTTCCAGAGGTTCTGGGTTCAATTCCCAGGAACCACATGGTAGCTCACAGTCATCTGTAATGGGATCTGATGCCCTATTTTGGCATGCAGATAGAGCACTCATATACATAAAAATAAATAAATCTTTTTAAGAGAGAGAGGGGGGAGGGAGAAAACTTTGTGCTGTTGGGGTGGAACGCACACATCCATCTAAAGTTCAGTCCAGGTGGCTTTAGTGCTAGGCAGATATGGTCAGGCTTGGAGGCCAACAAGGAGACCAGCCCTTGACTGTCAGCAGCCTGTAAACCCAGGAGCTGAAGCTGCAAGCTGCAGGTCTCAGGTCTGGTAGAATGGAATCTGTGTTGTTACTTCTGGTCCTGAGTGGAGACACAGCTTTCTGAATGTCTGGAAAAATCCCAGGATTCCTACCTAGCTAGCAGAGGCTTTCTGATAAAGAATGAAGACACACTTTGCCTGTCCCTTGAGGATTCATCCTGTGGGCCTGTCAATCACTTGTAGAGGAAGGTACCTCTCAGCAAAGCTGTCTGCCACAGACCCTTCAGTAGCATAGCATGGAGAGTGCCTAAACCTGTGGGTCAGCCTGATGGGCTCTCTGGTCACTGTCACCCTGCGTTTACCTCCATGATGGACCCCAGGGCCACTCTCCACTTTCACACACATCATAATCAAGCCTTTGTCTTCTGTGCTACACTCTGTGTCTCAGCTGATAGGTTTCTGCAGAACAGACCAGGACTGGGAAACTAAGGGGAGGGTTGGGGGCTCTGGCTACATTTACTGTATTCAGAATTGTATGACCTTCCCTTTAGGCAGTTTCCAGACACAATCAGAAGTACTGGGAGTTGGGTGGGGGTGGGGATGGGGTTAAGGGTGGGATGGTGGGTGGGGTGAGGAGCTTGGTGTCCTGTCTGCAGATTGTGACAATTGCTGATGTGACTTTATTTAAACAAAGCAAGCCAACTGCCTGCTCTTTGGTGAGTGTTTTCTAAGTTAGATTAAGTCTCAGGCTTGGACGCTCTCCGGAACTACCAGGGGAACCCCCATACCTTCTGTCCCTTGTGCTGAGCATGCAACCTAGGGACATGCTAGACTAGTGCTCTGCCACTGAGCAGAATCCCTAACACTCAAAGATTTCTGCCCACATTTATGGATGAGCTGGAAGTTGGGGTTGAAAGAGTCTGCTCTGGACCTGGTGCCGAGGGGACCACCTAGGCTTCCTACTCTTAGATCTGATCAGCTCTGGCTCTGAGATCCCTTCCTGGCCTGACCCCGTCTCCCACCTCAGGCCTGTTTTTAGGGTTGTGTACCATGATGGCCATGTCTAGGGACCCTGGGCCCTGTAGGAAGATGACTGTCACTGAGCCCAAGTCACTACTGTAGGTGACAAAAAGAGCCTTTGGGGAGAGGAAGGTTTATATTACCTGTGTCCTGTGGGAAGTGCCTAGAAATGGAGAGTTTTGCTGCATTTGTTCACCAATTGGTTTATGTGCAAGACACAGCACACCAGCAGAGGTCAGAGGGCAACCTGTGGGACCCAGTTCTCTTTTCACATCCTATGGGTCCTGGGAATCAAACTCAGGGAATTGAACTTGGTAAATAGCTTCACCTGTGTTACCTATTGAGGTGTCTGGATGGCCCGGGAGAGGAGCTATTCGATTTTTTTTTTTAATTTAAAAAGTATTTATTTGTGTGTATATGTGTGTGAGTCCATGTGAGTGCTACACACATCGGGGAGTCTGCAGAGGGCGGAAGAGAGGCTCAGATGATCTGCAGCTGGAGTTTCAGATGCTTGTGAGCCATCACGTGGGTACTGGGAACCACACCTGGGTCCTTGGCAAGAGCCATGTGTGCCCTTGGCATCTGAGTCTTCTCTCCTGCCCAAGAAATTCTATTTAACTGAAGCAGGAGAAGAGAGATCTAAAGAGAGACACATGCTTCTCCCTCCCTTTCTTCTTTTCTCCCTCCCTTCTCCCCTCCCTCTCTCCTTTCCTTCTACTGGTCTCTTTTTCACTTGTGAAATGAGTGTGTTTAACAGACAGGAGTCAGAGCTTATGGCTGACCAGCAAAGGAAAAAGACTCAGAAAGCTTCCACAATAGTCCTATCAAAAGAAGGGACGGAAGACAAAGAACTCTGTCCCATCTGGGGATGGGAGGGACTTTTATACTTTTTTTTCCCTTCTTCTCTTTTTAAAAGGGGTATTTTAAAGATTATTTTTTCCTTGGTCTGGACTTGAGTCAACCAACCAACCAACCAACACCAACCAACCAACCAACCAACCAACCAACCAACCAACTAACACCAACCAACCAACCAACCAACCAGTATATATATCAGTGACTTGAGGCAACCTGGGGCGAGGCTCTCTTACTCTGAGAAGGGAAGGGTTAACCTGCTTCAGCTTAAATGTGCATGGGTTCTAGTCTTTGTTTTATGGTTTTCTGTTCATTGTAAAGTGACCACAGGTGTGGAGTGGAGTGTTTTAGACTTTGTTTTCCACCACCTGACCTGGTTTGGCCAAAACTGCAAATGAATTCACTTTCTTCACTGATTTCTGTTCCTCTCCCTCTCCCCCACTCTCTCTTATTGAGAATAGATCCCCCCCCCACCACAGTGCATTCTAATTATGGTTTGCTGGCTAATTTCTTTCAAAATATCAAGAGGCGAGAGATGGCTCAGTGGTTAAGAGTAGGCACTACTCTTGCAGGGATCTGAGTTTGGTTCCAGCATTCACATGGCAGCTTACAAACACCCGTGACTCTAGCTCTCGAGGATCCAACACTCCTGCCTGTTTTCATACCTAGACTTCCCCATAATTAGAAAATAAAGCGAACCTTTAACATATAAGGAACTCAGACTGGGGAGGTGGCTCAGCGGTTAGCACTGGCTGCTCTTGCAGAGGACCTGGGTTCAGTTCCCAGCTTCCATGTGGTGACTCAACCACCTGTAATTCCAGTTCTAGGGGATCTAATGTCCTCTTCTGGCCTCCACAGGCACCAGGTACACATTGGTGCACATCTTATAGGCAGGCCACACACCCATACACAGGGGATAAACCTTAAAAGACAAAGCAAACAAACCCCCAAACACAGGAAACCAATGCAGCAGGTTTATGGACCTAATTAACAGTATCTAGTGTTCTGGAGACAGGAGTATCTCTGAACTGATACAAAGATGCTGCAGGGATGCAGGAGCAGTCACTGTCTGGCCTTTTCCAGCTTCTCTAGGGGGAACTCACTCTCTCCAGGTTAGGAACAGCCATGGAACAGTGACATCAAGTTTTAGCCTCTCTCCTTCCACTCTCCCAAGTAGAGAATCTAATGGTTACCATGGATGATTTAAAACAACCCATCTCAAAACTGGCTGGTTACTAACTCCATCCCATTTCCCAAGGTTCCTCAGCACTCTGCCCCCCCAGCCTTGTTCAGGGCTTGTCCTGGGTTCAGATACGGTGTCCAGGAGGACAAGGGCGTGGTCTCCTCTCCATTCTCATTTTACAGATGGAAAAAACCCAGGCTCAGAAGAGCTGGGCAGCTTGCCTAAGACCACACAATCAAATGAGTGCTCTAGGGAGACCCATGGTCTCCACTGCCTCCACCCCCACTAACTTCTACATTCCCATCTCCTTGACCCCTTGTGTGTTGTCCACTCACTCCTGTGGCTGGCAGGTGAAGAAACCACGTGACGCGGGGTGGGGCCCTGTGTGCCCTTCCCCAGCCCCCTGCCTTCTCTGAGGAGTATTGACCAAAGTGCTCCACACCCTCCTCATGAGGTTTCTGTTCACCGAGTCAGGCCAGCTGCGTGGCGGGCCACAAACAGCTGACAACAGGGAGGGTGGTAAGAGCTAGCCAGCGGCGATGCAGCTGGGAGCTGCGGCTTCCATTTTAGATGGAGACTGTCACTTCTGGAGGTCAAGCTCTGTCTGTGGTCGCTGAGTGCTGTGGGCTGGGAGCGAAGGCCATGGAACCTCACTGCCCAGCACTGGGGGTGAGGTGTGAGACAGAGGGCAAGCTGGAATTCTAGAACATTTTGGAGGAAGCCTTTCCATTGAAGGCAGTGTGTGCCAGCCAGCATTGTCAGAATGAGAGAAGCCACAACTGAGGCAGGGTCTGCAGGCTGGAAGGCTGACAATGGTATTCATTCACTGGCTAGGCCAGGCAGCACCTCTTTCAACTATCCTGACAGGAAGGAAGACATTTTAAAGAGACATGCGCACTGCTCTCTGGCTATCAGACTTCTGAAACGACAGGCTGTGAGAAGAGACATCACATGGCCCTGATGGCATGTCCGATGACCTTATGGGGCAGACTGGCGCTGAGGCAGCAATGATGGGGAGGCTCACAGCTGGGTCAGGACCCCTTAGCTCTGCAAGCCTTGTGTCTTCTATTTAAATAGAAATCTTCTTTCAGGACCCTGAGGATGGACTTGGGGGGGGGGTCAGCGTTCCTCTTTGCTCCTCTTCTCAACATGGTCACCCAGGTCTTCTGAATAAAGCTCTGTTTTCTGCTTCTTTCTATTACTTGCCTGTTGGATTGGACTGTTGAGTATAGTGGCCGAGAACAGTGGCAGTCTCTTAGGTGGAACCTAGGCCCCTTGTCAATGGTGCAAGACTAGCTGGGGACATAGTTCAAAGGACTCCCCTGGATTTCCTCTTGAACACTTTTCCTTATAGCCCTGATTCTTCAATAGATTCCAGCAGCTGTCATGAAACACCCTTGCAGGAGAAATGGTGGTCCTGGGAGTGGGGTACGCAAACAGAGGTTTTTCTAGGAAAGTCCTAGAACTGAGCCAGGGCGCTGCAGGCCTGTAGAGAGAACAGACATTGGACCGCCAGACATGGGAATCCAAGCCCCCAAGGACCCTGGAAAGAGCAGCTCTGCTGGGCCGGTGACAGAGAGGTAGCAGCATTAAGTGGTCTAGCATCACAAGTGCTAGAGGGGGATGGTGGCCTGTTTGGAAGGCAGGAGAAGCTGGCAGGGAACAAGGCACAAATGAGGCTCCCTGGGAGCTTCTACTCTGTGAGAGGTTCGTGTAGGCTGTGGCTCATAGCTTCCCCTACCCCCCAAGAAGAGGACTTGGACCTGGCTAGCCCAGGAAGGGCAGAGGGTGAGCATCGACTTTGGCTGATACTGGGTCTCCAATGCCTCCAGGGACTTAGGACGGAGGTAGCTGGGATTAGGAGGCGTCCTGACAAACAGGCTCCAGGAGGCAGAGGCTAGAGTGCCTTTGGGCTGCAATTTTGTCAGGTGTTCTATGGAACACGTGGTTCCCTCCCAAGTTAACACCTGGCTGTACTTTGGGCAAGAGGCCGGCTGTGTGGGTCAAGATGGTCTTTCTGGAGAATCTAGGGGCTGAAGTGCCGGCGCAGCTGCAGGAGGCTCCCTGTGGGTGTGGCATCCCTGGGGCTGGCTCACTTCCACTAACAGTGGTGAGGGAGCCTGAATCACAGGTGGGAAGTCACCTCACAAGGAACGGAAACCTAGTTGGGCTGCCGCCCCCTCTCAGTCATGGGCTTGGTTGGAACACATCTTCCCTTGATTTTATTTTAGAATCAATCGTGAAAACAATCTTTAAAACATTATATAAAATCTGAAAGGGGAAAATGAACTATCCCCTGCTAGCCCACCACCCAGAAACTGTATCGTCTTCATCCTGGGGCCAGCCTGTGATCCAAACTGTAATTTTTAAAAATGTGAATTATATTATGCACACTGACCTTGGGGCTATACACCTTCAAGTTGTCACTAGGAAGGTGGCAGGTGGGTGTCACTAATGTGCAACCTCCACCCCCACAGAGGTGGCTATTCAGGCTCTTCGTAGTGTTTCCAATGAGCGGTGTGGGTCTTTTCTTCTTTTAGGGCTGGGATTGCTGGGTAGCCATGTTGCTGGCCCTTGTCCCGTCTTCACTGCCACCTTCAGCCCCTCCTGCCACACGGGGCTCAGGCCCTTCACACTACTGTCCCTCTAACTGTTCGCTGAGTGATGATCCTCACTTCGGCCAAGTTCCTCAGTGTCACATCTCCAGAGGAAGCCATCCTCCTACCCCCTCCTCATCCACCATGGTCCAACTTTGTCTTTCTCGAGGATGTTTGTCTCATCCGATCTTTGCCTGAACTTGTCATGATGAAGGGTGGTCTTCTTACCTCACAGGACCTACCGGCTCTCTGTCACTTCTCCTGTGACATGAATGGATCCATCCTAGATATGATGACTCAGACCTTAACACCCAGAGGGACCAGACTCCAGCACCTAGAAAGACCCAGACCCTGGCACCTGGAGGCAAACCTGTTCTTAGTGGTGCGGGTCTGATCTGACATCTTCTTACTAAAGCCACTGGCCTGGGTCCTGTTTCTTACAAAGTTGCTAAATTATTCTCATCCTGACAATGGGACAGTGGTGGCTTCTGTCTCACTGGGTGGCTGTGGGTAAACAGATATGTCTCCAAAGTCACTTAGGATGGACAAGTAGACAGTTAATAACCTTGAAAATTTGCTTAAAGGAAACACCCCACCTGGAAGGCCATTTCAAAAGGCCATGGGCAACCTCTCTCCTCTTCAGTCCCTGTGGCTATGACTGATACAGTCCTCAGTGCTAGATACTCAGTATCCCCTTAGTACTGGATGCTCAGTACTCTCTATGCTTGCAGCCCGGGATCCACTGCATTGTACTCAAGTTTCAAGCCTCTCATTCCCAAGAACCGAGGAGTGGGGAAGCCGCTGTTTCTAGGAGGTGTCGGGGTGGGATGTTCAGCAATGTTCTCTGTTTGTATGAAACTTTGGTACACTGCCAAGTACAAGGCTCCCACAAATGGCTGCAGGTTGGGAGGCTCGCCCCTTATCAGGTTGTATGCTTTCCAGCCTGGGTGCGTTGTCTAATTTAAGTGACTATCCTTTGTGTGTAACGAGGGCTCTTGGCAGGTGTGAAGATTTTCTAGAGACCCTTGTGCACCACCCCCCTTTGACTCTGGAGACAAATGGACCTGTGCTGGAAAAGTCTCATCCTGGAGAAAGAAAAAGCTGAGGCCTGGTGTCAGCCAGAGGAGAGCTTGTCTCTTGGGAAGAGCCTTCACACCACTCTGACCTGGTCAGACTACCTTGCAGGGAAGTCTGGAGCTGAGACAGTGACAGGACCACATTTGGGCCAGGTCAGCTGATCTCTGCACCCTTCGCTCTCTATTGTATAAACATTACCATAGTCAGAGTCCTGGATACACATGATGGGGGGGTCACCACACCTCCTTTCATTGTGGACACACGGAGTAACTCTCCTTTCTCTGTCCCTCTCTGTTGCTCTTCTCTCTGTTTAATTGGTCTACTGAGGATGTGTGTCTGAGCCATCCTCAGAGTCTGGGTTGTTGGGGCTGCTGGACCTTAGGCTCAGACAGTCACAACTTTAGTAACACAAGGCCAATAGCATTAACCCGCTCCTGTCACAGCTGGGGAAACCGAGGCTCAGAGAGGCCGGAACCTTGCCCACCATTATACAGCAAGTCTTAACTGTGTGTGTGTGTGTGTGTGTGTGTGTGTGTGTGTGTGTGTGTGTGTGTGTGGTTGACCTAGGGGACTGTTATTTGGGAGGACAGAGTCAAACATCCCGAATTTTCCTTACACTCTGGGAACAGCCCTATCCACTATCTGCAGCTCACAGGGTCCCACACAGGACCTAGCGATGTGACTTGACACCTCCCAGGTGCCCGAAGTCACCTGGAGGAACCACCACCCAAATCTTCCAGCCACTTCTTCCCCAAACCTGACCGCACGGTGAAGACATCTGCCGGGGAGGGTGCGGCACCTGCCAGCCCGCAGCTTCTTCCCTACCCAAGGAGGAACCGGTCCTAGGACTGGCTACTTTCGCTAGTGCTAATTAAAGCCGAGAGGCAGAGGGATGGGATCTGGGGTCTAGGGGGAACACCTGGGGCCTGGGAGATGTTCTGCAACTTTTCTTCTTTTGAAAATAAACTTCACATGGGATCCCAGATAAGGAGAGACACAAAGGGTTCCCATACATCCCGGATCTTCCTCCCCACTATGTCTCCATGACCCTTCCAGGGTACCACACTCATTAGGGTCCCCGGTCTTTGTGGACATGCCGTCATCACCCAGGCCTGGATGCTGGCTAACATTAGGGTGCGGTCTTGGTGGTGGACTTCATGGGTTGAACAAATACAAATGTCATTTGCCACCGCAGCCTGTCCTGCAGGGTACTTCCAATGTCCTGGAGCCTCTCAGTTCTGTGTGCCTCCACCCTCAGGGCATTGATTACTGCCGCCATGGAACGTGGCTGCAGGTCAAGTACATGAAAGACAGTCTGAGCAGCGCAGTCATGGGAAGACAGAAGACACAAACGGCAAAGCCCTCACCGGGGATCTCAACTGCTCTTTTTCATGCTGTGAGTCAAGAAATGTCAACAGCATAGCTCCCAGGGCTGAAGTCGCCTACCGTGGTAACGTGTTTCTCTGAAGACAGCTCGAATGAAGATCTTCAGGACAAGCCCTACTGTGCTTAGTAGGGGCAGGCTGTGGGTGCCTTGAGTTCTATCAAATCAGTGTCTCTCTCTCTCACCCTAAGGTGACACAGCAAACTTTCTAAGACCACCTGACAGTTTCGTTCACAAAAGGGACGTTTGTTAAGAGAGACACTTAAACCAGCTCGGTTTAAGCTTTGCCTAGTCTTTATACCTAAGTGTGAACTAAATCCCTGAAGAATATACTTAGTGAACCTCAGGGTCATGTGTGCAGTCATTGTCAAGACCCCAGGGCCACTTGTCTTTGAGAAATTCATATCGGTCTTGAGGCTGCAGTGTCCCTCTCTGTGGGGCTACGTCGAAATATCTAATCAACTCACTACCTTCACTTCTCTTTGGCTCATCCTGAAATTCTTTTCCGTGGCAAAGAATAGCCATCTTTCTCTGGTGGGGGAGGGTCTCTGAGAGGGGACAGGACTCCTCAAGGCTGCTGGAGGCAATGCTGGGCTGTCTCTCCATCACTGTTAACAAGGTGGCTGGCCATTTAAAAAGGTCCTAGGGAAGCAAAGGATCATTTTAACCAGGAATAATGGCGCATGTCTGTAATTCCAGCATCCGAAAAGGCTGGGGGTTTTGGGGGGGGGACGACTCGAGTTTGGGATCAGCCCATGTGCCAGGCCCAAAACTAGCAAACGTTTTGTGGATGGCAACACAATGCACGGGATCGTGAAGATAAAGCCAGATGCTTTAAAGGACATCTGGACCATTTAAAGTTTCACACTGCTAAAAACTCAGCAGCTAGGGCTCCTGGCAGGGGCGCTGGAAGGGTGTCCAGTTTCTGTGGTATAATTCATCACCTGGCTGATCTTAAGCTACTGGCATGACTCAACTGAGGGCTTGCAGCTGAAGTTTCAGTTGGCTCATGAGGGAGTTAACACAGGAACAACATGGGTGATAGCCAGGGACAGTGAACCCAGTTCTCTGCTGAGCATGCAAGCTCAGATTTGATCAGTCTACTTGATCTAGAAGGGCACAGTGGCCACAAGTGATCCCAGGGTTAGGATGAGTTAGAATCAGAGTCCTGAGCTGTAGGCAGTCTGGGTGCATTGCTAAAGAACATTTCAAGGTTCTGTCATATGTAAACAGCCATTGCTATCAATATAATGACTCTGAGGCTGCAGGGCAGCAGGCAAGGGATTTTGAAGTGATGATCCCCATTCACCACACTTCTTATTCTATGAATGGGCTGGGTAGGGGCAGGTTCAGCTCGATGCTGGGGGATACGTTCAACTCTGGGCTACACAAGCTGGGATATAGTCACAGGACTTCCCAGTGGGACTCCGGTGTTCGTGTGGCTTCAAAAGGAGAATGAGGAAGAAGCAGTTTGCAAACCTAGATCCGGTGGTCCTCCCTGGGCTATTCTGTGGGTCTCCCAGAGCCTAGGCACCAGCACACAGCACTGTACATGGAAGCTCAAGCCGGGCTGAGCTGGCTTTCTCCAGGATTGCATGGGCTTATCCACTCTGGGGTCTGGTCTCGCTATATGGCCACTATAACAGCTACGACATCGCATGTCCAAGGTGACAGACCCATGGTGAAGTCCGGCTCACCTGGCTCTGCTGGCTCAGATCCCTAGAGGGTTTGTGTGGAGGCAACGCCAGGGTACAAGGCTGAGTCTGACCGATATGAGTTCGAATCCCATCACATGGGTATAGTGAGTTGTCACGTGCAATGCCTAGTTTTGTACCTCAGTTTCCCCATCTGTATAATGAGCATAGTATACAGTGGCTTATCTTTCCAGGCTACTTTGAGGACTGAAGGCGGCTTAAGAAAAGACTCAGAATTTAACCAGGGCCAGAGATGTCAATGTAACAATAACAAAAATAATCAAGTATCACCATAAGACCAATGGAGACCCTGGAGACCTAGACATCATTCAGGGTTTTACTTTTTAGATGAAGAAACTGGGAGTAGAGAGAGGAAGTCAGCCAGAGTGACACTGTTGAAACCCAGCCTGGGGCCACAGATTGGCCCAAGGAAGTCATCTTCTGCAGCCCGAGGAAGCATGAGAAATCTCTGAGCTGTTCCAAGTCTTTCAGCCGGAGAGAAAGGGTTTTGGTGTTCAGGAATACACTCCACACTGTCTTTAGCAGCTACCACATATGTCTATGTGCTCTCTGTGTGTCAGGGTGGGTCCTGTGTGCTAAGCACACACAAGTGACTTAGTCCCATCAGAAGTTCCCAAGGAGACCTTTTGGTGTTCGAATTTTTTGGACAAGATAAAGGACCAGAGAGGTGAAGTCACCTGCAGAAGGCCACCCAGCCTGAAACAGGCAGGTAGTCTGGCACAAAGGCAGTTCTGCATCCCACTGACCCACCATTCAAGTCTTTAATCAACATGCTGAACCGTCCCCCCTTTGGGGATTCTGGTTGTGAGCTGGGGAAGTGCGTGGCTGGGAAAGGCAGGGACTGAACACACCCATCACGGTAGCTACCCCTCTACTCCTGGGTCTTCGGAAGTTCTGCTGGGCCCTCCATGACACCTCATGCTCTGGCAGTGTAATCCGGTCAGGAAGGAAAGAAGACAGTGCTGTCACGCTGTCTTTTGAGAGCTGGGAAATAGGGCAAGTGCATGGCTGCCTCTTGTTGCGAACTCCAGGGTTCAAGACTAAACTATGTGCATAGCACTTGAACCTCATTCTGTCCTGGGTTCTCTGGGCCCTGCAGATACCCCTTGCTTCTCAAGCTACTGAGGCCCAGCTGGCTTGAGGGTTCTGAGGTTCTGAGGGCAGAGGTTCTGAGGGTCTGAGGGCAGAGGTTCTGAGGGTCTGAGGGCAGAAGTTCTGAGGTTCTGAGGGCAGAGGTTCTGAGGGTCTGAGCCATTTTGAACTTGTCTATCTCTCAAGGCCATTTCACAAGAAACTTGCATCTGACACTGCCCTGTGGTTCAGATCCTCGCCTGGTCCAGCAGAGGGCAGCTTTCTCTGTGCCTTGATTTTTCTCTGTAGGCTTTTTTTTTGAGGGGGGGTGGGATAGGGTGGGGGGAGTGTCCCACAGGCAGGCCTGTGTTCAGGATTGAATCTTGGGGTCCAAAGTCTCTCTTCAGTTGGAAAGAAAGGAGTGAGTAGGGTTTGAAACAACATTTGAACAAGAAGCTTGGATTTAAACAGAAGGATGCCTAGATTAGAGGATGGGGGCTGTGTGCATCCCTGGGTACCACTGTGAACTTCTCAAAGGCTAAATCAAAGACTAAAATCTGAGGGCATGGGACGGGCTCCCCATCTTGCTGGATACCTTGCTCAGATAAGGCAAAGGTACTGTATAATTTCATCTTCTGAGCTTGTAGCAGTCTCGGAAGCCAAGCTTGCAGCCCTGCGGAGTGTGGATAGGGCAGGCAGCCATGCAGCTGCGGGCTAGGCAGCTCCATGCTCAGAAGCATCCTTCAGGTTCAAGGTCCTTCCTATACACCTACTCTGGAGCCTTGACATCGCCTGCCTTGTTGGGCTTGCCCTAGGTTGGAGGCCATGGTTTCTGTGTCCTACACCTATGACGTAGTCTGCAGACAAAAGATACCAGCTCTTCTGGGCATCTTCCCAGAACCCCCTTGTCTTTCACTGGCTAGAACTGGTCGTATGACTATTTTTGAGCCAGCCACTTTGCAGGGGTTGGGAGTACCTGATCGACTCCAATTGGGAGCTGAGAGGTCACCTGTGCTTGCAGGATGTGTGGACTTTGCTGATTTCCTTCCTAAATCCAGGTGTATGGATTCTTGAGTTTTGCAGCGTAGACCTCCAAATACAGAGGAGACTCCCTGGGGACTGGACTCCATGACCTAGGAACCCATCCATAGCCTCTGCAAGCAACACTGGCTTGACCAAGGCTAATCCTCAGGTGACTGACAGTTGCCACTCTGTTGTTGCCACTCTTGCCTGGGTGCGGCTCTGGGAAAGCTCCTCCCATTCCATCTCTCTGGTCGACCACTGGCCTGGATACCCAGGTCCTTGCTCTCAGGAGCTTCTCAGGGATGTTCCCCCACACCACCACACTGAGTCTTGTGTAAGGGTCAGGCAAACTTTCTGGTTTGCTGTCACTGACTTTCTTTGCACCAAGCTCCACTTACAGAGATGAACACCGAGACAACCTGACCTCCTCCCCAGCTTCAGCCGCTTGTGCCGTGTCATGTCTGCTTTCTATCTCTTTAGGGTCGAATTTATTGACCAGTTTGAAGGTGGATTTTAGGCATGTGGTTTGGCCACATGCGAAGATGCTGCGAACAATCTAACCACAAAGAACAGGGACTTTATCCTTTGCAGTCCCAAAGCTCAGAGAATCAGCATTAGGTTTTACATCTCTGTATGCATGATGTGTGTATACATGTGTGTGCACATGCAGATGTGTATTCATGTGCATCTGTGTGTGTGCATGCAGGGCTCACCTGCCATGGTGCACAGAGGAGGTCAGAGGTTGGTCTCAAGTGTCAGGCTTTGCCTTTTATTTGGGTTTGAGGCAGGATTTCTTTCTTTGGAGGTAGAAAATGCTGAGCTGGCCATCCCCAGAGGTCCTGAAGAGTCTCCTGTCTCAGCCACCATCTTACTACTTACTGTGGAAGGCCCAGAATTTACAGTGTCTGCTCGGCATTAAGTGGTTTGAACTGAGGTCCTCAAGTCTTTGCAGGCCATCCCCAAAGACCTTGGTATCATTTTTACGACTGAGTCTTTGATGATTGTTCAGGATACACTGTCTTTGGATTTTATTAGAAACTGTTAATCTCATCCAGCCTCTGAGGGGTTAATAAGGTCTAAATGGCATGACCTAGTGGAAACAGCTGCAGTGCTCCTAGACAGAGGTCCTTCCAGACAGAGGTTCTCCTTCACAGAAGTCCTCCCCAGATTTCCCATGGCCAGCTGTTAATCTGGAAGCAGCTCCTTAGGTCACATGTAGGACAGATACTAGGTTCTACTGTCTGCAGTTCAAGCACTCTATCTCCAGAAGGTTCATGCCCTTAGCCAGAGATGATGTATCTTGGGGTGGCCTGCAGCTAGAGGGCAGGGGTTCCGTGCCTCCTCAGACCTGGCTCTTGACCCACCTTAACACCCAATGACCATGTCCCAGCTGTGCTAAAGCCACACTTCCTCTGGCTCATGATGACACCTTTCAGGGATGTGGCCGTGACGGGGTCTATGACCACATGGCAGAGGAAGGTTCCACGCAGACAAACAGTGAGTACATCTGTTTCAAGGGCTCTGTGAATACTGTTATTATCGTTTCTGCGCTCTTATGTTACAACTCATAGCAACAGTAACAATGGCAGCCTCAGCTTCTTCCTCCCCAGTGGCCCAGGGCCTGAAATGCTACCTAGAACCACACCACTATGAAAACAGAGTTTCAGAGCTCATGCCCTGTGCCAGGCCCAAGGCAACCTGTCTGTGGCGGTGTCCCCGACTGAGAAATGACCCCTTTAGAGAGCTCACCCCAATCTCAGAGTCCAGAAGCATTCTTACACAGGATAAAGATCTTTACAGGTCCTCGCTCAAGTACAGACATGGATGTGTGAGATGGCGCAGAGAGGGCTTTGATGGCAGCCCAAGTGCGGAGGAAACTCCTCACAGAGAGCACAGATGAGGGTGACCATACAGTCAGGGCTGAGTGACAAAGCTACCAGCCAAGCCAAGCCAGCGGCCATCAGAAACCAGAAGAGGGAAGGAGATGAATTTACTCCTAGGTCTCCAGAAAAAAAACTCAGCCCTTTGAGCACCTTGATCTTGACCCAACAAAATTAACTTCTGCATTAGGCACTTTTTCCTGTTGGCTACAACAAATGCCAGACAGAAGCAACCTAAGGAAAGCTTTACTTTGGCTCACAGTCTGAGGGCGAGCCCATCTGGGTGGGAAGTGTCGGCTGCAGGAGGTCCCTGTTCCCGCTGTACCCGTGGCCAGGAGGCAGAGATGGATGCGGGCACTCAGCTCACCCGCTCCTTTTAGCCACTCCGAGACCCCAGCTCCTGGAGTGACGTCACCTAAATTTAGGGTGAGTCTTCCTATCTCACAACTCAGTCTAGAAACTCCCCACAGGTCCGCCTGGCAACTCTGTAACTTTATTTTGAGGCAGTGTCTCACTAAGTTGCCCCAAGCTGGATAGAAGCTGATTTCAGACTTCTAGATTCCAGAACTCTCAAAAGTTCTAGAATCTAGAAGTGGATTCCTGTTGCAAATCGCTGAGTTCGTGGTCATCTTGATGGCAGTCACGGGTGGGCATGGCACATGTGATCTGAATTTTACACACAGGAAAAAAAAATTAGGAGTTTAGTCCTGGCAGTGAATGGCAGGGTCAGCTGTGTCTTTGTATTTCATGCCTCAGCCTCACACACGTCTTCCCTTGCAATACTGTTGAGTTTTTGCTCTGGGGTTAAGGAATTTGGAGCAGGAGATTAGAGATGAGCTGTGATGCAAATATATGTAAATGACCTCAAGTAGATCAGCCTATCAGCTGATTCCTTCTCTCCATAGAAGCAGTGGGATTGCCTGCAGATAAGATAGCTAGATCAGGTCTTTAACTATGTGCTTAAGGGGGAAAGAAAGAAGCCCCTTAGAGAGGCATGGAGGAGAAAACCCAAGAAGAGTCTCAGGTGCTTTCTAAATCAACAAAAGATGGCTGAATGATGAGCGTCTCCAAGTAGAGTGGGGTCACCTATGGGAAGCCTCCAGAACAAAGCAGGGAATCCAGAAATGGTACTGTTGATGCTGTTGCCTCTGCTCATTATCCTGGGGTAAGCTACACCACAGTAACAGATCTCAGAAGTTTAACATGATGAGGGTTTACTTACTAGTCAAACTCCATCTCCACAAAGCTGGCCACGAAATAGCCAGATTCCCAAATAAAGCAACATAATTCCTTGTGGGTCAGCAGTGCTAGAGACCCCAGGACTTCCCCCAAGCACTGCTTCTTAAAGGCACCCACACCATCTATACCAGCACCCACAGTGACACTGTGTAGACCAGTCATCTAATACAGAGACTCCTGATGAATGAGCCAGATTCAAACCATAGCTCCCCATCACCTTTAATGACAGATGCAGTCACATGATCCCATCAACTCTTGTGGCTCTTCAGGTCTGAGGACCTTAGTGCTGGCCACTGAACAATGACTCCTTCACCATAGACCAGCAGCTTCCATCTTAGCAGTGAACTTGGCCTGCGAGGGAAGCATTGGATCTAATTAACAGTTGGTCAGATCTTTCCCATCCTTCCACAGGCCACTGGCACCTAAGAGTCATGACTTTCCACAGGCCACAGTTCTAGGTATGGCCAACTTTATGGATCCCACTGTGGGATGAGCCACTTCTACTCAAGAGTTTGGGATTTGAGAATTATGTGGATCAATGAATTGACTATGTGTCTATCTATTTATCTATCATCTTTCTGTTTTTTTAACCATCTTTCCATCCATTCATCCATCATTCACCCATTCATCATTTATCTACCATCCATCAACCATCTACCCATCAATCATTTACCCATCAATCATCCATCCATCAATCATCCATCCATCAATCATCCATCCATCAATCATCCATCCATCAATCATCCACCCATCAATCATCCACCCATCAATCATCTCTCCATCAATCATTCATTCATCAATTATCTACTCATCAATCATCCACCTATCAATCATTCATCCATCAATCATCCATCAATCATCCATCCATCCATCCATCCATCCATCTATCCATTTTTCTTCATGCTCATCAATGAACACCTGCTTCTTTTAGTTATGGGCTACAGTTCAGATACAGCTGAGGCAGTGTGGGATTGGGGAAATCCTGACTAGAGGACAGTCTATGCAGGAGAGGTCACTATAGACCAGGGCTGGCCAATGAAGTCTATGCAGAAGAGGTCACTATAGACTAGGGCTGGAAGTGGAGTTTGGGAAGAGGAAGCTCAGATGGCAGAAGGCAGGTTTTGAACACAGGAACAGCTGCACTTACTCACAAGTGGAGCAGCTGCGGGACAGCTAAGAATAAAGTGAGGACCCAGATCAGTAGGTTAGCTGTAACTGGCAAGAAAGACACACCACAGTTAACTCACATGTGGTGGGGATAAAAGGCTTGGGGAACAGGGCAGCAGGAAAGCAAGATCAGAGCAGGTGCCACAAATGACCTCTGCAAATGAGGTCACAGTGGGTGGTGGAGGTGACACTGAAAACCAAGGTTACAGCAAGTACCAGGAGGGACACTGACCACTGACATCACAGTGGGTGCTGGAGGTGACATTGACAGCTAATGTCACACTGGGTGCTGGAGGTGAGACTGACAGTTGAGGTTACACTGGGTTGTGAAGGTGACGCTGATGGCCTAGGTCACTGTGAATGACAGAGGTGACACCAATGTCAGACATCACAGTGGGTGTCCAAGCTGACCCCAATGGGCAAGGTTTCAGTAGAGTTCGAGTTACACTGGACAGTAGATCAGTCTTGACTGCTGAGGCTGTAGGATGGCTCTGTTGAGGGCTCAATTGTCCCAGCTGGTATAGGCCAGCTGGATAAGGTGGGGCCAGGTGTGGTTGGAGAGAAATGCTTGTCTGCAGAGTCTGTGCTTCCTCTGGGTCAAAGCTCACAGTGGGTTCCGGGAAAACTTGTGACTTCTGAGCCAGATGGAACACCCAGTCATGAGTTCCAGGAGCCCAGCCTGCAGGGAGGCAGGTGGATGGGGGTTACAGTGGCCATGCTTGGGGTCTGAGTGGAGCAGGCTGTCTGGTGAAGGAAGGGCTGTGTGGCTGCTGCGTGTGGCCTCTGCCATGGGCACGGCAGCTGATAACTGGGTCTAGAGTGAGCTGTGTGTTCCAGTCAGCTCTGCTGCTCTTGGGCCCTGCAGGGGCTTCTGAAAACATAGCTCTCTGCATTTGGATCCTACAAGGATGCGGGCAGGTTTCTGAGCATCGCGGTTAAAGCAATGCCAGTGGTTATAATGTGGGGGGTGAGGGTGGAAGCCACCAGACTGTGAGGAAAAGCCTCCAGGTGGGGTACCTGACTCTCAAAGTCTTCCCACAGCAAGCAACACATGCTGCCTCACGGGAAGGTCATGGTTAGAGCCACCGAGGTGAAGCTTAGAACTTGGTGCCTAGGATAGGATGACAAGATAAACTCCATACTTGCCAAAGGGTGAGATTGTTGCCTGAGACCTTCAGCACTGGGCCATGTCAGTCAGTCAAAGCCTCGCTTCTCTCTGTGGACTCTTCCCGCTTCAGCCTCCAACAGGAAGGTGATGGGTGGGGCTGGTGGCCAGCCACAGTCTGAGAGCAGAGACCTTGGATGGATGGGTGGATGGATGGATGAATGGAATGGGGAGACCTTGGGGTTATTTTCAAGAATACAGCCTCCTGCCTGGTGCTTTTTCCTTGCCAGTGTGGGTCTGTGGCTGTTTCTGACTTATTCTGGGAGACTCGCTGAGGTCCCTTTCTGTGGGGTTAGCCTTATGTAGCAGAGGTGCCTTCCTGCGGTGTGACAACGTGACCCCCTGTACCCTGTTGCCATCCACTTTGTCCTGTCTGAGCTCCATCATCTCCTGTCTGAGTGTGTTTCTCCTCACAGGCAATAGAAAAGATGGTTCTGCTCCCCTCATCCCACAGGGTTAACCGTAAGGATCGTGAGGAGTCGGTGAGCACACGGGGAGGCTAGACACTGTACGTAGAAGCCACTGGCTCTTTGTGACTTGGAAGATGATGTGGCAAGCTCTGTGGGCTCAGGGACTGAGTCTTCATTCCAGCTCTCCCTACTGACTGTGTGAGGTTGAAGTCTGTCTCTGTTCCTAGTTCTGGGAAGGCAGTGACAGGTGGATCTCTAAGGCAAGTTAGCCAGCCAGCCCAGCTAGCTCACTTAGCAAGTTTCAGGTCCCGGTGAGAGACCTTGTCTTGAAAAACAAGAGGCCCCTGAGGGATAACATTTGAGGTGATCTCTCTATTTCACAGACGCACACGTGCATGCACACACACACACACACACACATACACACACAAACACACACACGCACGCACACACACACGCACGCACGCATGCATGCCCGCACATGCACTTGTACCTGCATACACCTGTGCACAACTATGAACACATCCTCCATAGGGAGGGCAGTGTATCATAAAATGTTTTTAAATTGCAGAGGCAGAGCGGACATCTTTCCCATGCTCAGCCTTGCGAGTCCCACTCTAGATGCTTTACTGCTCCAGGCTTTGCATCCTGATGGATCTTTAGCTTTGTAACCTGACTTTGTCCAGTGGGGCTGAGTTGAGTGTAGCTTGCTCTAAGAGATCCCTGGCTTGGGACTCCTGTCTTTAGAGAAGTGGGATCCTTGTGTGTAGGAATCCTTTCCATGGTGACTCTTTCCTTTCTTGTCACAGGAACTGAGATGGGGTAGGCCCATGCTGGAGCATCTATTGGGTGCTGAGCCTGAGACCCTGACAGGAAAACTGGCCTGACTGCTTTGGGCTCAAAGTCTTCCCAGTGGGATCACACCCCAAGTGGTGGTCTCCTGCGTCATCTGGTTCCCTCTCGCAACCTTTTAAATTTGGAGGTGTGGGAGGTGATTCTGAGAGAATTCACTCACTTCTGTGTCTGCATGAAAACAGTTATTCTGCAAAAGAGTAAAACTGAAAAAAAAAAGTGTTTTAAAGAGCTGCGCGGTTGTAGCACGGTGTTTACGGTGTTTCCTAAAATACCCGGGGACGGTTTGTGGGAATCTTCTCAGCCCTGTTATGAAAGGATCCAAGGCAAGAGTTTTCAAAAACCAAGTTTTGAAAAACCAAGCCTGACCCCTGCGTGTGTGCCCTGCCCACTCTGGGGTGTCACAACACAATAGCTCCGCACGCGCCATCCTGGGGGCACCCTGGGGACCCGCCAGCAGGAAGCCCAGGGCTTTGTTCTTAGGACAAGGTCACCGATGTTTTCTACTATACTCCAGCCTCTGACTTAGAGCAGACTCCTATAGGAATGCTTGCACTTTGATTAAGAAGGGAAGACAATACCCACCCACCCCACCCCCAGCCCTCTCTGTTCTTTCACTTCGAGGAATGATGAAGACGAAGCACAAACAGCCACAGGTGTGATGTGTTGCTCAGCAGAACATGGGGCCATGCTGGTCCCTGGGATGGGGACTACTGCAGTGAGTCCCTGGTGGAGATCTGCACACCCCTCTGTCCAGCCTGCATCCCTGCTGAGAGTCACTTGCTGGCCACTCTGAGGGTCCTTGTTATTGCCCTTCTTGGCTGCAGTGTGGATGCAGATTTTTAATCTTCTTGAAGGGCAGATCAGGCCTGTGTGAATGTTAAATGTGCTCTAATCCAGGCCCGTAGCTAGGGAGATGGCTTAGCTCCCTAATAGCTTACCTTGTGGGCACAGAGACCTGAGTTTGCTTTCTAGAACCCATGTGAAAGGGGTGTGTGTGTGGTAAGGAGTACTTACAATCTGAGCCCTGGCTAGGCAGAGACAAGGGGATTCAGGGGTTTGATGGTCTGACTGGCTAGTCAGGTTCAGGAGGAGACCCTGTCTCCTAAGGTCCTGAAAAACATGTTTGAGGTCTGATCCTTATGCATATATGTGTTAACTAAATTAAAAACATGCTTCATTCCGAACTGATGCAGAGCACAGACCACTCTGCTGGCCCAGTGTCCCGCTGCACTGTTGGGGACCAAACTGCACAGTTTCTTTTTCTCTTCATTTTTTTCTATTTCTTTTTTCTTCTATTTTTCTTTTTCTTCCTTCCTTTCTTCCCTCCTTCCTCCCTCCCTCCTCTCTCTTTCCTTCCTTCTTTCCTTCTTTCTTTCTTTCTTTCTTTCTTTCTTTCTTTCTTCTTTTTTTGAGACAGGGATTCTCTGTGTAGCCCTGGATGTCCTGGAACTCACTTGTTAGATCAAGCTTGTCTCTGACTCAGCGATCTGCCTGCTTCTCCTTCCTGAGTGCTGGGATTAAAGGTGAGCATCACCGCCCCATGGCTGGCCACCTGGATGCTAAGGGAACCGCATGCTTGGTAGAGGCCAGAGCATTGGGTCATGGTCCAGCTGTCTGACCTGGCATCCTAGACTCTCTCTCTGAGTCTTCATTATGAGATTAGAATCTGGGCCTTCGGTGTTTGCAGGACCCATGGCTTTTAACAGTTTCGATGAGAGGCAATCCTGACTTTAAGGTGCATCCTGTCCTGTGATATGCTGCCTGTGCCTTACGTGGGTTTGAGAAACCAAAGTTGGGTCCTCAGCAAGAACAGTAAGAGCTCTTAACAGCTGGCTTCTGCTCCAACTCCTGGCCAATGAACTCCCATGTTACTGTGTTTTATATGATGCTGAATTCCACCTGGCCATCCTCGCAGAGTTCAGAGCTCTGTGCAGCAGCTTCTGATAGGTTTAAGATGGAGCTCTTGGGCTCAAGGAGGACATGTACAGACTTCTTTGAATTGACCAGCATGCGTGTCTGTGTCCTGGAGGACAGACAGAAGTCCATTGGAGAGAGCAGGGAGATGGTTTTCAGGTGAAAGGAACTCAGTGCGTGCAAGGAGCCAGAAGGCTTTGGGATAGAGTGACTGGATTGGGAGCTGATGTGACTCAGTCTACCCACCTCTACTTCTCAACAGGAGGCCCCACTGCACACACTACTGACGCTGAAGCCTTTCAATGACACGGTGGAAACATAGTTTCCTCTGAAGGCCCATGAAGGACTGTCATGTTATATGTTTATATGCCACAGACTCACATGTGTGGCATGTGCCGTGTCCAGTCAGTTGTATGACTAGACCTACACTCAATACTCCCAACACGGGGGCTGGGAACACTGGGGATCAGAACCCCACCCACAGAGGATGAATCTGAGGGAGAGGAAGTGGGCTGAAGGCAACTTCTCTAAAATATTAAAAGCCTGTGGCCACCAGAGGCCGGCGGCGAGGCCTGGGTTCCAGCAGCAGGTCCTGACCGTTGAGCCTCCGGCATAGCCCTGAAGTTGAGCAATAGGAATCTGCCCTGGTGTTGTTCTCACT
Organism: Micromys minutus; assembly: GCF_963924665.1. NCBI lineage: Eukaryota > Metazoa > Chordata > Mammalia > Rodentia > Muridae > Micromys > Micromys minutus. The sequence goes on from NC_137959.1 coordinate 42,898,096, forward strand.
GCCTGGCCTGCTCTGCTTGGCACACGCAGAGAGAGGGGTGGCGGGTCGTGCGGCTGTGTGGGGCAGGGAGGCTGTGGTTGTGTGTTGTGTGTTGGGAGGGACGGGTGGTAAGGGAATAACGGTCACGGACAGGTTTTTACAGCACATTGGGCTCTATTCTGAGCACCAGACGGCGCGGGGGGCTTCATTCCCGTGAGTTCATTCTGTCTCAGTTAAGAGAGGCAGAGCCAGTTGTCTGAGGCCACACAGCACCTAAGAAAGATGGCGGATGCAGGGACAACCACGGGCAGCACTGCCAGCAGAATGCCCACGCTCCTGCCCACCCATGCCGCTTTCCTCTGCCTTTGGCCCATTGGGGCTCCTGACCCTTCTGGCCAGTGTCCTTCCTGGGCCTCAGGAGGCAAGATGCAGCTTAGAGCAGGGAGGAAGCCATCATATGCTGTCCATAGTCCTGTCTGTCCCTTGCGGCCGGCTGTACTCTGCAGAGGCAGGGTGGCTGCCCCACCGAGGCTCTCCCAAGCCAGGCCCTCTGACCCTCTGAAAGGACAAGGTCCCTGCTCTATGGCTCCACTGGAGCTGGCTCAGCAGTTCCTCAGAGCTGCTTTTCTGTGGCATCCGTTTCAGCTTCCTGATCTGTAGGCTGACACTGCAATGGGGCACCAGGCTGTGGGGTGAGAATGGTGTCTGTCTCCAGCAAAAGCCCTGTCCATCCTGAAGCTGGCCCACTGCTGCATGTATACAGAATGAATTACACCTGTGACTGCGGTTCTGCATGGATGAGTGCTAGTCAGGTCTGTTCTGGGGTCCACTCGTGGCTGCTCTCCAGCTCCGGGGACTCCTGTGATTGAGTTTTCTCACTAGAGGCACAAGGGCAGCCCTGTACCACGGATATAGCATGACAGTCTTAGTTTTTTTCCTCCCTAGGGACACGGGCAATTCCTACACACATAGAAGTAACGGGACGTCCTTAAGCCTTTGAAGCTCTGGGTACTGATCACTTGCAGAGGTGGGTGTGCAGAGGACTGATTTCTGTCTCTCTCAGGAGCCAGTTCCCCACGTCACTTCAGGAAACTGAGGCCACCCCTCACATTCAGACTTGAGGCCGGATGACCTGTCACCTTTGTTCTATTTCTCTGGAGAGGCAAGGAGCTGGTTTTCCCGGCATTCTCGGCGGAGGTCAAGTGCAGACTATCCTCACAGACACACTGCTTTCTGTTCTGGAGAGGTGGCATGGTGTGTGTCACCATATCATACCCCACCCCTGTGATGCCCCTGGCTCATGGTGAACCAACCCAATGCAGGGGGCAGCCAGCTAGAAGCCTGTGGTCTGAGCTGCAGATTCAAATCTCATCTCTGTTCCTCATTGCCGGAGGACCCTGTCTCAGTTTCCCTACCTGTAATGACCTCCTGTGAGGATAAACAAGTGTTCACCCTCACGGGTGACCTGCCTTCATGAACACATAGTATTATTATCACCCTGGTCCCAGACAGGGAAACTGAGGTCTGGAGAAAGAAAGCGAATGTCACTGTGGCAGGGTGGGGACAGCCTCAATCCTCTCCAGAGAAATTGCTCTTAGCAAGCAGGTGACTGGAGGGGACCCGGTATGGCCTGGGACTTTTCCTCCTGCTGTTCATTTCTCAGTGACCCCAGACCCAGAGGAGAAGGGAGCTCACACCCTGCACAGCTCTTGAGCAAAGGAATGGGACTCTCTGTCCCAGTGCGCACACTGGGGGCTGGCTGGCTCCTCTCACACAGATCTTACCACTGCTTAAGTCCCTTCTCTCTTCCTGGGTCAGAAAAGAGTGAACCCCAGTTGTATGGTGTTGGGACAGGGCTGAACAACCCTGATCCATTCCCCATTTGGACAGAAGACCAGAGTTCCAAGGGTTGCGGGTAACTCAAGTCTCTTCTGTCCTCACTTTGAAATTCGGAATTTTTTTTTTTTTCTTAGAAAAGTCTCCCTCAAGGCCAACCCCAAGAAAGGCATCAGACACATTGTGGCTTTGTGATGCTGATGGCTCATGCCGGCCATTCTCTCTGACACATGACTTTGAGAAACATATTTGCTCACCTCTGAGGATAAAAAAAAAAATCAAGTGTAACTGGATGAGTCTGAAAAACAAATTTGGAGAAAAATCAAAACAATAAAACAAACAAAAGAATGAAATGGAAGGTGAGCCACTTGTCCTCGACACGAGGAAAGTGGCTACTCCTCTGCTCTTTGGGGACACCTTCAGCTCCCACATTAATGGGGCCATAAAGCCCTGAGATACTACCCTCTCCAAAATTATCCTGGAGGATAGTGGAGAAAATGTGCATTTTCTAGAACCTTCTTCCATACCTGGGTGCCTAGCTATCCTGGAGATGTTTGGGCAGATGTGTGGGCATGACCTTGAACTCTAACTTGTATCTTGTTCTAGAAGCAGGTTCCCTCACAGCTGTCTGGGTGAACTGGAGGAGCTCCTGAACTTTGGTCCCCCTTTCTTCTTTGTGGAGTAGAGGTTCTTCGGTGGGAGAGGGGGTGTCATGCTTGGCCTTGTGACTGTGGCCCTGCGCCAGTGTTGCCTGGGTGAGATTAATAGGTGAGTTTAAATAGTTTGCTATTTAAAACTGAAAGACCAACAAGTCAAAACACTGAGACACCCAGACTTGCTATGTGGATGTTAAGTTTCTTCAGTGTTACCCACTGTGTGCTCAGTGTTACCCACTGTGTGCTGGTGACTGAGGCTGAGACTTGATCCCATCACACAAGGCTCTGGCCTTATGGCTGCCGGTCCCCTGGCTCACATGCCCTGGGACACAGATGTGCTCGTCAGCTGTTGGGTGACAGGTGATAGGTGAGCTCTTTGTCATGGTGGGAAGGGAAGGGGAGAAGGGCCTGACCTCTGACCTCTGTTCTCAGGGCTGTGCTCCAAGCGAGCCCGGTCTTATTAGTGCTTATCACATTGGATAAAGGGCAGCTAACTGGGCTGGCTGGCCTTGGCCTCTGTGGCAAGTTCTTGCCCAACTTTTTCTTTTTCTTTTTTCATTTTCATTTTCTTTCTGACCCTGACAATGTGTTACAAAGTCCAGATGTTAATTGGGGTGAGGCCATAAAGATGGGGTGAGTCTCAAGCAGATGCCTGGTGGGAGCACCAGCTGGAAGCTTATCTCAGGCGCTGGGATGCCTCCAGGGTTTGTGCCTTACCAGTCTCCTTTCTTAGGGCGAGGGGGATGCTGGGAGGTGGAGACCTCTTGTCTGTCCCACTAATTCTTGAGACCCCCTCCACACCACTACCACCAGCCTTTTGGGGGGCACTCATGCCAATTCCAGGTTGTGTGCCTCCAGTGGCCGGCTGGGTAGTATGCCAAGGGCAGCGGTGCCCCCTGCTGGTCACTCTGGCACTCCTCTTCCCTGGGCTTCCTCAGCAGCATGGCTATCTTAACCTTGGATGTGCACCCTCTGGGGCCTACAGAGGAATTACAGGAGACAAGTCTCTGAAAGAAACGACCCCACAGTGTCTGTCCTCATGAAACTCTCACATGGGTCACTGGGACTTGCGACCTCCTTGTCAAGTGGGTGGTCAACTTGTGCTGGGCACACCCTGCTCATACAGTGGGATGGTGAGGACACAGGTAGGGGCTTTCAATAAATACGGGAGGGCAAAAAGCCACTTAACCTGCTTCCCAGTGTTCCTTCTGCTCCTAGGAGGAACAGCAGCACCAGGCACCCACCACGGGGATGTGAGCAGACTGTTTATATTGTGTTTTTTCTTTTAATCTACATAAATGCAACTTTGTATCACCTGTGTGACATATCATAAGATCATGCAAGAGAGAAGAGACAAACTCTCTCCAGTGTGCTGTGAGACATGGGGGAAGGCTTGGGGGCTTTGGCTGGGATCTGATTATCTGTGGTGGTGACAGAGATTCTGGCTGATACCACCTGTTCCTCTGGTTTTTTCCTTGGTGCTGTTGCTACCTACTGTGTGCAGAGGGCACTGTTGCTACCTACTGTGTGCTGAGCCATGCTTAGGATCTGCATTTTTGTTTTGTTTTGGTCCCTGTGTCATACTTCAGCACAAAGCACAGAGATCCTAGTGTGAGGGACGCAGCACTCATGTGACATTTGGAAAATGTCCCAGGGACCTTCCTTCTGCCCCACAGTGAGGTGTAACCTTCCACCCTGCACCCTGCCTGCCTCTCATCCACCCAGGCTGGCAGGAAAGTCCCTGCTAATTTCTTTTTCTTGCCACTGAGTGAGGCAACGGGTATGTGTTCCTGAAACCCATGGCAGAGTTAATTTTATACAACAAACGAGAGGAAAATGACAGTGTGGGTGAGTGTGTCTGGGCACAGTGAGAGGAAACCTGGCTTGATCACTGGACCAACGCCATCAGGCTGGGGGCAGACAGAGAGGCTGGGTCTGTTGGCAGCTGTCAATACTTGGGCCCTTCGGATCTGTTTCCCGTTCTAAGGCGAGGGGGTGGACAGAGCGATGCTGGAGGTCCCTCCCAGAATGCACTTGTGCGTGTCCACCTCTCACTCCTCTTCCCTCTTCCTTCCTGTTTTATGTCCCAGCTGAGATGACAGTCACACCAGAGTGTGGAGGTGCTTGGTTTTTCTGTAACTCGGAAATACACAGCTTCACTCACAGCAGAAGTGACTCAGGGCTAGAGGTCCTGTGCGTGCGTGCATGTGTGCGTGTGTGAGTGTGTAGTTAGAGTTTCCAGAATCCTTTGGATCTTCTCTGTCAATAGCATTTTTATTCAGTTTTATACCTCGTCACTTTTACCCCTGGCCTGCGTGGATGCTGTAGTCTGGACTGTGTCCTTGGTATCTGTCTTGTCCTCTATCTCACCGGCAGAGTCTCTGCTGAGACCTTCACACTGCTCCATCACCCACCAATCCCAAGTCCTGAGGAACCCTGGCTCCTCACGGCCTTCGAAGCTTTGAGGACAGAGGCTTGTCTCAGACCCTGGCGGTAGTGGTGTTTCCTTGTGGTTGTGTGTGACATCCACCTCTGTGTGCGATGCGTCTTTCTCCTCTTCTCTGCTTTCCAACCCTGAGATGGCTTTCGCCGGCAACTTCTGCTGGCTGGTGACTGTGTTTCTGGAATGTTCTGCAGTGAAGCAGGATCAAGTTCACTGAGCCCGCACTGACTACCACAGAGTGCTACAGTTGGCCATATGCCTGTCACGAGTGCCCTTCTGTTTGCCTACCTCTTTGTGGCTAAGTATCCACTATCCCAGCATGCTTCATGCCTCTCCGTTGCCCTTGCCCACTTCCTCTGCTTCTCTCCATGTCTGAGGCCTACCGACTTTTCCAAGGCGGGCCCAAGGCCATCTGTGTGGGGGCATCCATGAGGGTCCGGGTGTGTGCTCCCACAGCCAGCTCTAGCAAAGGGTGGGGTGGCTCACATCTGCGTGCCTACGGGCCTCACGGTTGAGAGGCAGAGTGTGATGTCTAGTCTTGGTAGCCGACTTGACCACATCTAGAATCATGTAAAAATTTTTTTCTGTTTTGATTAATTTGAAGTAGAAAGATCCACTTCTAATCCAGACCTTGAGGTGGGAAGACACCCCTTTAATAAGGTGTACGGGGGGGGGGGGAAGCTGAGTCCCTGAGTGAACACAGCACTGACCAGCAGCCTTGGTAGGAATGCTCTGTGTGCCATTCTGCAATCTGTATGGGGAAGAGAGAGTCGCCATCCCCATTATCCTCATTGTCACCATTCCCAACATCAACATCATCACCATCACCACCACCACCATCACCACCTCCACCACACTCTGGTCTTCTGAGAACACTGACACCCCAGGGTGCTCACCGCCCCACCCATTTCCTTCCTCTTGACTCTCACCTCACCCCCAGAGCAAGGCTGTGTCTCAGAACTCCAGTCCCAGCCACCTCCCTGCTCTGACCCTAGCTTGAGAGTTCCTCAGCCACAGAACGTCAAGGGCTGACGGAACACCTTCAGCTGTAAGTGGCAGAGGCTAGCCCAGATGAAACAAGCCTCCAGAGGGTCTCCAGCTCATGGCATGGGACATTCTAAGAAGGGGCGGGGCGTACTGGGGCCGTGCAGTGCAGTAATAGCGTCTTCACTCCCCTTCAGCTCCAGGCCTCACCTACAGACACAACTTTGGTTTGTGTGTCACGTGTCAGTCACGTGGCAGTCACGTGGCAGTCTTCTGTCACCTCTTGTTGATGACAAACTCAGGTCTAACATTACGTATTGTACAGTGTGGAGGCTGAGGTCTGGGCTCAGACAAGTGCTGTGCCTTCCGGATGAGAATCCTGGGTCACAGAGGCTGAGCGCTCGGTGGGAACACAGTGGATGGTGGTGCAGAGCTAGAATTCGGGTGTATGCGCGCTCCCCAACTGCTGAACCCCTCCCACCCACGGCTGAACCCCTCCTCCCTCCACGGCTGACTCCCCTTACCCCCCCCGGCTGAACACCTCCCACCCACGGCTGAACTCCTCTCTCCACTGCTGACCCCTCTTACCCCCGACGGCTGAACCCCTCCCACCCACGGCTGAATTCCTTCCTCCTCCCCAGACGTGGAGGATGGGCCTCTGGGTCTCCGTTGCCGAGGCTCTGGCTCCATCTAGTGAGCAGAGAGAGAAATTATCCTCATGGCCTCAAACTGCTCAGTGTTGACGGAGTGGGCCCAGGAAACACCCTCCGTGTGGCTAAAATGTGGATTCCAAGGCCCCGTCACAACTGTCTGCCTTAAGATGCTCTGAAGCGAGACCTGCAAATACGCGTTTTAATTTCCAAGGTGGTGGCACGGTTCCTAGGCTACGGTGGCTCCCGGCAGCTTCCAGTGAGGGAAAGAGCAGTGGATAGGTTCAGGGTCCGAAGACTTGTGCTGTTGTGTGACCATGAGCTGGTCTTTCTTTCTAGACTATGTGTGCTCATCTTTACTATTAGTGAGGTAGACTGGAAAGTGGGCCGACCATGGGGACTTGGGACAGAATGAAATGTAACCAGCTAATCACCTACAAACCAGAAGGGACAGAGCTCATGTAAATGAGAGCTGAAAGCTGCTTAAAATACTAGTGGGATAGGGCAAAGAAATCAACGGGTGTTCATAGGAGGAGTGTGATCCAGGTACGACTCCACAGGCCAGGGCCAGTGTGCCCACCAGCTGAGCTCAGAGCAAATGGTTTCCAAGTTTCAAGGACCCTGTGGGTCTCCTGTGGCAAATTTCACGCCGGTCAGAGGTAAGATGGTGCTTTCATGGGACAGAGGGGGCGTGACCTGGAGATACGAGGCTGCTCCCAGAGTGGCTCAGTGCATGGATGGCTTGCAAATAGAAGCTTCCGTGACAGTCCTGCTTCCACTGCCCGCACAGACACCTGCTTGCTTTTTGCAGCCCGAGGGAGCAGATCTGGGTCCCTGGAGGACTGACAAACGCATCGGCTCCTTGCTCCTGGATGGTGGAGGTTGAGGCAGGAGGCTGCTATGGGCTGCAGTGAGCAGGAGATAGGCTTTCTCACTGGGCACCTTCAGGCTGCTCTGGGCTCTGCCTCGGTTTCCTTGGTCAGCAACGGGAGAAGACAGGGCCAGGCCAGGAGTCTCCTGAAACCCTAGTCCTCGCAGCTGGATCCCGAGTCTCTATTCAGCCACTTTGCAGGTGCTGGGCGCTGCACTTCTTCTATCTGGGAGGCTCAATCTTGTCTTCCCACCGGAGGTTCCTGAAGCAATAGTTTGAAGTGAGGTCGCTGTCTCTTGCTGCCCTCGTTGGCACACAGGCATGGGTGGGCTCTGATCACCCTTCCAGGCAGCAGGAGGGTCCTGCCTGCCTGTGGTACCTAGGGTCTCCTGACAGAGAGATAAGCATCTTTCTTTAGAAAGGCAGGTCACCATTTGGCCTAGAGGGTAGTGCCTGAGTCCTGCTGAGGCTGCCCTGGGAAGGGGCTCATTCATCGGCTGCTGCTTTGACTGGGGAAGAGTCTCATATCCTGGGGTGCGGATGGAGGAGGGGACTTTATGATTCCATTCCCCCCTCCAGTTCTCTCAGTGGCTCTTAGGGACCTTATCCCTCTGGGAGGGAAAAGGAAAGGACCCCCATCTCCCCCAGCCTCACAGGGAGCATGCAAGGTTCTGAGTCAACTGCAGGCATTTGGGGGTTCATACTAACACTTCACTTTTAACAAGAGGAGACTGAGGCTCAGTCAGTGTGAATGACTTGTCTGAGGGCAAACAACCAGAAAACAAAGCAGGATCTGATAGACCTGTCCCAGATGTGGAGCGGGAAACTGAGCCTGGATCACATGGGAGACAGCCACTGCCTCCAGGCAGGCCTTCTGATTTCAAACGCCTCTCAGTCCTGCAGCCTCAGAACCCCTCCACCCCAATTCACACAATTTGGAGACCAAGACCTTCAGCCTCAGAAAGTCTCTGACACCCAGCTATGGCTCCGCAGAGCATCTTCTGTCTCTGGAACTTTTCCGGATAGTGGCTTGCCTTCCGGCTCCTGACTTCAGGTTGTGGTGAACGCTTTCTTTGCTAGTTTGGAGTTTGCTGAAGTCTGTTGTGCCTGGAGTGCCATCTGTCTTGGCGAGGGTCCCGGGAAACTGAAGGTGGGAACGGCAGGCTGTCGGGGGATGGACCATTTTTGTAGACTGATGCTCATGGTGGGGATGAACAGTGGCGGGCTATTTCCTGCCTAGTGTTTCCATCCTTCACCAGGGAGTGGATGTCTGCTCATGACGCTGGGCTTGCCTGCTTCGATTCCCAGTGTCATCCATTTTGGATTTGGGTATTTTGATGTTACAGTTTGGTAACTGAGAACTGTGGTGTCTTTATAAAAAGGCACCTCTTTGACCACGGGACATCCTGACCCTGACTCTCTCTGCTGGAAGTCCACCTCGCTGCGGTGAACACAGAGCAGCTTCTCCCAGATGAGACTCTGTACCCACTTCATCCCACGGTGTTTGGGTCGTTGTGACTCCTACTGACCATCTCCATACTGGAGTCTCAGGCCCCGAGGGAGTCAACAGGATGTCCCATGACATTCCCTTGAGCCTGGTTTAGGATTTGGGTAGTGAACAGGTTGTGCTTGGAAGTGGAGAAGGTGGGGTAGGTTTGGGGCTCTGCCTTGTGGGGAGTCAGCAATGTGATCCTCAGCTTGGCAGCACCATGGCCTAAAGTGAAGGCCCAGGAGCTTCATCAGGCTCTCGGAGGAGAGGATTGGGCGGCCATGGCTCCCCTTCCGTTCCCTGGTAAAGCCTTACTTTTCAGAGATCTTTGCTGGGGAAGCCCGGGAGTCAGTGTGGCCACCAGGATGGAGAGAGCCCCAGCCCCAGCCGGAGAACCCCAAAGGTCTTTAGAGACAGTCCTGGAGAGGCAGAGGGCATGGGAGCAGATACCACGGACAGGGCTGGCCATAGGATTTCAGCTACCTAGGTCTGGGTGGCCTGGACCAGTGGCTCAGCGGGGGTTAAGCATTTGGCCTTAGTCTTGGCCTGTGCTCCACTCCCCAACTGACTCTTCTTGACCTCAACCCAAGCTGCCTAGGGAAGCCAGGATTGCAGAGGTGTGAGTGTGAGAATGTGCCAGGGCTCTGCTTCCTGTGTGTGGGCTGCGTGTGCAAACAGACATGCACCCTGTGTGTGGACGCTATTCTTTTCTGCTAGCTGGGAGCCCCCTCTGACTTCCTCTTTGGCTTCCTTGCCATGGTTTGGAGGTTTGGCTCTGAGCTCCCAAAGGTTCCCATGTTGGAGGTCTTCCATCTAGTGAGTGGGACTTTGGCAATGTGATTGCATGGGGAGGGGACACTGACGTCATTGTGGGTTAGTCTGCAATGGATGGGGCAGGACATAGTGGCCCTTGAAGGGGATAACTTGACCCTGAAGCTTGCTCTCTCCCCGTTCCTGGGCTCCACAGATTATGCGTTTCCCACAGTGACACCTCAACGCCAGCCCACAAGCAAAGTGGCCAGGTGAGAAGAGAGTGGGAATGGGGGGGTGACATTGGCTTGGAGACAAAGTTAGTTCTCACTCTAAGCTGACACACTCAGGTATTCAGTCGCAGGCTCTGTGCTGTGTCCCCTCTTCTCCCCCTCCAGTCCCCATGGACCCAAGGGAGAGGACAGAGTGACCAAGCCTGACATGCACTCACTGTGCAGGGATGACCTGTATGGAGGAGCCCAGCCAAAGTCCCCAGAGACCTTCTTAGAACCAGGAATTGTCCTTTACAGGTGACCATGTGACTGCCACTTGGGATAAAGTTATGGCCAAGGGAATACAGGGGTGTGTGTCCTTAAAGACTCTGGTGCACACATGAGCCCTTGGCCTCTTCTTTCAAGTTGGCTAGATCATGAATATGGGATACCGAGCTCCAGCAGTCACCTGGGGCTATGAGGAAAACCTTGAGACTAAAAATCCACGCTTGAACTCTGGGGCTGTCTTTGACAACTTAGACCTTCATTTGAAATTAAAACAATGCCAAACCCACTCCTCCTCCATCCCATAATTTTTCTTCACTTATGGCTTTCCATTGCAATTCTAACCTTCAGGGTGTGTTGAGTAAAGGAGAGAGTCCCCCAGGCAGGAGGAACTGTTCAGTGTGGACACCGTTTAGGGTCCTCAGCACACACTCTGCTGTGTGCGTAGGGATGCAGGTTAGATACGGTTCCTTCAGGCATCCCTCTGAGCACCATTCATATCAGCCGGAAGCTTTCCACAGCTTCCTGTGTCTGGTAGAGCTAGCTGAATCCTGCAGGTGCACGGGGCCATCCCTTCCCCCACCCCAGCACACCTGACGAGCATCTTCTTCTGTTGCCTTGGCGCAGCATCTTGGGCTGATGCTTCTGCCCCCTGAGTCCCCTACCCTCACCCCTCTTGGAGGTTTAGTAATTCATGTCCTGTGTTGGGCCCTGAAGCTAGACTTGCCCATAGTACCTGACTTTTCTGAGCCTCATCTCCCACAGAAACCACAATCCTTGCCTCCCATCCCAAGTGTGGTCCGGTCCATCTGGCCTGCAAGCTCTGCGTGGAGCGTGCCCCCTGGCTGTGGCTTCTGTCCTGAGATACCTCAGGTGGGGGTGTGGTGATGCATTCCTAGTGTCCCAGCACTCAGGAGGTTGAGGCAGGAGGATTGCTACAAGTTTGAGGCCAGCTAGAGCTGTGTCTTTGAAACAAGCGAACAAACCAAAAGGAAGGGAGAACCCCTGGCCAGATGTGCTGTGGATGCCTGACCTCCTCGGCAGTCAGTCATGAGGCTGAGGTTGAGCATCTTCACAAGTTGAGGCCGGCCTGGGCTGCATAGCTAGACTGTATCAAACCAAAGTAAGCAATGGAAGGAGGGAGAGAGGCAGAGGGAGCAAGGCAGGGAGGGAGGGAGAGAGAGAAGAAAGGAGAGAGGGAGGGAGAGGGTGGGTAGGCAAATTAGAATTCCAGCAGGCTGGGTACGGCCTTGCCAGGGAGGGCAGGAGGGTCCTTGGCCCCGGTGGGACCTGTCATGTCTGCTCTCAATTTTGTCTCCCTCGCTGGATCCTCTCGGTCCTGTCGCCTTGCAGGCAGCTCCGGGGCTTTGTTCTGCTGCTCCAATGTCGCTGGTCATCAAGGAAATGCCAGGCAGTTCTCAGCAGCGCCTGGCTATGTGCAGAGCCCACTGTCGGCTTCGGCCCGAGACCAAAGCTGCCTCACGCTGCTCAAGTCTGGACACAGGGCCAGGCTGGCTTCCTGCTGTCCTCCTCCCCTGGGAACTCAGCTGCCTCTGGGATCCTTTGAAGCTACTGGGAACTCAGTTCCTAGGGTGGCTCTCAGGGCCTTAGACAGGATGAGGCTCTGGGTCCCAGGAGCTCACTGTGAGGGCCTGGGACTTCCCGAAGTCACGCTTGCCTGGACAGGGAGGCCCAGAAGAGGTCCCTCCACCAGTTCCTCTTCCATCCTTCATCTCATTTCTGATGAACTACCACAGGCGCAGGTTCGTTGTTGAAAGGGTCTAACATGACCTCGCAGGGGCATGTTTCTCAGGGTTACAGTGAGCATTAATAACATCTGTCTGATGGAAAGATACATGGGACGCTCACAGTGTGACCCATACACATCAGCAGACATCAGCCTCTGAGTCCACACTCGGGCTTCACCACCACTGAGGTGGCTCTGTGACTTCTCACAGGTTACTAGGCCTCTCTGGGCTTTAGCTTGGTTCTCCACAGGTGGGCACAGCTATGGTGCCCATAGCCCAGCTGACATGAGAGTTGCCATTAGCCAAGTTTGAAGATGGCTGCAGGCCTACCTGTGTAGGGGAGTTGCGCCCACTCTCCCTCCTTTCTCCGCCCCCTACTTCCTACTGAATTTTCTCTTTCTACCTCAGTCTAGCCAGTGTTTCCATCCCACTCAGTGTTACCTGCCCATTTCCAGGAGCCACTTTGTCTCATGTCCCTGAGACTCCAAAGGCTTTGACCTCGGCCTCCTCAAGCTTCCTTGGAAGGAGCTGGGGTTCCAGGGCCCACTGGCTGCAGACAGGCAGTGTTGCCCTAACCTGCACTAGGGTCCTCTCCTGGGGGTAACTGAGGTAGATTGACATTTCCAGGCCACTGACAGTGGCTTACTCGGGTCACAGGAGTCTGGGGCTCCAGGAACTTTCAGAAATCCTTGGTGTAGGAGAGGGCTGTTCACGTCCACAGAGCCGGTGCTGAAATTACAGTCTTCATCTCCTGACCTAAAACAAGGAGCCACATGGAGCAAAGAGGCCCAATAGCCAAAACTGAACGGATTCCATGTAGGTCTCCAGGACACCTTTAAGTCTTGCGCTATTTGTGACATCTGACTTTGTCATGGGGTAATTTTTTTTTTTTTTTTTTGGGAGGAGGCGGATTTCTCCTGGAGTAATAGCCTCATAGTCCTGAAGAAAATTGGAGAGGAGCTGGGTCCCTTTGCACCCATCCTGGCTCCCACACATGGGAAGCCCACGACAGATTCTTATCATCTCTTTTCAGCACGACACAGAGGACCACACATGCTGGACCCTGTGTCTTGGGCTGGAGAGATGGCTCAGCAGTTAAGAGCACTGACTGCTCTTCCAGAGGTCCTGAGTTCAATTCCAATAACCACATGGTAGCTCACAGCCATCTGTAATGGGATCTGATGCCCTCTTCTGGTGTGTCTGAAGACAGCTACAGTGTACTCATATAAATAAACCGTATCTTTTTTTTTTTTTTTTTTTTTTTAAGGGCCACGTGTCTTGTGGCTGAGCTGTGTGGTGGGGGCAGAGCTCTCTCTGGCTCTTCTTTTTCTGCCTGCTGGTAGGTCCATAGTTTGCAGCTTGAGAATCCAGAGAACATAGAACCTTGAAGAGCAAGGGCAGGCTTGTCTCCTCTCCTTTTATTGACCATCCTGGACTATGAGGAAGGTATATGCGGCTGCATGACATCACTAGAGCCTCAGACACAGTCACAGCATCTGGCCCAGTTTACCAGCACAGTACTTGGAAGGGATGGTTACCAAAAAGTATATGCATGGACCACAGGGAGCAGAAGGACCACAGCACCTCAGACTATGTCCTGTTGGCCAGCTAGGATAAGAAGGCTGCGAGGCATCTTGTTCCGGAGACTGTGATTCAGAGCTTGCTGCTGGGACTCTGCTCTGCCACCCTCTGGGCCTTCGGGCTGCTAATGGCTGAGCAGATGCAAGCCCAGAAGCACAGGGTTTGCTCCACTTGAGGAAAACAGAAAACTAGGCTGTGAGTTCTAAGCCTGGAAACCACCTAGAACTCCCGGGATGTTTTGTAGACCCGGTTCTTGTCAGATCCTAGGGGGCCTGCTGGCCTTCAGGCACCAGAAAAACTGTCTTCCCCAGCCCTGAGGCCCATCCCTCCCTTTGGACTCACACTGGCACAGGAAACCCAGTCTGGAGGACACTGGATGTGTCTGGACTTCCCCTGTGGGCTCTGGGGACAAAGAGGATGGGGCTGGGCAGGCCAATGGGAGTTTCCCAAGGGGTCATCATTTTGTGCCCTCTGGAGGAGGCTCAGGAGACTGCCCTCCCTCCAGCCCTCCAGCCTTCAACTGCTTGGAAGTGGTGGCCGACAAAGCATATCACTGGGCTGACGATGTCGCTTTTGTGTTAGTAAGGGACAGAGCTGAGCACTTTGTACTCCACAGTCCACACTTCTGGGCCAAGTGTGCCTCCTTTTCGTCTTTAAGTTAGAAAAGGGTGCAGACTCATAGAGTTAAACTCTATTCTGATCTAGGAAACATGGCTTCCCACCCGCTATCTGGCTGGGTTGTTTTGGGGCATCTCCCACAATGAGTTGGAGCTGTCACCCCTCTGTGAGTTGAAGGCATATTAGTAATGCTGTACAGCAAAATGTAGAAATGTGTCCGGCGACCTTGATCTTGGCTGTCTTAAGCTGGCCATGCTCTTTCTTGGACCAAGCTCTCCTGCAAGCCCAGAACTCAGGGTGGGGTGTCACCTGCACCAGAGCTTCCTGTGGTGCTGTTCTGGCTGAAAGTACAGCGTGGGATACAGCCCTGCTCCCCACTGTGGTGGTGCCAAGTGTTCACGTGGTCCGTCACTCACTGGTAGCTCCACTTGTTCTGTGATGCAAGCAGGCGAACCCTACAGTCCGAGTCTCTCATCTTCAAGTCGATGTTTGTGTTTGGGTCTTATGACAGGTCCTTCCCGTGGGTGACATGATAAGATATGGAAGAAACAGTCCCCATAGCAGCTTTGGCCAGAGTGAGGCTGGATCACACCAGACTTGGGGAGAGTCCTCAGTCAGTGGTGTGGGTCTGCTCTCTCCACAGTTCCCACCAGGAAGGACTCTGAGTGGATTCCTCATCGCTTCCCTCTCTGGGACCTTTGCGAGAGAGAATCGATCTGGACCAGAGGGCAGCTCGGTTTGGTCACTTTTAAGCAGGCACAGGGGACTCAGCGGACAGGTAGTGCTGGTGACACACGTGTCTTCCACAGCCAGCTGTGTGAGACCAGGGCCTCTGGCTTCCTCCTCCCTTCTCCCAGGTGCTCCCTTCAAACACAGGTTGGAGACAAATATTCACAAGTGGAGTGAGGGGCCTCATCCAGCCAGGCTTCCGTGTAGGGTGGGGGAGTAGTCCTGGATTGTGGGTGTGCAGCACCCCAAGGTCAGCAAGGTCAGCTTCTAGGTGACAGTCAGAACATGACTGTTCCTGTTATCTCCATTCTGGTGACTCATCTTCCAGGACCCACTGTGTTGGCTTTTGTCACCACACAGTAGGTCTTTTTACTCTGAGCCTTGGAGTTCTGCTATGGCTAGATAGACTATATCTGTCTTCTTTTAATCAGCTTGGGGTTGTACCTGAGGTTTTCTCTTTTCTGTTTTCAATGGTGTATAATATTTCATTGCAAGGTGTATCCTGATGTATCTATCCATTCTGTTGTGGGTGGAGGTTTGGATGGGGCCATGGGAACTCTTGAACCTTTGGCCTTTTGCCGAACACACCTCCTTCCTGAGGCCAGGATCAGACCTAGTTGTGGAATTTCTGGCTCCCAAGTGGTTAACTCTGCCTAGCTTTGCTGTGTTCGGCAGACTGTCATCTTTCAAAGCTGCTTCTGAAGCCCTGCCACCCAAGCTGGCCCCACACAGCTTTGAAAGGACAGCATTCTTGGCGGCTTGAAAAGCCTCACAGCTGTGGTAACTTCAACTGTGCTTTCAGGGGATGAAAGACGCTTGTAGGCTGCCGCCCTGTGTCAGCGTTGAGTCCATCCTCCAGGCTGGGCCTTGGCCTTGCACCCTCCTACATCCATCCTGGTTCTTAGTCTTTGAAGTTGGAGGAACCTGTACCTGTTCCTCTTGTTCCTCAGCATGGCTGTTTCCTTGCCTGTTGCGGGCATTTTCCGTGCATTCTGGCTTTCTGTGGCTTCTAGGTCAGGCTTGAATCCTATCAGATGAGGAGGGTCATAAGTGCCTTGGCTGCACAAGGTGGGTGTGAGGCTGAAGGAAGAATGAGGTGGAGGGGACACAGAGTCCCCAAGTGTCACCTCCTAAGAGTCCATTATTGGACACACTGCTAGGGCGGCTGGGCCTGAGGAGGAGAATCCTCTGACATCTGGCTCATAGCAGCTCTGAGGGTTGTCAGAATGACAGGAACCAAGGCCAGAGCATCTATCCAGGAGGAGCTTCCCCATCTTGGAGCAATCTGTATGCACAGTTCCCATCTCCATTCCCATCTCCTGCCTGTGCATGGATGGAAATCTCAGAGCTTGGGCTCTCTTGGATCTCAGGGTGGGGTGAGGAATGGGGAATGGGTGCTTTAGGAATAGGTGCCAGCTGCTCTTGCAGCTCTGCAGGACAAGGTGCGTGGGTGATTCCAGAACTTTCTGACAGCAGCTGCATTCACACAGGTTTTTTAAGTATCAGTTCCATGGTGCTGGGCACCCCAGGCAATACTGTGGTGGATGTCAATCAAATAGGTGTCATGGGACCTCCTGAGGCCAGGATATGGGACCTAATGCACCCTATAGGGTGGAAGGAAAGGACCATGAAGCTGTCCAGATTTGGCTTCTTCATTTCTAGATTCACCTTCACTCTACCTCCAGATACATTGAATCCAGTTTCTTTGACAAGAGAGCCAGGATTTGACAGTTGGCACCTTGGAAAGAGGTGTACACTGCAGGGGTGTCCTTGGTTCCAGTAGGCTTGTGGACCTCCAGGTCTGATTACTGCAAGCTAAGGATTCATATTTATCTGTGGGGGAAAGTTGCTATGTCCACTGAAGCCTTTCCCCTTTGCTCATAGGAACTGAGTTATACTGTGTTCTTAGCAGCCTGGCGGAACACTAACTGCTTCATTATTGGATTACTGATTCTGAAAAGAGCTGAGAGTTGGGGCACACCCCTCTCTCCCTTCTTCCTTTAGAAGTCATGCAGTGACTGTCATCCCATCTCAGATAGGCTGACAAGGTTGCAGGGCTGGGGGAGTCTCAAGATGGCAGGAACCTGGGCCTCTGAGTCCTGTGTATAGGGTGGCCCAACTGACTCAGGACACTGGGGCCAGGACTGTGAAGGAGAGGGAGATTGGAGCAGCAAAGCCTCATTCCATTCAGATGTTACATTGCTCACTTTACAGCTTGACACAGGGAGGTGCAGAGGGGGAGGGTTTCTTCCCTGAGCATGTCAGCTGTCACAACAGTTAGACATCAGGTATAACTTCAGATCCAGAATCTGACTCATGGGGTTGAGGCTAACATGGCCAAGGAACGTGTTTAGAATAGAACCTGACATCTTAGGTGATGAGGAAAGACCCGGACCTGGAACTGTGGGAGTTGGTTTCTGTCCCCTGCTAAGTCCCCAGATCCTACAGCTGTGGCACAGTTCCCACCACCACCAGCTGTACAAAGGCAGTTGTTGCAGAACCGACCTTCTGGGTAGTTGTTAAGGCCTCAGAGAGGTAGTGCCAACATGGTTTGGTCAAGGCCAAGTGTCTTAGTTAGGGTTTTACTGCTGTGAATAGACACCATGACCAAGGCAACTCTTAGTAAGGACAACATTTAATTGAGGCTGGTTACAGGTTCAGATTTCAGTCCATAATCATCAAGGTGGGAACATGGCAGTGTCCAGGCAGGCATGGTGCAGGAGGAGCTGAGAGTTCTACATCTTCATCTGAAGGCTGTTAGCAGAATACTGACTTCCAGGCAGCTAGGATGAGGGTCTTAAGCCCACGCCCACAGTGACATACCTACTCCAACAGGGCCACACCTTCTAATAGTGCCACCCCCTGGGCCAAGCATATATAAACCATAACACTGAGGTTCCAGCCTATAGCTGTTCTGTTCCTTTCTCTGTGGAGACCTTCGAAGCTATGCACAGGAGACTCTGCTGCAACCAGCGCTAATGAAACTGAGGTATCTGGTGGGCGGGGCATATAGTTCCACCAGGTACACCGGGGGTCCTGGAGGACTTCCTGTCCTGGCCACAGACAGTCAGCGGTGGGTGAGTCCCCTGGCCAAAGAGTAAAACACAGTACTGAGCTTTCCCCTCACCCCCAACCAGATGTTGACATTTCAAAGAATGGCTCCCAGGGCAACCTAGAAGGCAGAGGGACCTTTGCAGCAGCCAGAAACTACGCTATAAAGTCTTCTGTCCTGATAGGTGACACACAACCATGATCACGATGACTCTTGGGAACTGACTAATCCTGGTAACCAGCAGAGCTCTGGGGTCTGGAGCCTTGAGTGTAGACAGGACCCGTCAACAGTCATGGAGAGTCATGGCTCCCCGTAAGTCTGGGAGCATGGCAGGGGGTGTGACTTAATGTATCTAGGGGTCTCTCTATCTCAGAATCATCCCCAACTGTGTGTTATTTTTCTTGTTGCTGTGACAACCTGCCTCATGGAAGTGGCTCAGGGACGGGGGGCTTGGGCTCAGTCCGTCATGCTGGGGAAGGGAGGCTTTGGTAGATGTGATGTTAGGACAGAGGTAAGGCAGGACTAACACCAGTGGGGGGAACGTGGGGAGGAAGAGCATGTCCACCCGGCTGCAGAGTGGACCCCAAGGCACACCTAGAGTGACAACAAGGGCTCAAAGGTATCAGGAAGGTATAGGCATGGCGTAGTTGTCACTGTGACCTGGTAGTGACCTACGCTGCGGGAAGTCTATCAACGACACATGGAGTTAGCATCATGAACAGAGACATTTGGGATTTCTGGCCTGTGGGGAGATGGCGGGAAGGCGTGGGGTAGAGTGAGCTGCAGATCAGAGACTAGAGCTGTGGTAACTGGGAAGGCTGAGAGTCAGGGCTGGGTCGGGCTCTGAGGAAAGGGCAGGGCTTGTCCAGACAGGGGCTTTGGGAACCCTGTTGGGGGAATATCTTGGCTGTTACAGAATATAAAACAATAGCATTATTTGTCAAAAGTTGTAAAAAAAATACAAACTTAAAATAGGGCATCCTGCTGTGTGAAGAGTCTGAAATTGTCAGTTTGTAAAGAGTCAGGATGCAAAGCAAACAGGAGTATTTTTACAAAGCAGCCATCTTGGTCCGTGAGGCTACTTTTCCAGAGCTAAGATTTCTGTGTCCAGGTGGTATTTGTGCAAGTGCACACGTGAATGTGTGCACAGGCACATTCAGGTGTGTTGTGGCACACAGGCATAGGTGACAGGATAGCCTCAGGTGTCCCTCCTTGCCTTCCACCTTGTTTGAAACACAGTCTCTTGCTGTTTCTTACGGTGTAGACCAGGCTGAATGACCTGTGAGCATCCAGCAAGTTTCCTGTCTCTGCACCCTATCCCCGATAGGGGTACACTGGGATGACAGACATGTGTCTGCTTCTGTATGTGTGTATGTGTGTGGTGCATGTGTGTGCATGTGTGTGCATCTCTCTGTGTGTGACTTTTTAATGTGGGTTCTAGAAATCCAAACTCAGGCTTCCCCAGTAAATTCTTAACTCACTGAGCTATCTTGCCAACTGGGAACCAAGATTTTAACATCTTAGAGGCTGAGCTCTTCTCAAAAGGCCCCGTTTCTGTGTGTGTGTGTGTGTGTGTGTGTGTGTGTATGAATGTATGTATGTATGTGTATATGAGTGTGTATGTGCGTGTATGAGTATGTATGTGTATGTATGTTTGTGTATGTGTGTATATGTGTGTGTGTATGTGTGTGTGTGTTCATGGAGGCCAGAGGCATTGGATCTCCTTGCAGTTGGAGTCTCACAGGCA
Source organism: Micromys minutus (assembly GCF_963924665.1). Classification (NCBI taxonomy): domain Eukaryota; kingdom Metazoa; phylum Chordata; class Mammalia; order Rodentia; family Muridae; genus Micromys; species Micromys minutus. Next base: position 42,917,726 of record NC_137959.1, read on the forward strand.
GTTGTGAGCTGCCAGACACAGGTCCTGGGAACTGAATCTAGATTCACAGCAAGAGCAGCAAGTGCTCTTAACTGCTCACCATCTCTCCAGACCACACACCATAATTCTTAAAGGTATTCTCTGCTCTGCTTTGGGGACTTCCTAACTCATTCCTGTTTGTCACTGTTCCGAGGAGCTGAGCGTCCTCAATGTGCATGGTTTCCTTCACTTGAACTCTGAGCAGATGTGGCTGAGACACAGGGACCTGTGCTCAGATCCCGGATGCCCAGCTCCCAGCTCCCACGGTCATCAAAGGACTCAGGCTCTTTTCTATGAGCTACCTCTGAAGGAATTCTGATAGCCAGCAGCTGCTTCCACGTTGGCCACATTTTGAGGCCAACTCAAAGCGGACCGGGCTTTCTAGACTCAGCTGTTTTTGAGGGTGCATTGGTTCAGGATATGATAGGAGAGCCACACCTGCAGGAGCGGGCTTGCAACTGCCTCTGTCTCTGGAGCTGGGGGAGGCTTGCTAGGATAGGTTTTCATGGTGATGCTGAATGTCAGGGCAGGCTGGGAACCACTCTCTCTAGTACACATAGCAGGCTGTAACCTCAGCTTGGGGACCCTGCCTGATGACACTTCCCTCATATCCCCAAGGGATCCTGTGGTCAGTGTGAAGGACAATGAACAACCAAGCTGTCTCCTCTGTGTCTGTAGGGCTGGCCATGGCAGAAGACAGCCAGGAAGCAGGAGTCTGTCCTCTGCTCAGTCTGTGGTTCTGTCATGGTATGAGCCTTCACCTACTTTCCCACAGGCATGTTGGGTAAGTCCCTTTTTGCAAAGGTGGTCCTGGGGTCTCTCACCCTATCCCTGCTGTCTGCTTGCTCTTCTGCTGAGCTCACCTATCCAGTCCTTAGTGGCTCAGGTGACTGAGCCCACGTTCTCTGTGTTCAGGAGGAAGGGTGAGTGCTACTTACATTCACACTTCAAACATTTTAGGGACTGGGTGGGTCAGTAGACACCTGCACCTCCAGACAGGAGACTTGTGTAAAAGTAACTTATTCTGCCGATAAAATTGTCGTTCCCAAGGCTCACTGCCTCCATCTGCTAAGCTGGGCCTAGTCCTGGAAGCTTCTAGCTTCCATACAATCTCATCCAGGCCTAGAAGCTCAACCTTCCTAGTTCTTTCTGAACTCTGGCTGGCTGATTCGACTCAGCTGTGGTGGCTTCAACTCCTCTCCGGCCGACTGATTCAATCTGGCTTCTCTCTTGGTCTCTAGTCTCTGAACTACTCTGCACAGCCTCAAACTAAGTCTGGCAATCTTTTCTAATCATCCGTTCCTTCTTGTTCTCCTGCTTGTTCTGTCTTTACCTGTTCTCGCTTCAGTCTGACTGTAAAACTCTCCTGGTAAACCTGCCTCCTCTGTTGCTCTCTCAACTCCACTGTCCTGCCTTCCACGAACTCTCCTGTATCCTGTACTGTCTCTCTCTCCTTTTTCCTCTCTCCTCTCACCAGAGTCGGGCATAGTCTATTCTGTCAAATCTTTCTCTGATTGGTCACTTTTTCTGCCACCCAATTAGACATTACTTTCAAACATGGCTGCTAACTTTATCGTCATTGTTTGGGATTAAAGGATTGTAGTAAGGGTGGTGTGTCTGTATTCCAGTTAGATGGATTAAAGGTGTGTGCTAAGGCTGAGCCACATCACAACTAGAAACAGGTTCAAATGTCCTGTAGAGACTTGGAGGCTAGCCTGGGCTACAGAGTAAGACCTTGTCTCAAAACATTAAGACTAACAACTTTAAAAAAGCATTTTAACCTTAAAAAATAGCCTTTTAAAGTTACTTACTTTAAATTAGTTTAGAGGCACACACCTTTAATCCCAGAACTCAGGAGTCAGGTGGATCTCTGAGTATGAGGCTAGCCTAATCTATATCATTCCAGTCTAGACAGGACTACATAGTTAGACTATGTTTTAACAACAACAACAACAACACCCAAAAATAAAATAAGTAAATAAAAAACCAAAAGCCAACCATTTCAAACAAACAATATTCTTGAAGGGAGCAAACACATTTCAGAAAAAGAGAGAGGAGTGTACTCAGTTCTCCCAATTCTGTTCCCATGATGCCCTTAGGATAGAGCTGTGCAGATTTGGGGCACCCACATGTGAGTGCACACTGGGGACATCCCAGATTCACTGCCAAACATTCTTGAAGGTTCTAAGGCTACATCCTGTAACAGGGGTTCTGGAAGCTTCTAGCTAAGAGATAAAGCTGAACACAGTTCTTGGACTTAGTTATGTGTCTCTCCCTGGTACTCGGGGTCCCTGGTACACAAAGACAGATCTACCCTGTGGCTGGGTGCTATGAACTCTGGCTCTGGGCACAGGTGACATGCTCTGAGGGTGGTGGGTTCTTCTGTCCCAGAGAAAGGCTGAGAAGGAGCTGTGGTCAGAATCATGGTTAGCCTTTCCCTGGGGGTTCTGGAGGTCAGTTTTCCAGCCCTGGAAAGGAATCTGCCCAGTGTTCCTGGAGCTCATGAGCAGGAAAACAGCTCAAGGGAGACATGCATTGGGTGAGGTATGTGGTCAGACTGGAATCAAGCCAGTGGGTAGAATAAAGAGAGACCAAGGGCAGGTGTAGACCCATTCCTGGTGAGCAAGGCCTTGACCATGTGTGGCCTGGTCATTCTGTTGGCTCGTGTGCTTGTCTGGTCCCTAGCAGGTATGCATGAGAAATGGGTGGTTATGGTTAGGGCCCTTGGTCTCACTGTGCCCAGAACTCTGCCCAGGCTGGGCCTAGTCAGGTAGCTTGTATCTTGAGGCCGTCATTGGGGCTGCCAGATTATTTCCTTCTCCTCTGCAACCCCAGTGTCCCCATCTATAGCTTAAGCTCATCCTGAAGAGAGACAACGGGACCCTTTGTGTGCCATTGCCTGGTGCACAACCTTGACAACAGGGGAGTCCCAAGGACACAGCTGTCGTAAGCAGCAGGCGCAGTGTCCTTTGGGCTTTGGTTAGCAAGGTTGCTGTTAGAGATTCTGAAGACAATGGGAGGCTGAACGTGGCCCAGGCATCAGAGGATGTCAAGAATTGTTTTTCAAGTTGCCAGTGGACAGATGATGTCGTGGCCACGTGGAGGAGGGTCTCTGTGCCGGAAACACAGGCAGCCTGCAGCAGGAGATGTTTGTGGTCAACACCCATTTTATTAGCTCCTTGCTTATCAGGGCCTGTGGCCTAAACAAAACAAAACAACAAGCTCAACAAAACAAGAAACAAAGAAATACTTTTTGAGTCTAAGTCCTGTTACTAAGGGATTTATTCACTTTCCTGCAGATTCTCTGTTTGAAGAATTTCATAAGATGTTAGGCACTGACTGGGGTAGGCAAGCCTCAGGAAGCATCCGGTGCGCTCTGATTTGGGAGGGGGGCACAGACTGTCTCTTAGGAGCTGTGTGTTGACTGGGTGCTCCTGGGCTCTACCCAGCTGAGCAGCAACTCCCACACCCAGAGTCCAGGCCCCTGGAATACAAGCCCTTGGCTTCACAGAGCATCCTGCTCTGACTGACTCTTCCCAGGCATACTTGATTTCCACAGCCTCAGCCTGAAGCCTGCCCCAGCTAGGGAGTCCATGCCTGCACCTCCCCCCATTCGGATGTCAGCCGTGAGAAAGTGCCCTGCAAAGTGCTGATGGGTAAGATCTAATTGGGGCCTGTGACTGGGGGTGGGGGGTGGGGTCTGCCCTCTGGGAACTGGCCTGACTGGAGTAGGGTGGAGACTGGGTGGACAGGAGGAACCCAATGTGCACTTAAGTCTCCTGGCCTCTGCAGTATGGGGTAGTTCGTGGGGGTGAGGGTAGAAATACTTTCATTCATTTATTTAAATTTTTTTTTGGTTTTGTTTTGAGACAAGATTTTCACTACATATCTCAGTCAGGCCTTGAACTCATGGCAATCCTCCTGCCTCAACTTCCCGAGCTCTAAGATTGTAAACACAGGCCAATCACTGTACCTGGCAACATTTGAACTTAAATTTTAGTAGAACTTACATTTTAGTAGAACTGTTATTTTTTAAAAAAGAAGAATACTGGGATGTATTAATTGTTATATGTGCTAGCACGTATTGATTATAATTATTCAGAACTATATGGCCACATACTCAATGTAACATGAGGATGTTCACTTAGTGCCCTCATAACACATGTAAAGTCTATTAGCTATATATGACAAATATCATCTTGAACCATCTTATTACTGATTATTTTAATATTAATTTACTTTATTTATTGTGTATAAGCATGCACATACTGCACGTGTGGAGGTCACAGTACAATCTTATAAACTCCCAACTCCTTTGTGTGACCAGCTTGGGTTGTTAGGCTTTGGGACAAGCATTTTACTGACCGAGCTATTATGGTCTTACGTATTTTACGTATGTTCTCAAACTCATCAAGTAGCTGCGGGTAACCTGAAACTTCTTATCCTCCTGCCTCTACCTCCCGAGTGCTGAGATCCCAGTCATGTGTCACCATATCTGGTCTATACGGTACTGGGGATCAAACCCAGGACCTCGTGCACGCTGAACACACACACTTCGCCCGCTGAGCCCCAGCCCTAACATTTGAGATTTGAATTCTTTCCTGTCATTGGACAGATGTCAGCAATCCGCTGCGGTTCCACCTTGGACACCATCCATTTTTATCATGCAGTTGTGGACACTTACTGTAGCTGCCCATTCTGAGCACTCCTTGCGCACAGGAGCCAGGCTGAAGTTTCTCCATCACTGTCTGCCGCTTACAGGTCTGTGGGCCCTGTGCACCTCCAGTTCTGTATCCGTGGATTTAGCCAGCTGTAGAGCAGACACAGTCAAGAGAAAATGGTGCCTGTACAAGCTGGCACAGGCTGGCATGTGTTTTATTGTTTTTTTTTCCCCCTTTTTTTTTTTTTTTTCTTATTATGTGCAGTGTTCTGCTTGCGTGTATGCCTGTGCACCAGTAGAGGGCGCTAGATCTCATTATAAATGGTTATGAGCCATTATGTGATTGCTGGGAATGGAACTCAGGACCTCTAGAAGAACAGCCAGCTCTTAACCGCTGAGCCATCTTTTCAGTCTGGGTCTTATTGTCTCTTAAGCTGCAGAACACAGCAGCTCTTTGTATGACATACTGTGTGAGCGTGGGGACCTTGGGTAGACTCAGACTACCCTTTTTCACACATGGTACCTGAGCACATCCAGTAGCCTGTGATACCTGTGGGGACTCCTGGGCCCAGTCCCTGTTGACACTGAGGAAGGCTGTGATTTCTCTAGGACCTGTTCAACTGGCCTGAATGCGGTAAGATGGACAGCTGGCCTGAGCTGCCTTGCCCTGGGTCACAGGCAACTTCTAGAGGGGCTTCCAGGCGGGGGTCTCCCTGCACTGAGCTCTGGAGCCCTGTAGAGTTCCTTGTTGGAATGCTAAGCCCGAGTCCCCTTCCAGTGGCTTGGGGCTCTGCCTTTGGAACAGCATCTCCCCTCCCTCATGCTGGTGTCACTAAGAGGCATGAATCCAAGGGAAAGGCCAAGTCCTAGGCAGGAGCTGGGCTTGACCTCCTGGCCCCCATAGAGACCACTGTGCTGAGCCAGCACCAGCCTGCCCAGCCCTGGGTGTCTGTTGCTGGCCTCTGACCCTGGGGCCAGAGGTCAACTGGCCTCCATTGTCATTGTGACCTACACAGCAGAGTCAGGCCCCTTCCTGAGAGGAAGCTGCAGGGCAGCTGGTGGCCTTGGACCCTGAGACCTTTTTGCCCACACAGCTTGACCAGCTCACTGGAGCCAAGGTAGAAGGGGAGATGGGTTGGCAGGGTGAGAAGCAGAGAACACTCAGGAACAGAAGGTAAAACAGCTGATGTCCCACACTGATGTTCCAAGCCATGACATAAAACAGTTTTAAGCCCCGGAGTGCTAGAATTTTCTAGAAGCTTCTTTTCTCTCTGGCTTCAGTTTTCTAAAGAAGCCACTGCCTCAGAGAGACTGGGGAGAGGCGCTTGGGAAGCAGGGAACCCCAGAAATCTTAGCCTGGCCCCAGAGTCTGAAGCTGCTGTGGTTGGCACTGGGATGGAGGCTTGGGGGGTAACTGGGAACTAGTGCTTGGAATTCGTGACACACAGCACCCCAAAGTCTGTGGCTTAGAGTAACCACGGCTTGGTCACATTCTCAATCTGCTGCACTCTGGGTGGGCTGAGGGGGCAGCTGGGCTCTGCTCCACATGGCTGTGGCTGGGTCAGAGGACCCCTTCTGAGATGGTGCTCCCAACCATGTGGGCGTAGCCAGAGGCTGTAGGCCAGGGGAGGTGGGGGTTGGGCTACCTCAGTGCAGCGCCTTATGAGTGTTGGCTTGGGTTCCCACCTGACCTGTGCCCCTCATGCCTTCTCTGGCCGGTTTCCTTCTTTCCCTCAATCCTGACCAAGGTCCTCTGGCTTCATCTCCATTCCCTTGTCACAGCCCCCCACTGCTGGGAGCATGCTTCCCTCCACTGCCTGTCCCCCACACTGGCCACCTCCCCCTGCCACCGTGATTCCCTGTCACAGAATGTACTTGTCTTGGTAGCTTGCTGATTTCTCCGTGATCCTGACAAATCTCTGCATAGAGCAGAGCTTACTCATACCACTGGGTATTTGCATGCTCAGAACAGCACTCAGGGGCAAGTTGGTACCCAGAACACACACGGTGTGAACAGGTAAGTGGATGGATGGATGAGACCCTCTGGGCTCTAGCTCAGGGTATCCACCACTCAATCCTCTCACCTCGGTTTCCCAAGTGCTAGGATCACAACCCGGTGCCCCCAACCCACTAATACCACACCCGAAAATATTTCTGAGCTGAGATTGATGCTTACACGTAATGATCCATTCAGAAAGCTGAGGCAGAAGGATTGCTGTGAGTTTAGAGCCAGACTGGGCTACAGAGTGAGACCCTGTCTCAAAGAAAGGAAGGATGGACAGACTTCTGGGGTTTCTGAGCAGGTGCTCCCTGTGGAAAAACAGAGGTAATGTCCAATGTGAGGAACGGGGACAATTTGAATCATTAAGTGTCCATGCCACTATCTGTCCAGCAGAGGGCGGCAGCGCCCTCCAGCATAGCATTCTGGATGGTTTCTTTGACTGGGTTTCCAGTTCAGTGGAGATTGTAGTGTGTGTGTGTGTGTGTGTGTGTGTGTGTGTTCATGTGCACGCGTGTGTGTGTGTGTGTGCACATATGAATCCTACAGGACACATGAAAGGAGACATTAGCTGGCTTAAGTTGTGGCTAGCCTCAAGTTGGACATTGGTGCCTGAAGATTCCAGAAGCCTGAATTTGATAACTGTTACAGCCTGTCACCATTCAGCCTGCCTGCTGGTATCACAGCCACAGAGCCTCTGAGATGTCACAGTGAGCCTGGGAGTTGTTCTGGAGAGGGCAAAAGAAGCTTCAGATGTGGGTCTTATCTGGTTCTAATTAGCTGTGCGGCCACGAACAAGTCACTTAACCTCTCTGGTCTGCTTATTCTTCTGTTAGATGTGGGGCTGGATTAACTCATCTTGGCGTTCCTTTCAGCACAGGATGGTGGAGAGGGGAGGCTGTTGGCTGGTGCTGGGGATGACGCAGACTTGGGAAGATTCCTGCAAGTGTGGATGACTCACCAGGGGTGAGGAGTGGGCCTGGAAGATCTGCAGCCATGACTTCATGTGTATGCACAAATCTGTGACATGTGTGTGTGCAAGTGTGCATATGTATGTGCGTGTGCATGTGTGTACTGTGTGTGCATGTATGTGTGTGTGTGTATGTATGTACTATGTGTATGTGTACATATGTGTGTGCATGTGCATGTGTATGTGTCTTATGCAGAGACCAAGGTCCCATTGGTTGTTTTCCTCTATTGCTTCCTGCCTTTTTTTTAATTAAAGATTTTATTTTAAACATTTAAAATGATATGTGTAATATGTGCACCTGAGTGCAGTTGCCTGAAGAGCCCAGAAGAGGGGTTGGGTGCTCTGGGGCTGGATGTCAGGAGCTGCTTGCTGTGGGTGCTGGGAACTAAACCCAGGTCCTCTGGAAGAGCAATCCTGTGTTTTTTAACTGCTGGACCATCTCTCCAGCCCTTGAGTTTTGAGGCACAGGGATCCTCTTACCTCTGCTTCCTCAGCACTGGGACAGAAGGTGCTTTACATGTGGGTGGTGGGGACTTAAGATGTCAGCCTCCCATGGCTGGCACTCACTGAGCCACTTCCCAGCCCACCGGTCTCCAAGAAGGCGTGCTTTAAGAGAGAGGGTCTTGGCATCCTCTCACAGCCTCTGGGTGTCTCCTGGAGTTCAGTGTTTAAGTTCGTGTGAAAATTCCAGGGATTGTGAGGGCACATGGGGACCACAGAGGGAAAACAACAGGGGTCTGTGGTGGTATAGGATGAAATTCACAGGACAGGAAACCACTGTAAAGTATGTACCCCAGCTAGTGATCTTCTTTTGTTTCCTTTTAAAAAAGCTACTTTCTTGAGGCTTGGGTTTTGGCTCAGTATAGAGCCCAGGCTTAGAATGCTCCACTGGGGGCTGGAACCCGTGGGGAAAATCACCCGTGGGGGCTGGAACTCCGTGGGGAAAATCACCTGCCTCAGTTCTGCCAGTGAGGTGTTGGAGGCACGGTTCAGGGATGGAGACCCTGCCTAGGATCTCTCAGTGAGGTATTGGGGGCGTGGCCCAAGGGGTGGGGTTCTTGCCTAGTATTACCAATGAGGTGTTAGGGGTGTGGCTTAGGGATGAAACCCCTGCCTTGGCTCAGGAGTGGAGACCCTGCCTAGGATCTCTCAGGGAAGCGTGGGGTGTGTATGGCTCCGGGGTGGAGCCCCTGCCCCACACGGAGAACTACACAGCTGCATGCTCCTCCCCCCCCCCCCCCGCCTTTTCTCATTTACCTCATTAGCAACTTGTTTGTACTGAAAAATGCTTTTACACATTTTAGAGATAATTTACTTAAAAGCCACAGCTTGGATCTTAAACAAACTACAGAAAGCAATCCAACTGCCTTTACTAGCGACTCTCTCCCACCCCCGAAGCAAAGCAAGATACAGACTCCCCAATACATAAACATTTCACCACAACGCACCCCAGCCACAGTGAAAGAAAGGGCATGCCACGGCTGGAGGAGAGGAAATTGGTACACCATGCTGATAGAACTTTAAAAAAACGACTTTTCCAAAAAAAAATGCTGCCCTCTAAGTGTGACGATTTTATATGCATATAATTGATTAGTTTTGTGTGTGTGCCAGATCATGCACTGTCATTTGGGGCTAAAGAGGCGACTTGGTTGAGAGCTCTTGCTGCCTTCTAAAGGACCAGAGTTCGGTTCCCGACACCCACTTCAAACAGATCACAATCATTAGTAATTTCAATTCCAGGGGATCCGATGCCCTCTTCTGGCCTCCGTGGGTACTACACTCACGTGCAGCATCCACACACCTAGAAAAGTACATAAAAATATAATTTAAAAGTTGTTATTTGAAATCACACCCACATATAAAAACTTGGTCATTTCTTTACAAAATGTGACTTATCGATATAAAATTATCTGCAGTGTGGCCTGGTGAGTAGTCTCAAGAAGGTTATTTTTAAATTTGCCATATTAATTTATTTCTATGTATATGAGCATTTTACCTGCATGTATGTCAGCACCACAAGTGCGCCTGGCACACTTGGAGAGCAGAAAGGGGCACCAGGTCTCTGATCCTGGAGTTACAGACGCTTGTGAGCTTCTACGAGAGATTGTAAGACCTGAACCCAAGTCCCCTGGAAGAGCGGTCAGTGCTCTAACTATTAAAATATCTCTTCTGCCCTTCAGGTTGACTAGAGACACCTGGGGAGGCAGCAGTGGCTGCTGCTCCCTGTGAGTTCTTTCCCTTGTGTCTTTAAAGCTCAACTTGTGGAAAGAGAAGCTCGGAGAGGTGAGAGGCTGACCATGAACAAGCCTCCACTGAGCAACCCTGCCAGGAAGGAACAGCAAGATAGTTGTGGTTCTGACCTTGCTCAGGAGACCTGAGAAGGGTCACAGAGCACAGGCGGGGAGGGCGGTCCTTCCCTTCATTTCCTGCTCTGCAGAGAGGAAGTGGTTACAGCAGTACACAGGCAATTAGCTCAGCAGAGGCTCCATTACCCAGTGAAGCCCAAGCAATGGCTGGGAGGTCAGGGCAGCTGACTCTGGCTCTCCTGACAAACTCGCCTGTGACATTGGGCATGCCCATGTGAGGGGTGGAGGTTGGGTGAGCTGGTCTCTGTCTCCTTCAAGGAGGGCAGATGCTGGGCATCGCTATCAGGAGGAGGGTCTCCCTAGATCTTATCCTGAGTGGTCAGATTTAGGGGCCCTGACTCAGCCCAGCTCTTCAGTCCTTTGGGAATGCTCTATTCTAGGACAGTCTGCTTCATGGTTGTACAGACAAGGTTGCAAATGAGTGCGGTGCACCACAGCTGAACTTGAACTGACTCCATAGGCCAGGCAGGCCACGAAAATGCCACCTGCCTGCCTCTGTCTCCCAAGGAGTTGTGCCTCTAAACCTGATCTCTTGGTTGTTCATAAAGACCCCAATTTTCCTTTGTCCAGCTGTCACAGTGCCCTTTGTGTGATGACAGAGGGTGGGACACCTCTTCTTCTAGGGAGTTATCGTGGTAGGGAGAAGGCAGAGCAGATGGAGGGTGTGACCAGAGAGAGGCCACTAGCCCTTCTCTCCTTTTTGGCTGTGACTGTGTGTGCCATGCAGTCAGAGACAGGAGGTGTGGGTGGGCTGCTGATGTTTGGAAGGATGGCTGTCAGCAGAGGTCAAGAGCTGCGACCTGGGTGTCCCAAGGTGAGGTGGGGGTGGAGGGGGAGAAGAGGGGACCAGTCATCTCCTCAGAGATCTGAGTTCTTGCAGGGGGCCACACACAGACAAGTGGGCATACCAGAGCAAGAAGGGCAAAAGTCCATTCTGGGGTCAGCCTGGTCCCGATCACCAAGGACTCAGGTCTGTTCAGCCACAAGCCTTTTGGGCAGTTTTATCTATCACAGAGGCTGGGATAGTCCGGAGCTGCTGATAGACACCAAGGATGTGAGATCTGACAAGCCACAGGTGTCACCGGAGGCCTGGAGGTAGCTGCTGGATGCTAGGCCTATTTGGATGCTCTGTCTACTTCTTTTGTCCAGCTGTCACAGTGCCCTTTGTGTGATGACAGGGCATCCTCTCCAGGGGAGGAGCTGGGAAGAAGGTTCCCAATTCCTTACTGAATCCTAAGTGAGCTTTAGGAAGATGCTCTTTCTGCTCTTGTTATGCTGAACATTGCGAGGAAGGGCAAAGAGAAGCAGCCAGGACACCAGCCACAGTGCCTTGGGGCATACACAATTCCAGGGCGGAGTTTTCATAGGAAAACCCGCACAGGAGCCATTGCTGAGACACCCGGCTTTATCCTTGGTGTTCAGTGCTTTTGACTGGCTCAAGGTGCCCTTCCCCACATCTGCCTCAGACATCTCCTGCAAACAGTAGGTACTTCGCCTGTCCCAGGTTGTACCAAAAAGGACTGAGTACGGAGTAGCCAGAGAACTTTTTCCCTGTGACATGTGGGCACCAGTGGATAAGTGCCCCGACCACCGCCTGGGCAGGTACCCCGAGGGTGGCCTCCCAGCTGCCTGTTTTGAGAACTACTTGAGAGTACCATCTTCTCCATCCGAGCCCCCTCTTCAGTTGCTGTTCAGAGTCCCTGTCCCGAGCTCTGTTCCCTAGCTGCTTGGAAACTCATCATGGTATTTAGGGACATCCTGAGGTATGATACCAGCTCTTACAGGTACAATACCCCAATTGCATACCTCCATGTCCTGGCAGTGGGTGAGCCCTGCCTCATGCTTGGCTTTGTTTGGAGACAATAGGGCTAAACTCACTCTCCGAACCACAGTGTGGATATCACCTGCTTCTGCCCACATGGTCTCCTCCAGATGTAGTATATCTGTGTTCAGAGCAAACTCTCTGGGAGCAAAGACTATGAGGTCAAGATCACATTCAAGGAACTTCGAAATTTTCATCTTGTGTTGGGGCTGTGGGTATGAGGGGCTGGGGGTGGGGCTGAGCAGCCCCCAGGAATGACCGAAATCTTCCTGAAGCCACCACTCCCTCTTCGTTTCTCTTTACTTAAAAAAAAATGGTTTAACTTATGTTTATATATAGCAAAAACCAAACCAAACCAAACCAAAACAACAACAAAACAAAACAAAACCCTCAAGCTTAATACAAAGGAAGACAGAGAAGGCCATGACCATCACCCGCTTTGAGCACTTTGCCTCTTCTCTTCAACCTGAATGGTGTCACTCCTCTGTCCTTAGGCAGGTAAGGACAAGTGAGTGGACACAGAGGAGGAAATGGCGGGTAGAGCCAGGCCAGGAGGGCACAGATCACCCTGGCTACCAGTGTCCTTTCTGGAAGTCAAATCTCTCAGACCCCAGGACCCATCTGGAGTGTGTGCGCCAAGATTCTCATGGGAGACACGCTGGGGAGGGTGGGAAGGGCAGGAGTTCAAGGCAAGGTGCAGCTGATCTTTGTGAATCAGAGCCTTGACTCCCGTGCGGAAATTTATCCACTTATTATTTATCGATGTTTTGAGACAGGGTCTTAGGTTGTGGCTCAGGCTGGCCTAGAACTTGCTCTGTAGCTCAGGCTGGCCTTGAACTTACTCTGTAGCTCAGGCTGGCCTTGGACTCTACGAAACTCTCTGGCCTCATTCTCTGGTATCACGTGTGTGCTCGACCATGGCTGGCTATCCAAGGGAGCACCTGGGACATGGCTGGGTGAGTGGGTGGGAGCACCCTCTTCTCCGTGTTGATGTTAGGGCGCTGTGGCTGAGTGAAGTAGACCGGGAGGGAAAGATGGCACACCAGCACACAGGAATGTAAGTCCCACACTGTCTCTGCTGACGCCTGCACCCTGTGAGGTCCCTTCTGCTTTCTGCTGGCAGCAGGCTCCAGAAGCCTGGAAGCAGTGGGAGGGGAGTTCTCTCTAGAGAGCCTTAATTCCCAGAACTTTAGGAGCCTGCTAGCAGGAGAAAGTTGCCCCCTCCCCCCACATAGAAGCCACATTCCTTAGGTCTCCTTCCTGCCCAGCTGCAGTGCCTGCTTCCTAAGGAATTCCAGAAGACAGGTGGGTTTGGTTCCTACCTTTCTGCTACCGTCCCTGTCCCCAAATGAGGGCACATTTACAAGGTAACCATCGTCCATGCACCTGTGTGCCGGGAGCACAAAGGTCTCTGGATCACTGCTTGGGATGTGGTTGTGGCCCCAGGAGGAAGGCTGGGCTTTTTCACTTTAGGGAAAGTCCCTTGACCTCCCTGATCCTCAGTGTTGCTATCTGTAGCACAGGTATAATGGTGTCCCTAGGAGTGTGACCTTGACAGCCCATGGCACCCCACAGGTATGCTTTCTAATTCTCCAACTCTTAGGTGTTAGCCTTCCCCACCACCCTCCAGCCCTCTTCCGAGATAAAGCCTTGCTTGTCAGTAACACAGGGCTTTAAACTCATGGTGATCCTCTTGCCTCACTCTCTAGCGGAGCCAACACGGCCAGCTACCGCCCAGCTTTATGCAAGGGAAATGTTAGCATAGGCAAACAGGGGTGAGGCTCAGCTTGCCCACCTTGGGGCGCTCGGTGGTGGGAGCTCCCCCTGCCTGTCAGGCAGAGGAACAGCACATGCCGGAGCATCCCATGGCTCCCCAGGCCCTGCTTTCAGAAGCAGGAAGAGAGCTGTGCCCACCCATGGAGCCCTAACTCATGTGGTGTCTTCAGCATCTTCCATTTCGTCTCCTTTCGGCCAGAGGGAAACACTATTATGTCCAATTTGCAGGTGGGAAACTCAGGTGAAGTAGGAAAGAACCACAGACACACAGTGGCCCTGAAAGCCCGAGCATCCTGGAAAACAAGATGAGAATGTCATCTTCCCCAACGTAGGTGAGCATCCTGGTCAGGAGGCACTGGCTTGTCCCCTGGCTCTTGGAGGCTTCAAGCTACTTTTTTTCTGGGTGACATATTGGAAACTTGCCTGTTATTAGGACATGTCATTAGAAGCCCGATATGTTGGCTATGCCTGCTGTCTCAGTACTCAGAAGGTGGCGGCAGGAGGATTGCTGCAAGCTCAAGGCTAGCCTAGGCTAAGTAGTAAGTTCTAGGTTACAGTGTGAAAGGCCGTCTCACATAAATAAGCAAAATAACAAAGCAAGACGACATTGTCTGAATGTCTGGGTTAGCCAGGGTTCTCTAGAGGAACAGAGCTGATAGGATAGACACATACACACACATGCACACACACACACACACACAGAGACAGACATACACACACAGAAACACAGAGACACAGATACATACACAGGGAGAGAGAGAGAGAACACACACAGGCACACACACACAGACACACGCACACACACACAGAGAGACAGACATAGACACACATGCACATGCACACACACGCACATACACACACATGCACACACACACAGACAGACATATACACACAGAAACACAGAGACACAGATACATACACACACAAGGAGAGAGAGAGAACACACACAGGCACACATACACAGACAGACAGACACAGGCACACAGAAACAGAGACACAGACACATATGTATACATACACAGACACACATACAGACACACACACACATAGATGCACACATAGAAACACAGAGATGCAGACATATATATATATATATATACACACACAGACACACAGAGACACATATATACAAACACAAACACATAGACACATATATACACAGATATACACACACAGACATAGACTCAGACACACAGACAGACACAAACGCACACACACAGAGAAACAGAGACAGAGACATATATACACACAGACACATAGACACATAGACAGAGACATACAGATATACACATTCAGACACAGACAGACAGACACAAACAGACAGACAGATACTATGTACATTTAGTTGTTAGTCCACAAAGCTGAATGTTTAACTTGGTCTTCAGTATACACCAGAATTCCAAAGAAGTGAGTTTTATTGCCCACGGAGGAGGCAAGAGGGAGAGGGAGGGGGGAGAGTGAGGAGAGGGGGAGAGGGAGGAGAGAGAAGAGAGGGAGGAGAGGTAGCAGCTAATATAGAGGCATGGAGGGATGCTGCTTACTGGCTTGCTCTCCATGGCTTGCCCAGCCTGCTTCCTTATAGAACCCAGGACCCCAGCCCAGGGTTGGCACCACCCACAATGGGCTGGGCCCTCCCCTATCAATCACTAATTAAGAATATGGCCTACAGGTTTGCCTACCGCCTAACCTTATGGTGGTATTTTCTTGACTGAGGCTCCTTCCTCTCAGATAAATTTAGCTTGTGTCGTGTTGGACATAAAACGAGCCAGCACAGCATACCAGCTAAGTGCTGCTCAACTGAGCTTCAGCCTCAGTTCTGTCTTTACTCTGTAGCCCAGGCTGGCCTAGAACTCACTCTATGGCCTAGGTGACCTCTAATTTGAGTGGCAGGCTTTCATTATCAGGCCTGGCTCTCAGGGCCTTCTAAATAGTCCAAGTTTGGCTCCCACAGTTAGGACAATGTCTGAGCGCCACACAGAGGGTCTCAGGTGGGGCAAGAAGCCAGGTCCTTCTGCAGCAGAGGGAAGTGTAAGCCTGCCCCTCTCTGGCTCCTGGCAGCTGTACCCAGCCCTATCCTTCCGTCTGAGTCCACCCCTCCTGCCCTATTGTCTTCTGCCTCCCTGGCACCCAGTGACCTTACCCGGCCACCATGTTCTGGAAAAATATTCTCACATTTTTCTTCCAACACGGGCTTAAACATAAACAGCCCTGGACGGTGGGCATCCGGACTCTGGGTCCCATCGGCTCTATCCGGCTTCGTCATTTCCCCAGAGAGGGTGGAGGGTGAGCAGTGAGGCTTCAGCCAGGCATTCACGTGTGTCTGAGGGGTGTTGAGGACAAATGGGCGTCTCCGGAGCCGAGATGGGATGGCCCATGTTTATCCTGCAGGCCATATGGCCCTCTCTGTCCTTAGCTCATAACTCGTGCCTCTGAAGCCAGCTCTGTCTTACTTCATGGGACATTTGCAGTTCACAGGTAAAGTGCTGCTGAGCTGTCACAGTCACGCCACTGTCCCTGTCTGCCACTGGGGCAGAGAAACCATTGGTCCCTTGGGCAGCTTTTCTCAGGCTTGGGTAAACCAATGTCTTTGCACACTTGAAACATAGCAAGGAGGGCTGTGCCTCCCTGCCCAACGAGTGCCAGTCAGTGGGTATCTTCCTAAAGAGCCCCATTGGTGGTGTCTTGACCCCTCTAGGTTTAAGTCTGACTTGATAGGGACTTAGAGCTTTAGTTGCAGGCTAACTAGTGTATGTCATGTGATTTGGGACAATATCCTGGGACCTAGGCTTGCTGCATTACGAGTTTGAAAAGTTGTCTGGCTCAGCAGGGTACAATAGCACGTGTCCTAGTACCAGCTACTGTCAGTGGCTAATGTAGGAGGGTTACAGGGGGTCAGGGCCTCAGGGATAGCCTAGACAACAGAGAGGGCCATCTCAAAGACAGAATGAAGCAGAAGGTTGCAGACTCAGGAAGCGATGCATTTGTGTGGGCTTGTGTGTGCGCACAAGGACATACATGTATATGTCTATGTGCCTTTGCATGTGTGTGCATACATACATACAGGTATATGTTTATGTACCTGTTCACACACCTATGTGTGCCTGTGTATGCATATATACATTGCTGCACATGCATGTGTGCATATGTGAATGTATGCATATGTGTGTGGGGTACACGTACATTTGTGTATGAGCATAAGCTTGTGCATACATGTGTACATGCGTGTGTGTGGCACAGTTGTGAGTGGAAGTGCATGAAGCTCCAGAGTGAAACTAGGGGTGTTCGATTTTCACCCCAAAGACAGTCAGCCTCGAAGATCAGTAGGAAAGGTGCTGGGGAGGGGGGCGCCCCTCTCACCCGGCGGGTGGGGTGGTCGTCTGCTTCATCATCTATCACCCCTGAGTGTCAGCGTGGCCTCAGTGAGAGATAGCTGAGGAAAAATGACCCGGGTCGCTGCTGCACTTATCTGGCCCAGAGCCTGCCAGCCCTGTCAAGCGTGGGCGGCTCATTTGTCAAAGTGGAACTGGCCGCTGCTTGCCAGGCCTCACGGCACCACCCGGTGGTCCTCCCTTGGGCTGCCATGTCCTGGGATTGGCCGCTGGAATCCTTTGTGGTCTCTTTGTTGACTTGGTGAGACTCTGCTGTGCAGAGCCTGTGGGTGACAGGGTGGCCAAATTACCTGATCCACACTCCAGGACCTCGGTGAACTTGGAGGTGCTGGGTGAAATTCTATAACTGCATAAAGTAAGAGCAGAGCAGGCTCGCTCTCTCTCTCCTTCTCCCCCCTCTCTCTCCCTCTCCTTCTCTCTCTCCCTCTCTCTCTCCTCTCCCTTTCCATCCCTCCTCCTATTCTTTCTCCCTCTCCCCTCCCTTCTTTTCTCTTTCCCTCTCTCCCTTCTTCTTATCCTCTCTCCATCTTTCCTTCCCTCCCTCCCTTCCTTCCTCTCTCCCTCTCTCCTATCTTCCCTCTCATCTTCCTTCTCCCTCCCTCCCTCCCTCCCTCTCTCCCTCTCCTCTTCCTTCTCCCTCCCTTCCTCTCTCCCTCTCTCCTATCCTCCCTCTCCTCTTCCTTTTCTCTCCCTCTTTCTCTCATGCCCTGCCCCATAGAGTCTTGCTATGTAGCCCAGGCTGGCCTCAAACTCACAAATCATCCTGTGTCAGCCTCCTACATTGTACACGACCCCATCTGGCTATAGATGCTTTTTTATTTGGGGGGGGGGGTGGGCAAAGCCTCATTTTGTAGCCCAGGCTGCCTTGGAACTTGATATGTAACCCAGATTGGTCCCAAGCTTGACATCTTCCGGCTTTAGTCTCCTATGTGCTTTTGCTACAAGCAGGCCCACCATGCCAGTTACAAGCTGGCTAATGATGACCAAACTCAGGCAGCGGTGGTCAACATTTTCTTCATGGCCTCAGGCTTAACATTACACCCGCTGTGGTCCTTGCAGTGCCTTTAAGGGTCCCCAGGAACTTCAGTGACCTCTCCCTAGCCACATGCCCAGGGTATCTTTTGGCAGCTGCTGCCTGCCCGACCAGCTCTCCCTCAACCTCTGCACACACTGACCTACTGCTTTCCTCTAGACTTTCTGGGAAGAGGCTCAGCCCCAATCCCATCCCCCAAGCTCTGCTTTGTTTCCATGGGCATCAAGGATTGTCAGCCCTGTCCTACTGACTTGACCCCAGGATAGCCCCCACTATCAGCACATCTCTGCATCCAGTGCTCTGATCCAGCCAGGGACATTGGAGGTTATCAGTGACAGACGGTAGTTCTTTCAGGGCAGCAGGGTCAAAGGTCAGTGGCCACCAGAGCCCCATGTGGGATGGATTAAGTCTCAGCTGTGCCTGGGTGGCGGGCAGATCCAGGGAGAGCCCAGGTCACTGAAGAAGTCATTGGTATGAATGCAGGGCTGAGAGCCAAATGGGACCAAATCGATTTTCAGTGGAAAGTGAGTGCACGTCACCCTGTGCCAGTGACTGCGGGTATGGAGCGGAGAGGCAAAGGCCAATACCTCATCTGGGGTTCACGGGCATCAGGGGTGGGAAACGGGTGTGTGGAGGATGGGCTGAGAGGCCTCGAATTCCCTGACTGGATGTCAAGCAGGCAAAAGCTTCCAGAAACAGAGTGAACCTTCCAGAATGCAGTCAGGATATCTAGAAGGCCAGGGGTTTTAATCACTCACTCAAGAAGCATTTACAGGGTACCTGCTGTGTACAGGGCTCTGCTCTACATTTGAAAGACACAGTGGTTGAGAAAAAAAAAATCCAGCCGGGCAAAACTCTGCCCCATAGGTCCACACAGCAGGAGGCACAGAGGGGCCTGGGAGGAGCCCAGGGATGTAGGAGTAATGACACGGAGGCCCAGGGTTAGGGATGTGCATTAGGGAAAGTGTAGATTCTAAGAGGAGCTGCTGTCAGCTCTGGCAAAGCCAGCTAGGGTGGTAAATTCTGAACCAATGTAAAGTCACATGCTGTGGGACATCCCTAACCATGCTGGGACTGATCTAGCCTCAGTTTACCCAGCCCTCAAGGGGGCTGCTCAGAGGCCTTCCACGGCTTCTGGGATGATGAGAGAGAGAGGCTTTGAAAGAGCTGCAGGGGATGTGGGAGCAGGTACTCTCATGGGTGGTGAACACAGGAGGTGGCACCTCTCACTGTCCACTCTGGGCGTGATCAGACCTCACTTCAAAGTCAAGCCCTTCTGGCTGACTGGTTTCTGCTGTGTCTGTAGAGTCTGGAAAAATCCCTAGAGCCTTTGGCAAGTTCTTGGGGAAGCAGGTTTCATCCAGACGGTAACATTTCCATATAGACCTATGTCTTCGCTGCTTCTCTGCTGGTCTTAGGAAACCCCTCAGGCTACCTGACTCGGGCTCCAGAAGGGATGTCCTGCCAGTGTGGGCTCCACCAAGGTCCATGGCTCCTGTCACACTCTACAGCCCTGGATGTGGCCACTGTGACTCTGTCCCTGTCTGTCCTCACCTGAGCTCACCCTCCTTCCTGCCTGACATATTTGGTCTGGGAATGGGCTGTTTGGACCAAGAACTTAGAGCTGAGGTTGTTGGGTTAACCTTAGCCCTGGTGATGGTTTCTGGAAGCAGCAGGGAGTTTCTAGACTACAGCAGCCCTGCCTGATGACACCTGCCAAAGTGGACTGGGGTACTTCCACAGAGAGGATGTGGACTCTACAAAAGTGAGACCTGAGAGCTGGGCTTTGCTGATGGAGAGGGAGAGGGGGAAGAGGGAAAGAGGAGGAGGGAAAGGAAGAGGAAGAGAAAGAGGAAAAAGAATAGGAGGAAGGAGGAGGGAGGAGGAGAAGAAGAAGAAGAGGAGAAGGAGGAGGAAGAGAGAGAGGCAACTTGCGATGAAGATACCAATGGGAAGTGGCTGTGTTGGGTTTGTGGTTCTCTTCAGAGCCAGCACCTGCTGTGTTTACATGCTGCCCTCCTGCTCTGAGAGAAATTTCTGGAAGTCTGGGGTGATGACTACCAGGCTGTGAAAACAGGCTGCAACTGAATGGCGTTTACCATGGGTCTTCAGTGGAACACAGCACACAGGGCTCAGCACACAGTGGGATGGCACACAGGATTCAGGACACTCAGGGACTAGAACACACAGGGTGTCAAGACACATAGAGGCTCAGGACACATAAGGGCTCAATCCACACAGGGTCTCAATCCACACTTGGAGCATGAATCCCATGTTTCTTCAGACGGGTGGGACTGTGCTTCCCCTGTGGCTCTGGGGAGGGTCCCCTTGTCTTCTCCAGCTTCTGGGTGCTCCTGGCACTCTGGCTGGCAGCTTTCTGGCTCCAGGCTTTGCTCACATTTGCTCAGTTTCTTCTGTTTCTTACAAGGACACCAGTCACTGGATTTGGGTGGACACTGATCCAGGGCAACCCCCCTCAGTATCTTTAATCACGACAGCAAGGACTCTTTGCCTAAACGAGGGTCACCGAGGCAGCTGTTTTTTGGTTTGGATCAGCAGGGTGTTCTGAATATTTCCCCGCATCACTTATGAGATGGTTTTCATTGATCTCTGAGCTCTTCTATCTAGGATATCTAGTGGCTTCTCAGTAGTTGTGGCTGAGTGACTTTGATGGGTTACACAATCTCTCTGGGCCCGGGGCAGGCTTGCCTCTTGGCTGGATTAGACCATTGATCTCAAAAAGCCTGAGATTATGGTAGGGATTGATTAGAAGATTGTCATGAACCTTGGGTCCCCGCAGCCTGGCCATTAGCTACCAGCTTACTGAGAGCTGGCACGTGTGAAGCCCCTGTGGTTTGCTGGGCCCCAGGCTAGACCTTTAATAGCCTTTCTTTACCATTGAGAGATAACGTGACATGACTTTCATGTGACAAGAGAAAAGTAGGACAGAGACAGCTAAGCTGTGATTATTCACATCAAGGAGACCCCCATCATCATGGGTGAGGCGGGGTGCTGTGTAAGTATACATTCTAGCTAGCCTGTATAAAAGACACACAATCCAGGTATTTATCTGTTTATTTTTATTTAATTTAATTTACAAGCTGTAAACCCAGGCTGGGCAGGTTTGGGAGCTATTCCAACTTATATATGTCCCTTGCTACTTGTTTCTCATGGTCACATGGTCTTAGCCCATCTCTTCTCAGAGTACATCCTCCACTCACTTAATCCTCTCTTCTCATTTTCTCTCTACCTGCAGCCCCTGGCCAGGTAACTGAAAACCCGCCCACTTCTACCTACTGCCCAATCACAGACATTTTATTGACCAATTAACTTGGAGGGCAAGGTTTGCACAACAAAAGCTGACAAGTGAGAATTCACTTGTCTTGGGGCAACAGGTTTTGAGATACAGTAGCGAGCATTTGAATACATAGTAACACCAAACCAACCCTAACATTGCTGACCTGTGGCTTTCTTCTGTGGAGAAGTGAAAGAAACCTATTCACCCAAAGAGTGCACTGTTGATGGACAGAGAACAGACCCCACCAACACATGGTTGGTATTGCTCTTGGGTGCATGGATGAGGGTTCACACCTAGGGGATGCATGGAGGAAGGGGTCATTACACCTAGGGGCGTATGGCTGAAGGGTTTCTCACAGGAGCATGGGTGACTCCAGCCCTCCCCAGCACAGATGACAGAACATTAGCCACATTCTAGGGGCTCCTGCCCTACTTTCAGGGAGCCCCACTGAAGAGTCTTCCTTTCCCAGGAGCCACTTATACAACTGTGGGAGGAGCCTTTTCAGCCCTGGAAACCTCTGAGCTTCCTGAGTCTTATGAACTTCCCTTTTGTCCTTCTCTTTTCCTTTCCTTCCTCTTTCCTTCCTTTCTTCCCTCCACTTTCCTTCCTCTCCCTCCTCCTTCCCTTCTTCCCTCTTCCTTCTTCATCTCTCTCCCCTTCTCTCTCCTTCTTTCTTCCTCCTTCCTTATCCCTCTTTTCTTCTCCCTCTTTTTTCCTTCCTTCCTTCCTTCCTTTCTTCCTTCCTTCCTTCCTTCCTTCCCTCCTCCTTCCTCATCCCTCTCCCCTTTCTTCTTCCTCCTTCCATGGAGGAGCTGTTTTGTTCAGTTCAGAGAAAATAGCTCTTTGTTCCTGACACACCACCCAGCAGGAAGCATCTGAAGTATGACCGAGAGAAGTGGAGAGGTGTCTTCCATCTTAGCGAGGTCTGGATTTCTAAGGTGCAGAACTAAAGAATTTAAACATCTCATTACCAGCTTTCAACGCTGTGCTTTGTGCTAGGATAGAGTTTTGTGTGCATTTGGGCTAAATAAACTCCATCTTGCGAATGAATTTCCTCTATTGTTGTCATTAATTATTGTTATTTTTATGCCACTAGCAGACAAACTTCCTTGGCAGACCCAGCTTTCCACACACGGTGCCATCCCAGGGCAGAGCTGGCTCATCTATACTCATGGCTGGTGCGCCTATACATTTTTAAATAAAGTTTTATTGGCACAGGCATGTCTACCTGCTGACCTGTTGACTGGGCTAGCTTACTACTGTCAGGGCAGACTTGATGCTCTTCAACAGAGACCTTGCATGAGGCTGCCGCCTCTTGACAGGATTCAAAATCATTACAGAAACAAACCTCTGGTCCTGTCTGTGAGGGTGTATCTAGGTTAACTGAGGTTGGAAGACCCTCTCTGGATCTGAGCAGCAGCATCCTCTAGGCTGTAGTTCTAGGCTGAATACAATGGAGAAAGTGAGCTGAGAACCAGGATTCACCTCTCTCCGCTTCTTGACAGTTGATGCCATGTGACCAGCAGCCGCTCGCTCCCACCGCCATGCCTTCTCCGCCATGATGGACCAACTGTATACTTGATCTGTCAAGCATTCCTCCCTAATGCCACATGTTCGCCAGGCATTTTGTCAGAGCTGCCAAACCAGTAACTAATATGTGAAGTGTTGTTAGACGCTGGGATATTTATTCTCTGGACTCTCATACAAATATTGGCTGGCCCTGGCTCCCACTGTCTGTAGCCCAGTGCCCTACAACGGCATCAACAATTTTAGCCTTGAGAACTTGTGAGGCTTTTACTTTTCTTCCTTAACACGTCTGTCTTTGATAATATTCCAGAAATGAACACATTAGCTTCAACAATTAGGATAGAAAATCATAAATGCTTATTTAAAAAAAAAAACTGTGAATTAATAAACTGTAGGTGTCTTGAAGAGGGCCTTTGAGATGGTCCTTAGAGCAAGCAGCCCCAGAGTCTCTCAGGAGTCTGGGACTCTGGAAGCCTGTTGCCCCGCTACAGCTACCATGACGTCTTCTCTGATGGCCTTTACCCCAACAAAGGGTGAAGGAAGCCAGCTCGCCAAGGGCAGCCGTGAGGAGACCAGCCCGGCGGCGTGGGGGTTCGGGAAGCGAGGCCCATCTGGTTTGTGTTAGGTTTACAAGGCTGATGGCAAATAAGGGTATTAGAGCTAATTTACTTATTTAGGGTAAGACGACTCGGTCCCAGAATCTGTGACTGGGGAGGACGGGGCTCCATCTCCCAGCTTGCAGGAGTGCCCCACAGGAGGAGGGGCCTGCCCAGCCCAGAGCCTGGTGCAAAGATGTGGATCATTTTAAAAATAGCCCTGCAAGCATGTGGGGCCAGCTGCCCCTTCCTCATATCTCCTCTGGCCAGAAGCACTTTTACCAGGCCCTTGTCCTTTATCCCCTAGGATGTTGATTCCAACCACTGGCTGGGAATGCAGGTCATATAGAACAAGGCCAAAGGGGACAATATGGCTACACATCTTCACCCACGCCATGTCCTGGGTAATCCTGTGACTGTGTTATGGCCTTCATGTGCCTGTCTTTAGGTGAAAGTTCCCATCCAAGAAACCAAAGCCAAGTCCCAACCCTTTCCCTGGGATTCCTGGCTGCAACCCGTCCGTGGAGTCTCCACCCTGAGACCCAAGGATTTGGTTCCAGAATTGCAGCTCTCCACAGAGACCAGGCTCCCCTTGACTGGGTTTTGTGGATAGAGTTGGGGCTTGGAAACAAAGTTGAATAGGATTATCTCCCATCTTTGCTAAGGTTGCCCTTGGTGAGCTTCCTGTTCCCCCAACTCTTACAGAGTCTTCTGGCTGAAGGGTTGGTGAAGACCAAACAGGTGTGTGTGTGAACAGTCTGGCCACTTAGTTCTATATTTAAATGTTTAAATATTTATGTATTTGTTGTTTACTGCGTGTGCGTGTGTGAATGTATGTGTGTATGCGTGTGTGTTTGTGTGTGTGTGTGTGTGTGTGTGTGTGTGTGTGAGTGTTTGAATGTGTTTGTGTGTTTGGGAGCACATGTATGTGAATGTGTGTTGTGTGAATGTGTGTTTGTGTGTGTGTCTGTGTGTGCGTGTTTGGAAGCTCGTGTATGTGAATGTGGAAGTGTGAAGGTCAGAGGTCAGCTCTAAAGGGTCAGTTCTCTCCTTCTACCACACAGATCCCGAAAATTGAATGCAGGTTGTCACACTTGGTGGATGGCATCTTTACCCACTGAGCCATCTTTCTGTCCCAGGACAAGAAGCTTTACAAGGACTAAGTGAGGAAAGTATGGCAATTGATTAGTGCTGTCTGCATGGTCTCCAGCAATCAATTAGTGCTGCCTACTAGAGCATGGTAGGTGGCTTCCAGCAATTGATTAGTATTGTCTGCATGGGTGTGACTGTGGTGGACTTTTATTGCCTGCTGAGCATCTGCAATCTACTCAGGACTTCATCAGCTCTTTGCACAGACAGTCAGAGCTTCCTGGGGGTTCCCATGTACCTTTCCATCTAGGTTGAAGTGTGTGCATGTGTGTGTGTGTGTGTGTGTGTGTGTGTGTGTAGGCTGTTTACATCTTTCAGCTTTTCTTGGGACTTAGCAATCTTCTTTCTTTATAGTCCTATTGAAAAAATTCCTTGCTTTGCCTTTTTAGATAAAGTCTCACTGATGGACTCCCCAGGGAGACTCCTCAGTGATTTAGCATCTCCCCAGGATCATCCGTCTGCCTGTCAGTCCAACTCACTCCCCTTGCTGGCTTCAAGGCTCATGCTATTCATGTTTTTAGTTGTTTCTTTTAAATACAACTTATTTGACTCAATCAGAAAAGGAATATATGTCCATGGTAGAAAAGTCAGCAAAATGCAAAGAATTTCATTTAAACACTGGAAGTTGCACAATTAGAAATTCTCCAGCTTTAATATTTTGCCTCTATTCTCACTTTTCATTTAATTTTTATATAAGACTTAATCAATTCTCTTGCAATTGCTGGATGCCCTTCCCCCCAGGAGCTCAGACATGACTGGAACCAGGTATTTGATAACATGAGAGAATGTCAGCCTCCCTCTCTTCTCTGGGTTGGCCCTGGAGTTCTTAGGTTGGTTTCATGTCAAGAATCATTTCTCTTGGTGCCTATCCCTGTAAGAAGACTGGATAAGCTCCTCAGACAAAAGACCTAGGAGGGAAAGAACTGAGTCTAGGAGACCTGAGTGGGAGGCTGTGACCTCCAATAGATGGTGTGAGAGCCCACTGCACTGCAGTGTTGGAAGTTTTCATATGGACAGGGAGAAGCTGGGTGGGCAAGTGTGTAATTTCACAGTTCTCCTCCTGGCTTAGCTCTGTCATGAAAAGGGTTGTGGAGCACTTCAGCCACTTCCAACTGGCTCTGATTCCAATGTGCAAGATGATCTTCCTGCAGTGACCAAAGGCTGTGCCTCTGGAGCACTACTCCTGGGCTCCTCCCTCTTCAGCCTCCATCTCTCTTTCCCACTGGGACGGCCCAGAGTGTGAGCAGTGTGTAGTGTGTTTGGGAAGTGTTTGTTTGGGAAGCTCCCCTGCCCAGTACACAGCTGGTACTTACTAGGTGCTGTGTATTTGCACACATAGTGGATAACTGAGTGGATTCTTGGTTGGATGATTACTTGAAGGATGGTAGATGTAGAAATGTATGGAAGGGTAGGTGAATGGATGGACATTTGGATGGGTAGACAAGTGAGTGGATGGATGACCCAGTAGATAAGCAGCTGGTTAAGTAGATAGATGAATGGAGAGATGGGCATATGGAGGAATGAAGGAGTGGATGGGTGAGTACATGCTTAGAAGAATGAATAAATGGAAAGGCATATGTGTGTAGTAGTAGTAGTAGTAGTAGTAGTAGTAGTAGTAGTAGTAGTAGTAGATGAATGGATGATGGATGGATAGATGGTAGATGGATGGATGAGTAAATGGATGGATGGAAGGATGCAAGATGGATGGATGGTAGATAAATGGATGGATAGTAGATGGGTAGATGGATTAATGGTAGATGGCTGTATGATGAACAGATGGTAGATGGGTGAATGGATGATGGATAGATGGATGATGGATTGGTGGGCAAATGAATGAATGGTAGATATATGAATGAATGGATAGATGGTAGATGGATAGTTAGATGGATGAATGGTAGATGGATAGGTGGGTAAATGGATGGATAGATGATGGATGGATGGATGGAAAGAAGATGGATGGATGGATGGATAGATGATGGATGGATGGATAATAGATGATGGATGGATATATGGATGATAGATGATGGATGGTTGGATGGAAGGATGAATAGATGATGGATGGATGGAAGGATGGATAAATGATGGATGGATGGATAAATGGATAGGTGGGTAAATGGATGGATGAATGAATGGTAGATATATGAATGGATAGATGGATGAATGGATGGATGGATGAATGGATGGATGGATGGATAGTCAGGTAGATGAACAGATGGGTGGGTGGGTGAGAACATTGGTGAATGTTGGGTAGGTAGACATGGTAGGTAGGCAGAAGTTGGATAGATGGGCAAACTGACAAATGAGTGGATGTGCAGGTGGACTGCTGGCAGGCTGGCTAGGAAACAGGCACAGTACTGAGAAACGGAAGGAAAAAGTGTGACCCAGAGACTGACCGAATCACATGGCTGTTCAGAGCATTCTGACTCTACGTTGTCAAGTTTAAACCCATCTATGCTCTGTCCCAGACTATCAACTTTTAGCCTCCCCAGGACTTGGTTTTCTGATCAGCAAGTATGGGCACTGCAGAACTCATGCCAGGGAGTGCTGGGCCACTGGCCCAACACGTTATATTCCAAACCACCCTGCAGAGTATGTGCCATGCCCTAGCTCAGAAACCCTGGCCAATCCTGGCCTCTTTCATTTGTGCATTTGTGTTTCAGTGAATAGTGTGTGTGTGTGTGTGTGTGTGTGTGTGTGTGTGTAATGCATGCATATATGTGCACACACTCATGATTGCACATGTGGAGGCTAGAACAAGCTATCAACCATTCCCAATCATTGTTCTCATCTTGATTGTCCTGTGACAGGCTTTTGTGCTGAGCCAGAAGCTCGCTGTTTTGGCTAAGCTGGCTGGCCAGGGAGCTGCTTCTCTCTGGCTCTTGCTGCTCCCAACGCTGGAGTTACAGGCACATGCACCATGCCTGGCTTCTTACACACGTGCTGGAGATTCGTCATTCTCGAAGAACAAACTTTCTTAACCACGGGGCCACCTCCTCTCCCTCAGTTCTTATCAGACATTTATTAAGCCCCAGTACTGTGTTGGCAGGTGACTCTCAGGCACCAGGGACAAAGTGGGACCAAGAATCATGCTTGTCCCAGGGACCTTTTACTGAATATGTTTCCTCTTTTGCTTTTTACAGTACTTGTTACCGTTTCCATGCATTTTAATTTGCCGGCATTTAATGCCAATGTTTACTTTTAATGAGCCCTCACCGCCTCCCTTACTGGACTGTGCTGTCTGGCAAAGTGAAGATCTTAGTGCTTGGCTCACAGCTGGATATCAAAGACAAGCATAAATGACTATTCCCCTTCCAGTTGCTCTGGCCAAAATCCTGGGCTCCGTCTCATTTCTCTTTTTCGCACGCCATGTCTTGGCTGTTCGGATCCTGCTGGTTCTGCCTTCGAAGTAAACTTGAGGTCCAGCTGCCTCTCCTGCATCACCAGAGCCTCCTGTCCCCCCCCCCACCTATGTATGTTTGAGTCTCATTAACTACCTGGCCTTCCTGTTCTGACCTCACCCTGTGGCTTCTCCCAGGTGCTAGCGAGTGCTCAGAACATTGACGTCCCACCTCCCCACTCCTGCATGCTGGCAGCCACCAGAGATAGTAAGAGCCAGGAAGAAGTCTTCTCAGGGTTTCTAAGGAGAATTACAGACTCAGGCCATCAGACTCCTGGCCTTCAGGACTGCCCTGTTTTAAGCCACACAATTTGTGGGCAGTGCTTTGACCCAGCAGCTCCATAAATGA
Source organism: Micromys minutus (assembly GCF_963924665.1). Classification (NCBI taxonomy): domain Eukaryota; kingdom Metazoa; phylum Chordata; class Mammalia; order Rodentia; family Muridae; genus Micromys; species Micromys minutus. The sequence continues at coordinate 42,946,075 of NC_137959.1, forward strand.
ACACTAGTTGTGAGTTTCCAAAGCCAGCTATCGGCTTGGGTAGGTGCTTGTGGCTTCTTCCGGGGATAAGGCTCCTGCGAGGACCTATGGCTACAGCCTAGCAGCTGGTCTGGGATTCTGAGTCCACCAGGTACAGGAGGTCTGAGCTATGCATGGCAATAATCCCGAGCTCCTTGTATGATTTATAACTGCTCGGGTGCAGAATCTTGTCCACAGCAGTCTGCACTGCTTATAAGCTCAAGGAATGAGGGACCTTGGGAATCGGTGGGTATCAGGCATGTCCTATGTCTTCTGCACTGTTCATTTCCCGTGTCTCCAGGAGCCTCCCTTCCAGGGTATGATCTTTGAACTTGCAGAACATTGCCACACAGCAGCTAATCTTCTGGGCTTGAAGGGAGCAAAGAGAGAGAAAGAGAGAGAGATGCCTGATTCTGCAGTCCTAGGGACTTCCTGCTGCAGGAAGGGACATAGCTAGAGCTTAGGCAGCATCTGCAGCAGCAGGGCCTCACACCTGGCTTTCTGTAAGTACCTTCTGTATTCTTCCTTTCCCTCCTCTCAGAACAGCAGAGATGGCAGGGCAGTCATTGTCATAGTTAGAGTTTCTATTTGAAACATTGTAACCAAATGCAATGAGATATTGTTACCAAACACAACAAACCATTGTAACCAAACACAATGAAACATTGTGACCAAACGTAATTTAGGGAAGAAATGGGATTATTCCATCTTAAACTTCCCAGGTCACAATCCATCCTTGAGGGAAGTCAGGGCAGGAACTCAAGCAAGGCAGGAACATGGAGGCAGGAACTGAAGCAGAAGCCATGAAGGAGTGCCGGTACTGGATTGTTCCTTCTGGATTGCTTAGCCTGCTTTCTTAGACAACCCTGGACCACTAGCCCCACACAGATTTGCCTGCAAGCTGACCTTATGGAAGCATTTTCACAGTTAACATTCTCTCTTCATAGGCGTGCCTAGGTTTGCATCAAGAAGACAAAAAAAAAAAACAACAGCAGAGCCATGTAAGGAGACTGACCTTGGCTGAACTCTTTAGCCTCCATCTTGGGAAGGGCTGCTTAGAGGCCAACCACATTTACTAAAGAACTCAGACACAGGACAGTAGAGCAAGGGTGCATAGAAGGCTCTGAGGGTGCAGGAGTTTCATAAAAGTGCTAAGAAGGCTCGTGGAAGTTAAGAAGAGATTTATGGGAGGCAGAAGAGACTGGGTTAGTCAGACAGAGCCTGGGCCCTGGTTCTGGCTGCTCAGGTTGCTGTAAGAGAGTCCCCAGGAGCTAACTGGCCTAATAGAATGAGCTGTGAATGGGGCTGTGGACACCACCCATCAAATCCAAGTCCCCCCAGCAGCAGTAAGTATTGGTGAGCTAGTTCAAGAGATAGTGGTCCAGGGTCCAGGGTTCTACAGGTTGAGAAGACCACCACAGAAGGTTCAGAGGAGCAGAGAGGTCACATCTCATGTAGGTGGGAGCCCTGGGGGTTGGCATGCACTTGGTGGCTAAGCCTGGCTGGACAGTCTGTTCTGGGATTTCAGCTGTCAAGTCCACGGACCGTCACGTGTGATGGAACATCAGGGTTTCTCCTGATATGGAAAAGCTGAAGTGCACAGCTGTTTCGTGGAATCTTCATTTCTCATTAAGGAGGGTCACTCCCTACTCTGTGGCTTGCATACAACAGTTGTTACTTAGCCCATAGCATTGCCTCCTGTCTTTCCCCCACCCCCCAGGCCTGAACTGTGTGTCTCCTGAAAAGAGCGCTCAGGTGCCTACAAGGCCTGACTGCTCTCTTGCTGACTGGCTGATTGGGCCACATCTGGATCTCATTAGCCATGGGGTCTCCACCAGAGGCCAATGCTGCCTTTATCGCCCACAGTGCTGATCTGGACAGGAGAAAAATGGCTGCTGATATGCTCCACTTCCTGAGGTCCTGCGTAAAGGCAGTGTAGGGGCCAGGGTGAGGAGCAGAGAGTCTAGAGCAGGAGGGAACATCAACACCCTGCCTCACATGGATTGACAGCCATATGGGTGCCTGCAGGACCACAGCTCTGAGAGCTCCTTCCTAGGGATGGCATATGCCCCTAGGGCCCTGAGGAGGTGAGAGGCATGAACGGTCCCTTGGAAATACCTTGCCCCATATTACAGATCACACACCCCAGAAACCACATAAAAAAAGCCCAGTGTGGCAGTGTGAGTATGAGGTGTGAGTGAGCATGGATTTGTGTGTGTGTGTATGTGTAGGTGGGGAGAGGCACACAGGTCCCTGGGCACTCATTGGCCCAGTCAATCTAGCCAAAATGGTGAGATCCAGATGGAATGAGAAACATTGTCTCAAAAACTATGGTGGAGCCTTATAGGGTGGCACACACCTCTAATTCCAGCACTCAGGAGGCAGAGGCAGGTGGGTCTTTGTGAGTTTGAGGCCAGCCCGGACTATATAGTGAGCTTCAAGTTCTAAATAGCCAAGGATGGACATGTATGTGTGTGTGTGTCTATTCTCACCATATATCGCGTGTGTGTGTGTGTGTGTGTGTGTGTGTGTGTGTGTGTGTGTGTGTATTTCCTGGTTTAGCTTTCTCTCTTCTTTAGATTATTAATTTTAAATGTGTATGCATGCTTTACCTGCATGTTTGTCTATATACAATGTGTGTTCCTGGTGCCTGGTCAAAGTAGGGTGTTGGATCCCAGGGAACTGGAGTTGCAGATATTTTGAGCTATCATGTGAGTATAAGGAACTGAACCCATGTCTTCTAGAAGAGCAACCAGAGCTGTAAATGGCTAAGCCATCTTTCCAGGACACACACACAAACACACACACCCTGCCCCTCCCCATACATCACCCTGGCCACTGTCAGTCACGCATCAGACTCTGCGATATAAGCTCCTTGTTGGTCTTCTCTTCCTGAACTCCAGTGCTTATAACACCTCAGGGCCCCCAAGTGATCCCAGGAGCCTCCAGAGAATGTGATTCTTGGAAGGGTCCTCCCTCCCCTCTTCCCCCTTTCCCCTCTTCCCCTCTTTCCCCATTTCCGCCCATTTCCCTATATTCCCCATCCCTCACCCCACCCCCACCCAGCTCCCAGGCAGCCAGTCAAGGACCCAGCACATTTCAAAGTGAGTTTCGAGTCTCTGAGAAGAGCCCAGGTCCTTTAGGGGAAATTCCCATGAAAAGAATCCAAATATGATGTCTAGAGTAAAGGGACATGGGTCCAGTGGGGCACATTTGATTGGATGGGGAAGCCACGGCGTGTGCTCACATGGTTGCCTAGAAAACCAGTCATTAGGTTTTGTGGCCCAAGCTACAATCTATTCAATTAGCCTGGCATGGCTTTTAGATCAAGAAAAACAAAACAAAGCAAAGCAAAAACAAACTCGTTGCTCTTTGCTCTTTTCAGTTCTAAAAAAATGGTGCAAAGCACCTCTCTCCTCCCTCTCTTCTTCCTTTTCCCCCTCCCTCCCCTGTTCCCTCTTCTCTTTTTTTCTCTGCCCTCCCTCCTCCCTCCCACCCTCCCTCCCTCTCTCCTCCAAGGTGGCCCTGCAGTTCTTACCCAAACAGAAGGTGCCTCTGCTGTGATCCTGTGTGATTTACGGCTAGTGAGATCCCCCCTCACCCCCACCCAGTCTCTCATCCGGAACAGCCAACACCACTGGGCCCCTGCAGAAGTTAAAAGCCCGCGTGGAGGTCGCGCTTCTTTGCCGAAGGTCGTGAACCGCATTTAGGGAAGAAATGAAAACACTGTCCAGCGGCAGCAAATTGGGAATTTCCTCCACGGATTTAAAAACATATTTGAGGGTCGTGACCCTCTTGGGGGTTCATGTTTTTCTTTGCCAGGCCCCACATGTGTAATTGAAGCCCATATTGAAAATGAGGACTGGAGGACCCAGATCGACTGCCTCTGGTTTTCCTCCTTCTTCCTCTTCCCCCCCTTCCCACTCCTTCTATTTCCTTCTCTTCCTCCTCCTACCCCACTCCTGACTCCTCCTCTTTCTCCCCCTTCTTTCACAGTTCTCATCTCCTTTCCTTCTCCACGGCCACTCCAGTTCCAGCCTTGCCCACCTGACCCTGAGGCTGTTTCTAGATACTTCTCCCAGCTCATGCACCAGACTCCGTTCTTCCAATGTACAAGTTCCAGGGTGTCCCTGCTCTGCTCCTTTGAGCCCAGAGGATACACAAACTCACTGGTGGCTCTCTGCCCACTTGGTTCTCCACTCTGCTGTGTACCAGCAGAGTACCAGGGGGGAACTGAGTGCATCCTGACACCAGACTCCATCCTAGGCACTCCTCCCCCTCCAAGGGCACTGGCCATTGGTCACCATTTCCCCGTGGTTCAGAAGTATGCCAAGGGCAGAGATTCCCTTTGAGGACATAGTGCCGCTGGGCTTGAAATGGAGCTAAGCCAGGATCTATTTCCATGTCTATAAAATGCCAGGACCGTTTTGTTCTGCACAGAAATTATTTCAGAGAAAAGTGCGTATTCTTGTGTGTTGCAGACCACACTATCTCTCATTAAATAGAATCACCCTTTCAATCTTAGCCCTCCCAGAATTCCCAGCACACCAGGCACTGGGCTCAGCATTTTACACAGATAACCATTTAGACTTTGCCAGTAGAGACACCGTTGTCCTCTGCCCATTTCAAGCAGGTGGAATGGATCCAGGGGAAATGCAGGTTGTTTGACATGTGACCTGGCAGGGTGGGACTTTGACCTGGGTGAGTGTCTGCACCAAAGTGCACATGGAGCAGCTCCAGTTCACACTGAAATGCGTGGACAGTGGCTCATCCCCCACACACACATGCCTTTGAAACGCACATAAAGCAGATCTCTCCTTCGGGGAAATGATGGGGAGGCAGAGCCTGTGGTGTGAGTCCACTCTGCACCAATGCTGTCTCTGCTCTTGTCCCTGTGGAGCCCCTGAGCTCCATCCATGAGATGAAAATGAAGGGGTTGGGGTGGGTGGCTCAGTGGGTGGAGTGCCTACCATACACACATACAGACTGGATCTCCAGCACCCAGAAGAAAGCCAGCAAGGAGGCCTGTGCCTGGAGCCCCCACACTGGACGGTGGAGACAGGAGAGTCCTCAGAGTTAATTGGTCGGACAGTTAGCCCATGAGCTCCAGGTTCAGTGAGAGACCCTGTGTCAAAAAAATAACATGAAGACAGAAAAAGAAAGATATCAGAAGTCAACCTTGGAGGTCTATGTAATCACACACGGGGCATACATGCACACACATGTATATACATGGGCACACATGTACACACATGCAAACATGTACACACAGAGGCAAACATGCATATATACACTTACACACATATACACTTACACACATGGGCACACTCACACATGCATATACACACATGCACACACATACAAGGCACACACATGCACACACAGGTACATACATGAACACATGTACAAACAGGCATGCATGTGTATATACATGCACACACATGTACATACATGCACACACATGCACAAGCACAGGAGCACGCATGTGCACACATGTCCTGGCAGAGCGCAGTGGTGCAGGCAAGGCCAGGTCAGAGCCTTGGTGTCCTATGACAGCTGGGGCATCACCTAGGGCTTGAAGAATAAATCTATGAATGGAGTTTGCAGACCTGTAACATTCCTGTCTTCAGACCAGAGCTCTCAACATTTTTGTGACCAAAACCCCCTGGAGGTACCAGGTCAGGGACACTGGCAAGAAGTCAGACAGTTCACTGTGAAACCACAATCAGCAGAGGGACCCCAAAATAACATGAGCTGTTTATCCAAATCAAGTCAAAACAAATTAGACGTCATAAGAGTTAGAGGTAGAGCTAACTGCGGAGGGCCAGAAGGGAAAACTCCAAGAGGATTATTAGAGCATCTCCATCACCCAGCCGTGGAGACCACTCTCTCACAGTGATCAAATGTCACAGACCATGATGATGGCTGATTATCTGACAATGATAAATTAAAACAGGGTTCTCCTCATCACAGAGAACAGTTAAAATGGAGTAAGGATTGGCAGGGGAGGGCATGTTTTCAGCCTGTCTACCTCAGGCACCACCGGCTGCCCTCAAGTCTCTCTGTAAACGTTACCAAGATGCTCTGAATAACATTGGATACATCTAAGCGCTGAAAAATGGTCCCCAACCATTAAGCAAATTTGGACAAGTCAACAATGGCAGATAAACCAAATGGGCTGAAGAGGCTACTCATTGGGCAGCTAACAATTGCCTGCAACTGAAGTTCCAGGGAACCTGACACCTTCTGACCTCTAAGGAAACACACACACACACACACACACACACATGCTGGTAAGTAGAAAAATAAAAATAAATCTAAAAAAAAAGTATCTGAGACTGTAAATGGATGTAAATGGGGAGTTCCCAGTAATGACAACCAAACCCCTCTAGGAAAACCTCCATTGCAGAAACAGCTGCAGGGGCTGGGTAGACAGGCCAGAAGAGGAAAGCGGGCAGTCCAGAGGAAAGGGGACTTGGAACAGAAACAAAGTCTATACACTGGTATTTAGTGTTCACAGTGATGCTCCAAACAGACTTTAGGATTTGAAAAGCTTCAAGTTGCTACCCAGACTGGTCTGGAACCATGAAGCCCAGGCTGAAGGCCTAGAACTTCTGGCAATCCTCCTGCATCTGCCTCCCATTACTGGGGTTATAAATGTGAGCCACAGTTATTGCTCCTGCTCCCTTCCCTCTGAGACACTGCCTGTATCTCAGGCCAGTTTGAACTTGTAATCCCCCTGCCTCAGCCTCTCATGCCCAACTACTGAAACCTTTGAAAAATACCTAAACTAAATCATGGGTGGTGGTGCTTGGGAGGAGGTGGTAAGGGGAGTCTCTACACACATGAAACTCTCAAAAAAACAAGACAAAGAGCCACCCCATACAGTAGGTTCTTGTGGATGAAAACCAAGAACAAAAGGAGCAGAAATGGTCTCCCTTACGTGGTCTGGGAGGTGGGGATTTCTGGACCAGACAGGATGGTCTCAAACCCACTGCAGTGGCCGGTCTTGAGCCAGAGCTGGGAGCATGGGGGTCAGCTTGTTTACTGCTTCGCATTTCCGTCCCTCTTTTAGGCAGTGTCACAGAACAGGGTTGGGAAGCCAAGCCTTTGTTCCCTCAATAGCGGACCATGGCCTCCCTCGCTTAGACCTGGCCTTGGAGAGCTGGCCACCAGGGCGGGCGGCCACCAACCTGGAAGGGCCCTGTTCTCCAGAAATGGTCTCCAATGGAGCGTAAATGGCCAAATATTAGCCTGCCATGTAACAGAGGGTGAGAAAATGTCGGCCTGTTTCTTGTATTTGATGCATAAAATCTATTTAAACCTATGATTTTTTTTTCTTCGAAGCTGCGTGTGTGGTGGGAGGGAAGGGCAGGGCTGGGGCCAGTGCACGCGTTTGATGGGACCTTCTGTGCTTGGCGTCCCCAGCCTTCATGTGGCTGCTCAACTTCCTTCCAAATGGCGCGTCTTTCCTTTATTCCCCTTTCCATATTTTACATGTTGTGATTTCACGGAGCCCTTCCAGTCGGTCATCAACAGTTCATTTGTGCCAGGGCCTTCTGTAAACTTTGCCTGGCTCAGACCTGACCACCCACCCTAGCAGGCTGTCTAAACAGCAGCAGACACAGTGCCGGCAGATGGATCTGGGCCAGTGAGGTGGGGGTGGGGGTGGTGGCCCCAGGCCCTGTGCACGTGTGGCCTTTGCAGCTGGAGGGAGGTGGCCTTGGCTTCTGTTCCCTCTCCAAAATCTTTGTCACTTTTGGCCCTTCTGAGGGTTGCCCTGACCCTGTCTGACTTGGGGTGGATCTCTACGTTAGGGAGAATCACATTTATGGGGACATCTTGTCTTTCCACAGCATCTTAAGTATCAGGACATACCACTTTACCATCCCCCAGCACCAACATGTTTGTGCTTCTACTGTGAGCAGTGCTCTTGTGGGGTGCTGTGTGGCCCTTGGCTGACAGTTGGTAACTTCATTCTCCGTGTTTCTTTTGGGTCATGGGGACACACTTGGAACGACCAGAGACTGTTGGTGTGAGTGGCTCACATTTCCAGTTGTTCATTTATGGGACACTGGCTGAGAACTTGGCTTGAGTCCCATGAGCCTGTGCAGTCATTAATAAACCTGGTGCTGCCGCCAACCTGTCTGTTTTTCTGTGACACAGATGACTGTGGAGGAATAAGATCAAGGGCCCACTACATGGTGGCCCAGATGAGGTGACCTGATGCTGACTCCTGTGAGCGGCCACCTTCCTCCTTATCTAATGAAGCCACTACCTTTACCATGCCCATGCTTCCAACAGGGAAACTGAGGCCAGATAAGATCTGAGGATCAGGAGTCACAAAACACATCCCATATCTACACTGATGGAGACACTGCCATCGTGTTACTTGGTGTCATGGAATTGCTCCTGCACGTGTCAAGCCCTGTGGTCTGTGTCTACACAAGACCAGAAGTTACCACTCTCAGAGCTGGGCCTGGCCATGGAGGAGAAGAGACCAATGGAGAATCAAAGATGCTCAAGTAGCATGACTTGCCTCATTTGCCTCATTTGTGGTGGAGGGCATCGGGGCCCAGCCCTAGGGGTGGTGCCAGCCTCAGTTAGCTTAATCTTCCTCCCAGAGTCCTGTCTCTTCCTTGATTTTAGATCTTGTTGAGTTGTTAACCAGTAACAGCTGCCACACCCAGAGAGAACAAGTCTCAAAATAATAAGTAGGAAGAAGACAAGGGGGTGGGGCTACAGGTCAGTGGTGGGGTGCTTATCTAGGATGAGGGAGCTTCTGGATCTATCCTATACACCCCAGTGAATGTCATTATCACCATCACCACCACCACCGTCACCATCACCATCATCACCGTCACCGTCACCACCACCACCTCACCATCACCATCATCACCGTCACCATCACCATCACCGTCACCGTCACTATCACCGTCACCATCACCGTCACTGTCACCATCATCACCGTCACCATCACCACCACCACCTCACCATCACCATCATCACCGTCACCATCACCATCACCGTCACCATCATCACCGTCACTATCACCATCATCACCGTCACCATCACCACCACCACCTCACCATCACCATCATCACCGTCACCGTCACCATCACCGTCACCATCATCACCGTCACTATCACCATCATCACCGTCACCATCACCACCACCACCTCACCATCACCATCATCACCGTCACCGTCACATCATTATCCACCATCATCAGCACCACCATCCGTCATCATCATTAACCTCATCCTCATCTTCATCATTGTCACCAGCAGCAGCAGCTGTGCTTGCTGATGGCTCTTCAGCAGCGTTGGATGCTTCATTCCTTTTCATGGCTGAGTAATACTCAATGATATGGTGTTAAGTTTGGTCTATTCCGCTGTATGTTGTGGGGCTTTTGTGTTGCTTGGCTTTGATCCATTAACCGTGCCATCGCGAACGTCACCCGGAGAACATCCTGAGGAACACAGGGCAGTGGACTCTGTCCCACACAGTGACCCGGTGTGTGAGTTTTGACAGTGAATCAGAGTGACTGTGCTGCCTTCCCTCCTCACCAGAAGCTTGTGGGAGTGGCTCTCCTTTTCGACACCCACTATTCTGTCCTATGGATTGTAGCCACACTGGTGGGTGTCAAGTTCAAGTGCCACCTTGCCCCTTACTTGGGGGATCCTGGCTTGTCAGCACTTCACCGTCTTCCTCTGAGCAGTATTTACTCAGACGCCTTAACCGAATGTTGTGCCTCCTTCATTTTATCCATGGAACTTCTGGTTCCAGAATAAACCTATTCCACTTACATATAAAGCCCTGAGGACTGGAGGTCATTTTCACCTCCTTAGTCATTTACATCTTAGTGAGAACAAGGGCTGTGCCAATTTCCTGAGTGTGACTGGAGATGAGCAGCCAAGAGACCAAGAGAAGGAAGCTATGCCCACCAGGGAAAAGCCTCTCTGTGGGACTCAGTAAATCCACAGGTACCAGCTGGATTGACAGAAACCCCACCACACCAGGCTGGGTAGTCACATGCCTTCAAAAGAGCTGGCTAAGATTCAAACTCTGTGCAAGCCAATGGCTGCACCTGTGTGAACATGGGCACTCCCCGCCTAATCTCCAAGCCTCTGTTTTATCACTTTGAATTCCCCACCTGTCTGCCTACACACACACTTGCCTTCACACCTGCTCACACACCTGCCCACACACCTGCTCACACACCTGCCCACACACCTATCCACATACCTGCCTCCACCTGACTTCTCACCTACTCACACCTGCTACACACAGCTCAAACACCTGTCTGGCTCCTATAACATGACACAGCGAGCTTGCCCAGCACCCAGTAAACCCTGAGTGATGGCTCATCTTTGATGGCAACTTGACTGGATCTTTTTTTTTTTTTTTTTTTGACTCACCATGGAAACACACCCCTGGACTTGTCTGTGAGGATGCTTTCTGGTGGACTATGAGCAGTACCATTTCCTAGGCTGGTGTCCTGGACCGAATAAAAAAACGAAAGTGAGCTGAGCGCTCTCAGGTGCTCTCTGACACAGCGCTTACTCCTGTCTCCATGACCGTGAAGGACTAAACTGTCCCACTGAGTCACAGCAGTGAGGACGGTAACTAACGAACCTGCTATCTGCCACCTTGCTAGCTCTCAGCCACGGGAAGTTACCCATCTGCTTGAACCCCAGCAGTGTCTCCCACTGTCTGGAGACACTGGGGAGCCCCACATGACTGTGCTTTGTGCCTTCTGTTCCCATCAAGAGGAGGAGAAAGCTCCTGACAAGGCCTGCTCCTCCACCCCTTTGCATACATTGGTGTCTCAGGCTGGCATGCCCTACCCCGCCCCCCACTGCCCTAGTAATTCTAATGTTCTCCCTTCTTTGGCTTTCCAGGCATCCCCTGACTGAAAGGCTGAAGAGAGACCTCTTGACCCCTTTACAGTAAAGCACAACTATGAGCCCCCGTCTGAGGACCACTGTCCATCCCCAGATAGATACCCTGCAGGGAAGAGGCTTCCCTCTTTCCAGAACTGAACAACCCATTTTTGTTGTTTATCAGACAGTTGGCCCGAGGCATTGGAGCAGACCAAAGCAGTAGCAACTGTCCCCAGCAGCAAGCCCTTCCTCGGACTGTCTGTGCTTGGCTCATCAGGGAGGGCAATGAGCCTCCCCTCTTTCACTTCTTCTTGGGACCAAAGGATTGGTGGGATACGTCCTGCTTTTGGAATGGCTGGGGTCCTGGAGGACCGTTCAGCCTCATGGAGTCTTTGCTCTCTTGCCCCAGAATCCTACAGACTCATGCAGAACCCTGGTGCAGTGGGCGATGGCTCCAGCAGTTGTGGGAGAAGTTGCTTTAGGAAGCGCAGGTGTTGCTGCAAAGAGCAGATGCCTTTCTCTCTCTTGGTTTGTCACCCAAGGACAAGCATAAAGCTTGGAGCTTAACAGCGTATGGTGTTGTAGCCATGTGGGTCCCAGAGGAGGTGGCCAAGATGACAGGGGGAGCAGACACAGCCTGGGCAGCCTGTGCCTGGGGGGTAAGGGAGTAGAGATGAGGCACAGCTTTGTAAAGGGCACAACAAGTGGTATCCTTTGGGAGGGGCTTTAAGGCAACCATGAAAGAGACAGAATGACTGGTACAGAGGGCACCGTAGTGGGAAGGGCCTGGCACAGGGCCACAGGATCACATTTGGGTTCCAGGAACCCCGGTATGACCTTTGCTTAGTTAGAGTTTTACTGCTGTGAACAGACACCATGACCAAGACAACTCTTAGTAAGGACAACATTTAATTGGGGCTGGCTTACAGGTTCAGAGGTTCAGTCCATTATTATCAAGGCAGGAGCATGGCAGCATCCAGGCAGGCCTGGTGCAGGAGGAGCTGAGAGTTCTACATCTTCATCTGAAGGCTGCTAGCAGAAGACCGGCTTCCAGGCAGCAAGGATGAGGGTCTTAAAGTCCAGGACAACAGTGACACACCTACTCCAACAAGGCCACACCCACTTCAACAAGGCCACACCCACTCCAACAGGGCCACACCTTCTAATAGTGCCTCTCCCTGGGCCAAGCACATACAAACCATCACACCCCCTGAAACAGCCCTCTGCAGGATCTGGCTTGAGGAACCTGGTCTTGGGATCTGGCCTGAACAGTGGTCGGGGCTCCTGAGTTCCCTCTAGCCTGTCAGTTCTGAGACCCCTGGATTCTTCTCAAAGCATCGTAAGATGGGACTCATGATGAACTTGACGTCCTCATCCTGAGAGGTCTCCAGGGCCTGAACAAAGAGAGCCCAGGGAGTCTAGATGGCTGCAGCAACCACACTGATCAACTCACTTCATGGTCAAATGCCTGTAAATCCCATCTGGTTTCGCATCTCCAGAACCCATGGGCAGCTCCTGTGCTGGACAGAGCGATGGGACCAGCAGCTACCGATACATGTGGAATTGGGAAGGGGATGTCCACACAGCTCTAAGAGGGCTCCTTCATGTCTGAGAGCCTGGGCGCCCGCTCACAGCTTCCTGTTCAAGTGCTCCCGAGGACGTGCCCCATTCCAATGACTGTTAATAGGGTCTTTGTAAACATCACCAAGTTAAGATGAGGCCGTGCGGTCAGGCTGGATAGAATGGGCCCCAACCCAATGACCGGTATCCTTAAAATCGGATCACAGGGACATAGAAACTCTATGGGAAGGTCATTCCCAATTCCATGTGGTGATGTCACATCAGGAGCTGGAAGAAGTAAGAAGAAGCCCCTCTGGGCTTGTAGAAGGAACATGGCTTTAGTGTCCTAGAATGTAGACCAAGAAAGGGACAGTCTAAGGAGCAGTATAGTGCCCCAGAGACCTGACCCCATCATCATCCAGTTAGTGGCAGGATGGGATTTGAACTTAGGTCCTCCCTCCTCTGTGGTGTGCCTCCACTGAAGCTAGGGTGGTGGGCGCTGGCAGTGCTGCATGCACTGGAACAGGGCCACAGCCTCTGATTGCCCCCAGAGAGGTTCCACAGGCGGGACTCGCTCTGACATTCTCTTTAGCCTGGAGCTCTGTGAGTTCAAAGCCAAAACTAAAAGCAGCTTAACCAGTGTCTGTCCTGGAATTTCCCATGTGGCTGGGCCAGACTCGTGGCTGTGGACCGCTGGCGCTGTTTTCTTCCGGGAACCTTCCCTTGCATGCGGTTGGGGGCACTTAGCTTTGCAGTCTGTCTGCTCTGCCCCGGGGCCCTAGCCACGGGAGGCAGCTGTTCATTGACTGAGCGTCTTCTGCAAAATCAGGTTTTTCTCTGGGGCGCCCTTCCTCCCCCCGACTGCACACAGGCTGCTGGGAGCCACAGTGAACTGCCCTGGAAATCCATTTGGTTCTGGGATGGTAGCAGTGAGTATCCTTCATGTACAAGAGTGGTTGAAGCCCAGGAGAAGCCCAGTTCAGCTGTAGCAGCTGGTGTCACCAAGGCCCCAACGGCCAGCGCCATCTTTGGGTTTGCCTCCCTTTGCTCGGCAGGTCCCTCATTAGCCATTGGGCCTTCTGAGATCTCTTGTGGCTGGGCTTGTTTGTGAAGCATCTTGGTTTTATGAGGTTCAGAGTTTTGTTAGAAAGTTCCTCTGCTTGAGGCACCATCTCGTTAAGGATCAGGACCTGCATGAATTCAAGGACAAGTCGGCCCATCTCTTCGATCACTTTCTTATCCAGCTACGAACCTGTGATGTCTATTTCATACCATGGGTTATGATACAGTACTTATTTTGTTGCTTAAAAGCTCTGCCTCTAACCACTGGGGCCCTTATTTGGCTGGTGTGGCCACAGATAGTGAATCTGTCATGGCTCCTGGGTCTGCCGGAGTTCTTCTCAGTTACTCTCAGACGCCCCTAAACATGTTTGACGTATTTCTGGCTACATTGCCCATTTCTCCAAAGATCACAAAGTCCTCTTCTTTGAGAACAGAGGGTGCAAGTTGCCAGGAGCTGGTCCTAGCAGGTCCCAAGCTAGCAACTCACAGGAGTCTCTGGGGACAAGAGGCTGACCGGATTTGGGTTTTGGCAGACCCAGTGACAATGTGGGAGCCCTCATTAGCTAATTTTCTTGTTGCTGTGACCAAACACCTGGAGAAAGGATGGGAAGAGAGGAAGGGACGAATCTGGCTCAGAGTTTGAGGGTACAGCCCAACACAGCGTGGAAGGCATGCTGGCAAGCGGGTCACGTGGAATGCGCAGCCGTACGCAGGGAGGGATGAATGCTGACCCTCAGCTGGTTTTCCTTTTTACCCAGCCTGAAATCATTGTCAGTAGGAGGGCATGGTCCAAACGTTGGGTCGGTCTTTCCACCTCAGCTAACCCATTCTAGAAACATCCTCACAGACAGACCAGGAGGATTGTTTCTGTGGCTTTTCCGAATCTTATGGAGTGGAGGGCGAAGGTTAACCCCATCTCAGTGACCAGTGGGCTTCACATGATATCACGAGCCCTTGGACCAGGGGCTTTCTCAGCAGGCTGTGTGAGGGACCTATTTGCTGGACTCTGGAGGGCAGCCTTAAGAGTTGATAAGACACCAGGGAGAGTGCTCTGGGCCAGCGCACCAGCCTTTGTCAGGTAGGAGAGGTGAGTGTCTGAGGGGAGAGGGAGAAGATGTGGCCTCCTAGGCTTGGGCTCCATCTGTGTTTCTTCCTGGCTCTATGTCTGACATGTGTCCTCTGTCGCATCTCTGCAGGGGTTTTGCCTCTTGTTGGAACTGGCTGCGTGGACTTGTTGTTAGGTCAGTTGTGCTAGGAAATGGTGCCACCCGTGAGTGTCAGCTGATGACAGAAGGCAGCTAGTGGGGACCTATCCTAGCTCCTGCTCCCTTTGGAGTGTGGCTGAGATGTGCCCTCCACGCCGTTCCATTGGATCCGCAGGAAGCCTGTGTTACAATTGGAACACTTTACAGAGGAGACCTGCACAGGGGCTGGGTCAGTCCCTGGGCCAATCTGTTCTCTATCTAATGCTGCAATCGGTTTGAATCGGAACCCTCGGCTCGGGTTCTGCTTGGGAAGAAAACCCTAACTTCCAGCTGGATAGAATGGCCCAGACTAAGTTCCTTCCACAAACATGAGCAAGATTCTTGCTTTCCATCCCTATATTGTCCCGGAGCTTGGAACCAGGCTGAGTTTGTGATGGCAAAGGAGCCCCATCTCCGGGCAAGCAAAGGTTTAGGGACATCCTTGGATAGCTGAGTGCTGGGTTTCTATGTCTCTGTCCCCATGGGCCAGCTGGTCCTGGGTTCCTTGCAATGGTGTCACAGAGAGTTCAGACCACCCGGGGCGCAAGCTGGGATGGGGAGGCCTGGCAGCGAGGGTGGAGGCGGGTGCCGAGGGGGCCGAGAGAGGCTGGGTCTTGGGGAGAAAACAGCGTGATAAGCTGTTACAGCTGCAGCAAGAAGACTTGTGGCCAAATTCCAAGGATTTTGCTCAGGTAGGGTTTTGGGTTGGGGTGGTTGGGGGAGAGTGGACCTCAAAGATGAACCATCTCTGTTCCCATCTCCTTTATCTGCTGCCCGGAATGGTGTGATTTCCTCCCTTGGAGATGTCTTCAGCAGCCCAGATAAAAACGTGAGTGTGACTTATTAGTTCGCATTCCTCCCCGCTAGCGTGCCAGTCCAGCTCCCGGAACCCTTATCAGGGGAGGTTCCGTGCCCAGCCTCCGCCTCCTCCTCCAGTGGGGCCCACTGCTGTGGATCGAAGCCTGGAGACTCCATCAGATACCAGCCAGCCCAGAGGGAGACACATCACACAGCTGCACACAGATACTTAAAATAAGACCCCAGCCTGGTGGCCAGCGCCCTTCTAGGTTGACATCAGGGGTGATGGGGTGGGCATGGCTGGCCTTAGGCTCAGGGCCTTCCCCCACGCACTGGGAGGTTCACGTGGAGATGCTGGGAAAGTGGCTAGGCTTCACAGAGGCGCCCCATCCTGCCTGGGGCCTGGCGGATTAGAGAAATACGTAGAATTTCCAAATTTAGCATGCAGGAATGGCTCCACATAAACAAGGCTGCGTTTGCAGTAGAGAAGCCGAGCAGATAATGCCAAAAAAGTCGCCCGTGCAACTGAGTCCTGTGGGTCCGCAGCCAGCCTCGAGCTGACTGCGCGCACGCAGCCGCTTCCTGCAGGCCCTCTGCCTGGGTGGTCGGCCGAGACTGGAGGATCCAGCTGACAAGTGCTTTACACAGGCCAGATTATAAACTGTAAACCTCCTGTCAGGGGGCAGGGGGCCGGAGGCCTCCCCAGCACTCACAGCCCGCAGTATGGCCAGGATGCTCCGCTGTGGAGGCAGCCTGGTCTGCTGCAGCCAGCTAGCCTCAAGCAAAGAAGAACTTTGAGAGGGACAAGGGCCAGTGTGGGGGTTTACCGTGGAAGCTTCTGTTTCAAACGAGGGCTTCAGAGGGCAAGGCTGCAGAGGAAAAAAGGCCAGCCGCAGTCTAAGGAGCATGTGCACACATACATACACATGCTCACACAAGCACACATGTCCACACACATATATATATACACATACATATACATATATATTCATAGTCATATACATATATGTACTCATGCATATACACACATGCATACATATATTCATGCACACATGCCTAAATGTACGTACACACACGTGTGCTCACATTCACAAGATGAAGTGGAGGGGCTTTGCCCTCCCAGTTGTGGAAAAGTACCTGTCACTGGTGCCCTGGTAAAAGAGCCAGACTTCCCTAAGGTGTGGGGACAGTGGCCTGGAGCAGTTGAGCTGGCAAAGCCAGCAATGCTGACTCACTTGCTCCCAGCTCAAAGCAGGGGGTCTTGGGGTCGGGGCTGTGAATCTGGGAGCAGCTGAGAGAGCTCTGAGGGACTTGGATGCTGTGGTGAATGTGACTTAGGGAACTGTGATCTCTCTACCAGCCTTTAGGAGACTTGTATGAGCAGAGATAAGTCAGGAGGCCCAGAGAGTTCCAACTCCCTGGACCCAGGCACTCTGGAACCCTGGGGTCTGTGGAAGGGGGAGTCAGGAATGCTGGGCGGAGCTTTCAGAAGCACCAACCAGGGACCCTCCAACCAGGCAGACAAGGGAGGCTGCTCAGGAGACCTATGAAAACCCCTCTATACCCTGAGCACTGTTCTGGGGGTTCAGAAGGAGTGGATGCGTAAGGCAAGCAGGGTCATGACTACGTGGAGCCTATGACACAGTGGGTGAAAATATACCTCAGGGTATGTTCCGTGAGAGAAGTTGGGGAGCTGGGGAAGCTATGGGAAGCCAGACAGGAAAGGACCTGAGAAGAGGGGGTGTGGGGGGGTGGGGAATGGTCCAGGGCTTCATACGGCTCCTGGCATTCGTTTAAGCAAACTGAACTGAAGTCAGGCTGCAAACTGAACACATGGTTATATCAGTTCAACTTAAAGTTCTCAGGCGCCACAGGGGATACATGGACCAGGGCAGATCTAGATCATCCTCACAGTGAAAGTGCAGCTCTATTCTTCCAACTCCCCTCAAAGTTCAAAGCCTTGAACTTTCGCCTGCTCTTCCCAGACTCTGAATAAAAGCACATGCCGAGAGAAAGACTCAGAGGGCAAGCACTATCCCACTCAACATGGAGGAGATCGGCAACCCCAGCAACCCAGGCCACCCCAACTGTCCTCTAAAGGTCAGAGCTGGAAAAATGTTCAATAAAGCGAAGAAAGCCCAAAGTGCTTTGAGAGATGTTGCTATCCTGGTCAAGTTACAAATGTGAATAAATAGAGCACCTACTGTGTGCAGGAGATTAGGTTCACAGAAGAGGCAGCTGTCAGATTTCTGTCTTTCCAGTACCTCCAGCAGAGGCAGATCCAGTATTTATTCATTTATTTTTTATTCATTCAATCAACCATTCATTCATTTCCTTAGCATGAAGGGCCTCAGGAGCCCCTATTCTGCTCTGTGGTGAGAGAGTCAGGTTTATTTCTTATCTTCAGTATCCCCTAGTCCAGCCAAAAACAGGAGAGGTTTGCCTAGAATTCTCAGGAATGTTCTAGAACACCACCATGCTGGTTAGTTTTATGTCAACTTGACTCAAGCTAGAGTCATTCGGAGAGAGGGGATCCTGAACTGAGAAAATGTCCCCATCAGATTGACCTGGAGACCCGCAGTGGAGCATTTCCTTGACTAAGGATCGATGTGGGAGGGCCCAGCTTACTGTGGGTGGTGCCACCCCTGAGCTGTAGCCTGTATAGGAAGGCAGGCTGAGCAGGCCACTAAGTAACATTTCTTCATGGCCTCTGTATCAGTTCCTGGCTTGGCTTTTCTCAGTGAGGGACTATAAAATAAATTCTTTGGTCTCCAAGTGGCTTTTGGTCATGGTGCTTTATAAAAGCAATAGAAACCCTGAGATAGAAATTAGTACCAGGAGTGGGATATTGCTGTGACAGGCCCACTTATATTTTGAGGAGGACTGTGGAAGGAGTTTGGAACTTTGGATTGAAAAGGCCATCCTGTATTCAGAGATTTAGCGGGAACCTGGAAAATAATGTGGAGGGCAGCTCAATCACAAATGGTGAAGACTTGGCTGGTGACATTTCAGAGGGAAGCAAAGACTCTATCAGGGATATTTATGCGATACTTTGAATTAAGAATATGTGGTGTCTGGCAATCTGGGGGTGAAGAATCAGCTGTGACTAAGAAGAGACCAGAATCACCCAGATTCATAAATCTGGGAATATTTTCCCAGGGTCAGCACACAGAGTGGAAGGGCCCAGGACAAAAGGGGTCAGGGGAGAAGTCGAGGCTTGGCATCATATGGCAGGGTTAGCGACCCTGAAATGAATCTGGGAGAGGCTATCGGTGAAGGTGGAGCACTGCTCCAGTGGAGATGACATTTCGAAGAGGCCAGTGTCAGGAAATGGCCACCAAGGACAGCAGCAGCTGTGGTACCGCTGTGAAGCCAGTGGCCTGAATCTTGGAGACACCTGCGTTGGATGTGAATGGCAGTGCTGAAGTGGGTTCCAGATGCCAAGCTCTCAACTTAATACACTGTTGCATTTTGGTTTTGGTTTGATTTGATTTTGATTGTGCCCTGACTTTTTCCTTCTAGGAGCATGAATGTATGTAACTTTTTTTTTTCAGAAGCCCCCCCAGAGAGGTTTTGAATTTTGAAAGAAACTTTGCACATTTTTAATGATTTGGGTTTTAAAGACCATGGGACTTATAGAAGCTGGAAAGTTGTCTATTATAGTATTACTATAGACATGTCACCTTCAGGACAAACTAGGAGGGAAAGAAAGGTTCTAGTCGAATAGTAATGTGTTTGAGTGCATCAGGATGACAAGGGGTCAATTGTGCTGGCTAAATTTTTGTCAGTTTGACACAAGCTAGAGTCATTTTGGAAGAGGGAACTTCAAAATGAGAAAGCACCTCTTCCTGATTGGCCTAGAGATAAGCCTGCAGGGGCATTTCCTTGGTTAAAGATTTATGAGGAAGAGCACAGCCCACTGTGGGTGGTGCCATCCCTAGGCTGGTGGACCTGGAGGTGTATGAGAGAGCAGGCTGAACAAACCATCAGGAGCAAGCCAGTAAGCAGCATCACTCCATGGCTTCTGCATCAGCTCCTGCCTCCAGGTTCCTGGCCCACTTGAGTTCCTGCCCTGACTTCCCACTGACTTATAAGCTGCAAGCTCTTTTCTTTTCTTTTTTGAGTAGTTTTGGTCATGGTGCTTTAGGACAGTAATAGAAGTAGACAATGTTGGAGTTGAGAGGAGCTGAGGAAGGGGTTGAGACTTGGTAAGTGAACCTGTACCTGAGCTTGCTGGCGTGTGCTGCAGCCCAGTGTTCCTCTTCCTTCTGACCCCTCCCTCTTTTATTCTTAAATTTTATTACTGGTGTGTGTGTGTGTGTGTGTGTGTGTGTGTGTTTGTGTGTGTGTGTGTGCCAGAAGCCAACCTCATGTATTGTCTGTTCCTCAGGTACCATCCACCGTGCTTTCTGAGGCAGGTCTCACCAGCCTGGTGCTCCAGGCTTAGACCAGGTTGTCCATCCAGGGAGCCCTAAACAGGCATCTACCTGTTTCTGCCTCTCCATCCCTGACATCACTACCACAGGACCATGACTAGTTTTTAAAATGTGGGTTTAAACAAACTCAGGTCCTCATGCTTGCAAGACCAGCCTGTTACAGATGGGGCCACGTCTCTTGGTCTGGGGTTAGTTTGTGTGGAATGACTGGGGCTTGTGTTGGGCTTGTGGACGGTGGTGGGTCAGGGTCTCAGCCACAGCACTGGAGATACCATGCTGGAGCCTTGGTGTATCTGATCTTCTCTTTTCTCTGCTCCTGCAGAGCTGGGGTGGGGTTGGTCTAGGATGCTGAGGATAACTCCTCAAAGCCCACAGCTTGTGCCTGTCTCATGCCTCACTCATGGCTGGCACCCCACCTTTCCCCTGTCCCTAGCTGTTTCTGGGGCCCCTTTGTTCCATGTTCCTTATATGGTTTCTCCCTGGAACTCCACCGGTAGACTGTTAGTCATGGTACCAGGGCATGCAGGGTGGATAGAAGCACCCCCTACCTACCCCCTTTCAATACCTACTCCTCAAGGTGAATTTTTTCTTCACCTGGCCTCTGACTTCCTGACCTAGGACATGCAGCTGAGTGACAGGCCAGCTTCTCACATGCCCTCACATCTCCCTTGTTTAAAGGCTTGTTTTGACTCCTGGCTTCAGCCATTTTAGTATTTGGTCACTAGTCTGTGCTGGGACAGTACATTGTGACAATGCCGATCGCCTCATGCAGCTTGAAGACAAAAGGGGGTAGGGGAGGCAGCATCCCCTTCTAGGCTTTATTTTCCATAACCTCACTTCCTCCCGGCCATGTGCTCTGGAGCTGGGTTCAGCCTGAGATTCTCTAACACAGTGTGCGGATTGTATCTCAAGTCTGTCAAACTCTCAGGGAGGCAGAGCTCTCTGAGTCTGAGGTCAGTCTGGTTTACATAGTGGGACATTATTCCCCACTCCACCCCCCAAAAACCCCAACAATAAAAAAAACAATAATAGCAGAAACGAACAAACAAGCCCAACCAACCAAAAGGAAAACATTGCTGGACTTATTATATGATCTATTTAGAAAAATCAGGGTAGTGGGCTTGGCTTAATGGGTTCTAATCATCCAACACTTGCGGGCCTTCAGATCCACCCTCAGTTCTGAATAAACCAGGCACAGTGGGACACACCTGTGATTCCCAGAACTCTGGAGATAAAATCTGGAAGATCGTAAGTTCAAGGTCACCCTCAGCTCTATAGTGAGTTTGGGGACAGCCTGAAAAACATGGAGACATATTCTTTTTTTTCAAAAGACCATCAGAAAGACAATGAGAATCATCACTGCACTGTTTTAAATGGCCACAGGAACTGCTTGCAGCATCTAATTCCAAACACTTCAATCTAATCCCAACCGGATGCAAGAGGACACGTGACAGTGGCTAACTAGCTGGAAAGGTCTTGTGGCCACCAGCTGGGAATCATGAGCTCAGAACACGATATTTCAGATTGAAACCATCACTGGTAGGAAGTTGTCATCAGCGAGGCAAGGGCCAGGACAGAACCAGAGAAGCCAGCTGAAGACCATCCAGAGACACCGTTACGAGCCTGCCGCCCTTGAGTGTGTGGATGAACTGAGATCAGGAACGTGGGCTGGGGAATTCCCACCATGGGCTTGTTGCCACCCCCAGGGTTCTACAGGTTTCTGTGGATTACCCAACTCTCTGGCTACGTAATTCTGGATCATGAAGAAGCTTGGAGTTTTGAGGTCTTGTGGTGACTTCCAGATGTTCTGAAAACCAAACCACCCACCAACAGCTGCATCAAACACTCACTAACCACCACCTCCCCCTCCTTTGCCTGTGCTCCCCTCAACCTCTCTCCCAGAGAACTACCCTTAGAGCCCTCTCTGAAGGGCACAGACTCCATCAGCTCCCTGGCGCTCCTCTGCCCAGCCTTGCCATCCGTGGACTTGTTAAATGATCCAACCTGCTGACTAAAGTCAAAGCAACCAATCGCTCTCTGCTCTGAGTTCCGTGCAGGGTTTTTATAGCAGTCATGGGGCTGAAGCCAGCCTCCGTGAGGTGACTTCAGGAGGGCAGCTTTGAAAAGGAGGGCAGGCCTAGGCTGCTTATTCATTGAAAGACTAATCCTTAACTCAGAACTTCCGTGTGGGTTGCTTAGACCCCAGAACAAAGACGTCACAATTGGGCTATCAGTGGGGTTACACTCACTGCCACCAGAAATACACACAACTGGCTTAATGTGAAACTGCTACAGAGGCATCCAGAGTAGCCACAGGATTTCTGATCATCCATGGGGGACCTACCAGTGATCAGGATGAATGTGGACAGGGCCTTTGAGGGTGGAGGCCAGGGAGACGCCCCTGCTTGACTGAGCATTCTGCTTGGCACAGAAGGGCTGTGGCTAAGCATGCCTGACAGTCACTTCTGAGCCCTGTTCCTGCAAAATACTGGCTGCTCTTCATGGGCCCAGTTGATGCTGTGTGGTAGGTCTCAGTGTCCATCATGGTTTAAATGTGAAACGCACCTCTTCAGTCTCCTGTGTTTGAACACTTGGTCCCCAGCTGGTGGTGATGAGCAAGAACATGGGGGTGGGGAATCCATAGAGGAAGTGGGTCCCTGGGGATGGGTTTTATGAGTGATACATTGTAGCATTCATTATGTCTCTTTGCTTCCTGGTGAGTCTCGGCTGCTGTGTGTTTTGTCATTGAGAACTCCACCATACCCTTCATGACCGACTGTGACTGTACCTTCTCAGACAGAGAGCCAAAGCACGCCCTTCCTCCCCTCAGTGGATTCTGTCAGGAGAGAAAAGCCACTAGTGCTCTGCCAGCTCCTCCAGGCTTAGGCACCAAGATTCCCACCCAGCTGGACTCCGAGGGCTCTTCTCTGGATTCTTTTTACTTTCTTCTGCACACCCGGGATGACGTAGCCCTCGGTGGCTGCCCATTTTAATGGTTCTGAAAATTAGAGAGGGATAACCCTGGTCATATTCTCAATGGGTAAAGTTCGTAGTTACCGTGGATGTGGTGGTGGGGACGAACCTGGTGTTTCTGGTTAA
The DNA here is from genome assembly GCF_963924665.1 of Micromys minutus. Taxonomy (NCBI): domain Eukaryota; kingdom Metazoa; phylum Chordata; class Mammalia; order Rodentia; family Muridae; genus Micromys; species Micromys minutus. The sequence continues at coordinate 42,969,178 of NC_137959.1, forward strand.
AAGCTGCATGGCTTTGGCTCACCATCTATAGGATGGCTGCTAACTTCCCCACAGGGGCTGATAGTGCCATGCAGAGTCATGCTACGATACCACGGCAGCTAGAAAACATTGCATTAGCCAGATCATCACGTTATCTTGGTTGCTGAGGCTACATGTGTCAGGCCTGGTTGCCCAGGCCTGTGATACTAGCATTCAGGAGGCTGAGACAGGGAGGTAACAGGTTTGAGGTTAGCCTAGGCTATAGAATGAGTTTAAGGCCAACCTTGGCAACATAGGAAAGGCCTAGATCAAAACAAAAAATAAAAACCAACAAGGATAGCTTGTTGCTAAAATATTTGCCTGGCATGAGGTTCTGAGTTCTATATCCAGTGTAGTTTAAAAAAAAAGAAACAAACAAACAAACAAAAAAATGCATTAAAAACTCCTTTAAAGCCAAAAATGAGGCCAGCCTCACTTCAACAGACCCAGGGCCTGGAGGGAGCAGTGCTGGCCTCTCTATCTGAGGATGGGCTTCAAGTCCTTCTTCATTGGCTACCTTTTAGTACTTGTCCGACGTCTCTACCTTGTCTACCTGGCTTGGGGTTCTGACACTGTGTTAGTTAGCGGATCTACAGAAACAGCTGGAGAGAGATGGATCATGAGGGCCCCATAGAACAGGCATCTCCACCTTTGTTGGGATTCTGGTCTGAGTCCAAAATCATAAGGTCCAAAATGCAAACCTCAGCTCAAAAGCAGGAGACTTAGGGTGAGTTCTGCCTCCCCAGGCTGCTGTTTTGCGGGCTAAGCTCGTTGGCTGGTTCTTCTCTGGTCTGTTGGCTCTTCCCAGGCACTGGGCAGACTGGATCAGGCTGCCTGTAGGGGAGAGAGCTCTTTAGGATAAACGGAACCCAGGATTCAGGTGCTGATTCCCTGACTGGGAACCCTCTTCCAGACACACCCAGAAATGACACACAATTTGGACATCTCAGGTGCAACTGAGAGGACATCAGAATTCACAGCCCTGATGACCTCCAACAGCAAAGACAAGGTTTGGCGTTTTCTTTGTTTTTGTTTTTTTTTTCTCCTATCCTTACTATTTCTTCTCTTCCTTACACTCTTCTTCCTTCCTCCTTCTTCTTTCCTTTCTTCTCTTCTTCTTCTTTCTCCTCCTCCTCTTCTTCTACAAGGTTTCATGTAGCCCAGGCTAGCCCTGGACTTGCTATGTAGCTCAGGATGACCCTGAACTCCCAGTTCTTTTGCCTTCACAGAAGTGGGCCCTAGGATTGCAGGAAAACATTAACCCTGGCCAGCAAAGTGATGTTTGTTTTAAATATTTTGGATCTAGACGTGAAATCTGCTAGCTAGGGTTTTATTTCTGATTAAAAGAAACAAAACAAAACCAGCCCCCCTCAAACTCCAACAACATCCCCACAAACACCAAACCTTTCCCAGTGTGTCTGCAAAGTGGAATCCCCATCTTCCTGTGTAACATCAACAATCTTCCCTCATGGCAGCCTGTGGGTCTGGGGCTGTTGTCCATGAAGACTTTTTGCCCATTGCTTTGAGGACATTGCAGTGCTGGGTGGGACCATCCCCTTGGCCCCTGAGAGGCCAGACACCCAGATGGCTACTGAGGGTGTAGATGATGTTAGCAGCTGAGTTGCTAGGACTAGTTCCATCTGCAGCCAAACAGGACTCAGGGTGGTTTCACCAAGAAGACAGATGAACTAGGACATTGGTGACAGACATGCTTCATTGCTGGCTGTCCTTACAGCCTCACGGCCTCACATGACATTGAAGGCTTAGGTCTTCAAATGGTCTTAGGTCTCACCTCCAGGAGTTTTAAATCAAATCCGGCAGAAATCTTGTGTGAGGTTGGGAGGGGCTGGTCCTCGGGTTGGATGTGAGGGAGCAGGCAGAACTGAGGGGCCTTTGATCTCGCAGTTTATTACTGCCTTTAGGTTTTATTCTGTTTGATCCTGAGATAGGCTTGAACTGAGGCTTCTGTCTGTCCTTGCTTTTCAGATTCTGTGGCATACTCACCGGGAGGAAGGTAACGACCCCCCAGGCACATGACTCTTCCGCAGCCTCCTTCTCACATGGGCATACATTTTCAATCAGATGTTTGAGTCTCTGGAGGGAAATAGAAACCTCGAGGCCAGAAAGCACTTGGGTAGTTATACTGCTTCTGGGTAACAGGCTCTGGGGTCACACTGCACAGCTCAAGACTACACAGAGGCACAGTCCCCAGAGGGCAAGCTCCCAAGCTCATAGTTTGGCTTTATATCACACCATTTCTCAACTCCCATCCAGGGGCTGGGGGCTGGTGGTCATCCTGATGCTAACTCGTGGATGCAGGCAAACGGTCAACACTGGCAAAGGTTCCCAAGGCCAGAACTAGTGGAGGGCTGTGGTGGTGCAAGTCTTTCATCCCAGCACTCGAGATGCAGAGGCAGGTGGATCTCTGTGAGTTCAAGGCCAGCCTGGTCTACAGAGTGAGGTTCTGTCTCAAAAAGCAGAGACAAAAACTAAAATAAATCAAAGAACTAAAGGGAGACCTCAGACACAATCACAAAGATGCGTGAACTTGAGGAGGGGGTTTGATATAACCCCTAGGTGCAGCTGGGCAGAGGGAGAAGAAGGTTCCTTGTTAATGCTTCAGCTGGGCTCCTGACCAACAGCCAGCGCTGACCACCACCCATCCATAAGCAGCTGTCCTGGTTGTCCCCTTAGATGATCCCACTAATACCTGAGAGCCAAAGGACCTCACTGAACCTTATCATCAGCCAGTCCCGAGTACTGAGAAATGGCTGTTGCTTGAACTTTATTTGTATAGGCACACGGGGTACACATGGGGTTCTATGTGCTTGAACATGTGGAAGTCAGGGATAATGTCAGGTCTCTCTCCACCTTTTTACTTTCTTTCTTTCTTTCTTTCTTTCTTTCTTTCTTTCTTTCTTTCTTTCTTTCTTTCTTTCTTTCTTTTTTGAACCAAGGTCTCACTATGTAGACCTGGCTGGCCTGGAACTTTCAGGGATTCATGTGTCTCTACCTCCCGAGTGTTGGGTTCAAAGGTATGCACCACTACACCCATTCCCAGCTCTACCTAAACCTGAAGCTCACCAAATAGGCCAGGCTGGCTGACTGGTGAGCTCCAGAGGTCCTCCTGTCTCTACCTCCCTAGCTCAAGATTTACAAACACGTGTCACCACGCCCCGTTGGAATCTGAACTCAGGTCCTCTTGAGTACAATGAGTATTTTACCCACTCAGCAGAACCTGGAAACCATTCTGTTTGTTTAGTGATGTAGTTGGGGGAGGTAGTTGCTGCAGACAATGACAGTAAGTACCTTACCTGCTGTGTCCTGTCTCCTTACTAATGTTAGGACCTCTACACTGGCTGAGCCCTGGGCTTTCTTTTGTGTGACAATTTACAGTTTTGCATCTGTGTGTCTGTGAGTGTCTGCCCATGATTCCCCTACACAACACTACCAACCACTAATGACCCTACCCACCCCAAGGGGTCATGGGAAGTGGAAACTTCTAGTTCTTTGGAAAGTCAGTTATATCAAATGATGGTTTGCTAACGTATACAGGTAAAAGGATGTCTAGCTAAAGCACACATGTGAAAGAATGTTTTCCCCAAGCAGACCCAGGTGAAAAGATGTTTTGATAAGCAAACATGTGAAAGGACCTGTGATGAAGGAGTATACATATGACCTCACAGTCAATGGGAGAAGAGTATTGGTTTGGTTTGCCTCGCTATTCTTTGTTAACGACACTCGTGTACTGGTTCGCCTTACATAACATTATTGAGTTCAGCTTGTGGTAAGGTTGCCAGTGGGAGAAACTGGCCAAAGAACTGCTCATAAGGTTCCTGCAGCTTCTTGTAACATAAGCCGCCTCGGGCTGGTTGGCATGCCTTGCAGTTTCTTCAGGGTTGAAGTGCAGCTGCTGGTTCGTGCCTGGTGTCTACCTGCTGAGAGGACTGGTCTGCAGCTGCTGGGTCATCTTTGGTGTTTGTTATGGGGCTGAACTGCTGACAAAGAAGATTGAACTATTATTAAACATGTCCACTTCCCCCATAGCCTGATAATTTTTCTCGCCCACTACCTCTGGAGGATGGTGAGCAAGAGGAGAGGTTGAGTGTTCATTAAAAGTAGGTTGTAATGTTGGAGAGATGGCTCAGTGGTTAAGAGCACTGACTACTCTTCCAGAGGTCCTGAGTTCAAATCCCAGCAACCACATGGTAGCTCACAGCCATCTGTATTGGGATCTGATGCCCTCTTCTGGTGTGTCTGAATACATCTACAATGTATATAATAAATAAATCTTTTTTAAAAAAGCATAAAGTACTTATTAGATAAAGGTCAGCAGGAAGATATTTGCATTAACTTCTGTTCTTTTCCTCTGAAAAGTAAATTGGAAAAAATGTATGCCTGCAGTTATGGGCAGCTTGTCATCGGGGCTGGTGGCACTAAGCTAGACTCCTTGAAGCCAAATACAGGCTGTTTCCTCTGAGCTTATATGGCCAACCATGTGCCCATCTACTTAAAATATTAAAAACCTTTGTCCCTGAGACTTTGACTTCATCACTATCCTGTGGAAATCAGGGCAAACCTCATTTATAAAAGCTAGAAACAACATTGAGACGAGAGAGGGAGAGGAGCAGAGACGGTTCCAGTTCATAATGTTACAGGAGAGCCTGGAGGGGAGGAGGCCGATGGCAGACAGAGACGTGGCCCGTGTTCCTGGAAGCACTTGGGCCCCAGTCACACAATCCACTTTGATTGTAAGTATGGGTCTGCCTTTGCTAATGGCAGGGTTGGTGACGAGTTACTAGAGCGTGCCTGACCTGAGCATCTGCTGCTATTGTAATCCTGGACGCTGGCCATTTGCTCTCCGCCTCCCACCATCTATATTTCTGAGCTGGGAATGTGGGGAAGCCAGTTCTGATTGCTTACCTGGGAAGGCTGTCATCAGTCCCCATGGATAGGGTTCTCTGGAAAATGCCAGACTGTGCCGGAGCTTTTGGAGGTGGAACAGTGCACACAGTGTGGCTGCAGTGCAAAGCTGAGCTGAGATGTGATGTCCTTTCTGCAGCCTCTGAGGATCTATTAGCAGGAGCTCTGGCACCACTCCTGTCTGGTTAAAGTGTGTCATCTGTGGGGAGCCCACTCATGGCCTAGAGGCAGCCTGTATGTTTACTAGGCACTAAGCAAGGGACTCAACAAGGAGATCTGATTCCCTTTCCCGGGGGCATGTGGATGAGAAGCAGAGCCAGGGTCTTGGGCTAACTATGGTGTTCTCACATTCACCCCCATGTTGCAAGACAGGCCACCCGTGTGTACAGGTGACTTACTCAAGACACATGCATCCAAATAAGCACACATGCACACACCCTACATTTACACAAATGACCTCTGTGGCGGGTCATGGCCCTGTCTCATTCTTGTTGGCCCTGCCAGGACCAGTCATTTCTGGAACATCTTGAGTCTTGGGGGCTGAAGTCACTGACTGCTCAGCTGTATGGTCTAACATGGATTGAGGCATAGGGACTTCAGGCACAAGCCCTGTGGTGAGGCTCTGCCAATTCAAACTATATGAGGTAAAATTTCAGTCGCTGGATGAGATGACTCCTTCCAGAGATTCCAGCACTTAGAAGGCTGAGACTGGAGAACTGCTTAGAGTTCTGCAACCAAAGCCAACAACAAAAGTAGATTTAAAAACAGAACAAAACAAAACAGAGCAACAACCACAACAAAAACCTCAAACAAACAGATAATTTGGACAAGACCAGAAGCAACTTGATCTTGTAGATTAGATGGAGCCCCACTTTCCCCAAGCCCAGCATGGTGCCACGTGCCCTTCCTGGTGGGCAGAAATAAAGCCAAGGCCTTCATAGTCCGGCCACTGTGCCCTGAAGCCCAGGGTTTAAGGTGCTTCAGACTTCTGTGTTTGTAGCATTGGGGAAGGAACTTGGGGCCTTGCACACACAAGTGTGGGCACCTTGCTGTGTACCCTTCTGCCCTCTACCAGGACCTGTTTGTAGGGTGCTGCTTTGGGGTGCACAGGCTTTAAACTCTGCAGCAAATTCTCTGTTGGTATGCACCCATCCTGAGCAGAGGGTGGGCTCAGTCTTCCAGGGACGTTTCTCTGTTCAGCCTTTTTTCTGAAGGAAGAGGGGCCTCTTCCTTCACCCAACGCTTGGGGCTTTTGATCGGTATTCTGTCCCAGGAGGCTTTCTCCCATCAGGCCTTCACAGTTCATTCGGCCATCGAAGGTCAGGCCATCGTGGACAGAAGCACTCAACAAGGCCCCTCCAGGGCCCTGGTTGTTGTATTGAGGGAACCACTTTGTTTATGGTGTAGCCACTGGAATCTGTGCTCCTGTGATCAGTCCTAGCTAAACCCCTTGGGTCATCAAACAAAACAAAACAAAACAATCAAACAAAAATCAGTCAACAAAAGGGAGGGGACAAGATGGGATGACAGGAGTCAATATGATCCAAGTGTGTTACATGCTGGCATGAAAACATCATGATGAAGGTGATGTATTAACACATGCTAGTAAAAAAAAAAAAAGAACTTTGTAAACTGTCATAAACAATACCTCAACTGGTCAGAATAAGGGGAGATCAACTAGAAAGTTGCATCTAGCGTTTTGATTGAGTTAGCATGTGCACACCCATGTGCGCGTGTGTGTACAGCGCTGGGGTATGTGTGTTTACAATAGCACAGAGTCCTGGGAAATGAACACGGGGCCGGACGCAGGCGCACATCAGAGGAGACATGCCCAGGTGGCATTGGCAATGGATCATTCTGACTGTGTTCTAAACATAAAACGTCCTGTGAGGAGTAGACAGCTTATCTAGTCCAACGTTGCTCCCATTATGAAAATTTGAATTTGTGCCATTTCCTGTGATGCGGGCTTCCACAGGGGTGACGAGGGCATGTCTATTTTGGATTCCTCCTTCAAAAACCTCCCGGTATCGTGGAGATCAACTGGCACAAACAGAGCCCTGAGAGTCTCTTTCACAGAAAGGCGGAGTGTCTATCAATGGAGCACATGCGAGCCGGGCGGAAGGGTCTGCCAATGGCCGTTCCATCAACTTTGGCAGGTGTATACACTATGCCTTTGATCTCAGAGGTTTGCCGAATTTAGATGACATAACCAGTGTTTGGTTATCTCTCTCCAAGGTAGAAGGGACGTAAGCAGATATCCACTTTTGCAAGATAAAATTAGCACCCCTTTACAAACATCACCGGCAGGAAACCCCTGATTAAAGTACAAAGCAGACAGGGGTACCGGGCTGCACCCTCTGAGCAAGACCCCTATTTATAGTGATAGGAAATAGTATTGGTCTGACATAGGCAGGGGGCAGAACTCACCGAAGCCTGAAAGACATGGCTCAGTATTGAGCACTCACATTCTGGAGGTCAGATTTTGTTCATAAAGTCCCAATCTGGGGTTTGGGAAAGAAACGAGAAAAGGGAACCACGATAGACGTTAACCCAGGGCAAGGGGTTCCAAGGTCAGAGCTCCTGTTCCCACATTCCAGGACCCTTGGGAACAACTGTGCCCTTCATTGGTTGAACGGAAGATGGACAGAGGAGATGAATGTGGGCAGTTCCCGGAGCATCTCGTCCTGATGTGAGGCTGGTCGGCTCTTCACACACCTGCCTCTCACCTGATGGCTGGGCCTTAGGACCATGGCCGCATCTCCTGGACTGTCTGGTCTGGGAAGATAAAAATGATTTGGACTTCCCTTCGGAAGCCAGTTGCAGGGCTCCGCTTCCCGCCATCCTCAGTAACTTGCTTCACAAACAACCTGTATTATTTTATTGGGAACATAGCCGGCACATCCATGTTTCTGTCTCCCAAATTAATTCAGTGTAACAAAGGAAGAAGAGAAAAAAACTTCCATACAATTTGTGTTGAAATTAAACATGGACTTCATTTTGATTCTCTTTCCTCTCCTCTCCTCTCCTCTCCTCCCCTCCCCTCCCCTCCCCTCCCTTCCCCTCCCTTCCCCTCCCTTCCCCTCTCCTCCCTTCTTTTTCTTCTTCCTCCTCCTCTTTCTTCTTCTTCTTCTTCTTCTTCTTCTTCTTCTTCTTCTTCTTCTTCTTCTTCTTCTTCTTCTTCTTCTTCTTCTTCTTCTTCTTCTTCTTCTTCTTCTTCTTCTTCTTCTTCTGAGGCAGGGTCTTACTGTGTAACCATGGCTAGCTTAGAACTGGCTACAAAGACCAGGGTGCCCTCAGACTCAGAGAGACCCACCTGCCTCCAGTCCCCGAGAGCTGGGACTACCAGTGTGTCTGGTTTGACTTAATTATTAATGACATCTTCCTAAGCCTTGTTTGGAGTCACTGTATTACTCTATCTCCAGTAACTTCACAGTGGGGTCTGTCTCCTCTCTCCAGACCTCTTTGATCTCAGCACAGGGCAAGGCAAACCTCACCTTAGTCAAGGTGTTCTAATGCTCATATGCAAAATGAACCACACTCCCCCAAACCACAGGAGACAGGGAGCTGGAGCCGCTGATGGAGGATGTCTCCTGTCTGCTTTCCTGGTTTGTCTGCCTCTGCCTTCTCTGGTGGATGTTTTTTCTAGCTTGTATAGCTCTGGGCCTCACCCCTTATCACACAGGCTTCTTTTTCTTGCCTTGTGATCTTTTAGAGTTGAATTTTGACTTATTTACTGGGAACTGCACAGCACGTGCATCTCGGAGACGAGGCTTGCTGGACAGTGGGAACTGGAGGAGGCATCGAGATGGGACTACTAGTTGAACACTCTACTCTTGGATAAAATGGACCACTGAGAGCCCTCACTTTACAACAGCCAAGGCCTGGGTGAGCCCTGGAGCCCCTGCAAGCTTTAATCAGTGAGGGCAAGTGGGACTGGGCAGCATGTCCTGTGCAGATATCACTCGCTGATCTGTGCAATGCCCAGCCCTGATAACCCACCCCTTGTTAACCTCCCACTGACGCCCCTGCTGAAACCCTCCTCCTTGCTGATACCCCCTACTCTTCCCTGATGACACTCTTCCGGCTTATTGACCTCCCCCACTGACTCCCCACCTGCTGACACCCCTCCCCCTTGTTGACATTCCCTTCTAACCCCCCTCCCTCATGACACTTCCTAAGGTTCTTACATTTAAAAGCTTGGGGTCCAGCTGATGGGAGGTTTTAAAATTACTCCTGGTGACTCTACACGGTACAGGGCAAGGTGGAAACTCTTTTTAGTCTCCCATAAGGCTTCAGGGGCTGCATGCCCTGAGCAGGTGATATTATTTTCTGTCACTCTGTTCCCAGAATGTCCTGCCCCAATACTTGCATTGTGTTCCTGGGCCTGAGGGTCCGTACACCTATGAAAGAAGTCCTATCCACGTTCCAAGGCCACTGGATCTCAGAAGATGTGCCCAGGGAGACAGACAGACAGACAGACAGAGAGATAGATAGACAGAAAGAGGGAGAGGGAGGGAGGGGGCTATTTCTAATTTTTAGGGTTGACTCCTAATTAGTTAAAACATGCATTCCACATTCTCCACAAGTAATTGGCCTTCCTTTGCTCTCATGTGCAAAGCTGGCTGACCCCAAAGAAATCCCTCAAGGTCACTCCCATACCACTTTGACCTTTGTGTGTCACTTGGTTGAGGGGCCTCTGTGTCTCGTGTGGGCTTTTTAGCAAGTGTCCTGAGGAGCTGCAAAGCTGGCTCAATGGGTAAAAGTACCCAATTCTCACGCAAGGTGGGTGTGGTCAAATGGACACCTGCAAGCCATCTCTGTGTGGAGACAGATGATTGCTGGGACTTACTCCAGGCTCAGTGACAGAGTCAGGTAGGGAGTGAGGAGACAGGGGGTGCTGGGGAGGGGGGAGGGGGCAGGAGAAGATCTACCAGAATGGAGAGCAGTGCCCATTTTTGTTTTTGTTTTGTTTTGTTTTTCCCTGAGGGTTTAGCATTTGGGAATCGATTCTCTCGTTTTAATTATGAAGGCTCGGGGACTTTAACTGTAAGTACAAGCTGGTGCGGAGAATGGTGTGCTTGCCTCCATCCGATGGCTAAGGGTTTTATTCAGCCATAAAAGGAAGAAGAATATAGAGGTGAACTTAGGGCTCAGCGTCGACGCAAAGGAAAACGGGCCCAGGAGCGGCAAGTGACTTGCCCAGCAAAGGGTGAACAGACAAAAACACACACGTAAAAAAATCAGTTTCCTACCGTAGTGGGTCACCCCAACATCACCTTGCTATGTTTCTTTTGCTGATATTTCAACTGTGGAGTGGCTGTTCTGTTTTTAAAGGTGACATTCCCTGTACCATGGTTTTTTTTTTTTTTTTTTTTTTTTTTTCACTGTCTGGGTAGATAACAATGTGTTTTATGATGACAGGAGATGTCCCATAGGTCTCTCTGTTGTCCTATGTTTGGGGACTCTGGGGTCCAAACAAGGCAAGGAACTGACTGGAGCAAGCACTGCCTGTGAGAGACAGAAAGAGAATTTGGTTTGGGGGCTTCCAGACGTCAGCTCTCAAACTCTCCCTGCTGCTGCTTCCTGGCCGCTGAGTCGGGACCCTGGCTGGCTGGGAGGAGAGGCCTGCGCCTCACTGGAAGCTGGCCTCAGGATGTGGGCTGTTTATTATTTCTGGGGCTCACAGCTCGGCCTCCATACGACGCTGGAAGAGAATGGGTAAGAAGGCCTCGGAAGAAGGTGGAAAAAAGAGTTTTGTGTCCAAACAGACATGGTAGGAGCCAGAGGATGGTTCTCATGGTGACACGGGGAGGCTTGGGGCTGACTGTGGGGGCTGTTGGTAGGTTCCGCCGGGGGAAGCTGGAGCATAGGGTGTGGTGCCCACCCTCCGGTGGCACTTGAGGACATCTGGCATCAGCCAGATCCAGTGACCCTGGCTGAACCCCTGATGCTGGGGTCCGTATGCCACAGCACTGTCCCTGCAGCTTAGCGATAGGGGCATCTGAGAATGTATTCAGTTTCCAGCTTGTTTCCTGAGGCTAGACCTGTGGCCGGGGCTCCTGGAACGTGGCAGGCTAGTATCCCAGGTCACTGTGGTTACTGTCTGCTGAGCACTTCCAATGAGCCACAGGCTTTTCATTCTCTGTTCATGTCCCTTGATGAAACTACTAGTGGGCACTGTGACCTCACAGATGGGCATCTCGGGTTCAGCATGGCGCAGTGACTTGTCCAGGCAGCTGAATGTCCTGGTTTTAACCCTAGCTATCAAACCTGTCACCATGTCCTGAAACGTAGTCACCTCCTTCCTGCCCTTCAGCCTTTGCCAGGATGCAGCAGTCAGCTCTTTGCCTTGGTTTCCCTATCTATAAAATGAAGGGCAGGCCAGGCAGACCCTGCCCTGTAGGGCTATTGCGTGTGTGTCGAGTGAGCTTCTCTCCACACTACTGGCTTGCCGTGAAGCTGTTAGCAGCCCCTTCAGCCTCTTCTGCTGAGAAGAAAGAACAGCAGTGTTGACACCAAGGTCTCCAGGGTGGGAGACAAACGTGTGCCCACACCTATGGCTTCAAATTCACCAGAAGAGGTGCTAAACCACCAGCATTTGCAGCTGGTTCCTGACACCTTCCTGTTCCCCTCAGGAGCAGGATTATCACTCAGAGCCATTAATCCCCAGCAACAAATTCCACCTGTTGCTTCTTCCACCACTGACAGGAGGTGGGGGAGGGGAGGGGGTCTCCACCACACTGCTGTCTCTATCAGGAGATGGGGGGGTCTCCACCACACTGCTACCTCTGGGGTGTGGGTGGGGGAGAGCAAAACTAGATAGAAGCAGAGTCTGGCCCCTCCGTATTCTAAAGCAAAAAGAGGTCACTTTCTGTCCAGCCCAGACAGAGGCCTAAGTCATTTTTTCAGTGTGTCCATCTGTCCTTCCATTCCAGTTGTGGCCACACAGCAGGAGCCTGAGACTTCTTGTCGCTGAGTACAGGGAGCTGTTGGCTCTCAGTGGGAAGAGTGGACTTTTCACTAGTCTCCAGCAAACAGGGCTTCCATGTCACTGGGGGACTGAGGCCTTGAGTAGGAGCCCAGAGCATCTGGATGACTGAGCCACCACCCAGCTGGGGCTTCTGTGTCACCCCCGCCCCCTCCCCTCCCCATTATGCTGCCTGCTGGCTAAAGAAACTCAGGTTTCAGAGGCCTGTGGCATGAGATGCCTGTGAACCCCTGGACTCTACTAATTGGGGTGCCCCTCTGTCTCCAGGATGTCCTGCTCTTTATCTGGGTTGAAGAGATAAGGAGGGAGCTGGGCAGCTCTGAGCAGCCCCTGTTGGACCTGGACTGGCCATGTGTGTTGGCTCCAGTTTCCCTGCAGCGCATTTTCTCAGAAAACTTTGGAGTCCTGGAATCCTGGAGAGTGTGGGGAGCCAGGAGCTCCTCTAAAACCAGGCTGAAACCACCCAGAGCAAGCGAAGGTCCTTCACTGGACAGGTTTTTTTTTTCCTCCTTGAAGATACGAATGGGTTTCTTCCTTGGAACTGAAACGCACCCTGATTCCCCCAAATCAAATCGTTACCAGAAAATTAGAGAATCTTTCATTTCTAACAACCAGGCGTTAATGTGGGGAGTGCTTGGGAATGATGGAAGTCAAATCAAACCCCCTAAGTTCTGTCCACTGGGACCAGAAAAAACAAAAGATGAATAATGAAGGAATCTTTGTTTTCTAAGAGTAAATGGTATTGAAAGTTAGATGCTTTGCACACCAAAGCAAGGGAGACAGGTTTCCAATATTTATAGCCTCTACATGTCTAAAAGTCCAAACCTAAACCAACATACAACCCTGATCACGGAGTTTTCCCCTTATCCAAATATAAAAAGTATTGTATGTTATATTGACTTCAGGGCTACATCTTTCCCTTATAAGGTGTTTGACATAAATAGCTTTTATATGGAACTCCAGACTAGAAAGGACCCCCATAGCTGTTAAAGGTCCCAGCTGCTGTTGTTATCATTGGAGGCTATTAAACTGCAATTCCTAACATCTAATATCAAATTTTAGCACAAATCCTATAAAACGTATCTTGTCAGAAAATGCCAGAACCCCTAAGCTCTCTTCTGAGGAACAAATCGCAGCTGGTGCTTTGTCCCTAAGGGCTGAGCACCAGTTTGCTGTGGTCTCTAGCTCAGGCAGCAAATTAATTCTCTGCTCTCTCCTCTGTTGTTGGGCTTACAGGGGACCCCCCTGGGGTCTAGAACAGCCATGGAGCAGGTCACTTGATGGGGTGACACCAGCCTGCAGAGCTGACTCCAAGGCCTGAAGATAGGGCCTAGCGCTAGGCATTCCAGGAGTGAGGCTCACAGGCCCCGGGGATTCTGCCTGTAGTGACAGCCCTAACATTAACCAGAGCCCTGGACGCCTGGAGAAATGGCATTGCCCACCCTGAGAGAGAGAGAGGTAACGTTTATTTTTGTATTTTTTTCTCTCTCTCCCATACACGGAGCTTCAGAAGACCACCAAGTGTGGATCATTCCCCACCACCACCACCACTGTGATGTACAATTCACATTTGTTAATCAAAAAAGGGGGGGGGGGCGGGAAAGGAAAAAAAAAAAAAACCTGAGGTCTCCTACCTAGACTTTTTTTTCTTAAACAGGAAACGGGTTTCAGATGTTTATATGTTAAGCAAGCCTACTAAATCTGTTTAGCCGTTTACCAGGCCCTGAATCTCGGTGTTCACCTTCAGTGTTCAGATCCCAAAACTAGCATAACATTCAGATTTTTTTTTTAAAGCCTCTTGTAATTTACAATTAAAAAAAAAATCTTTCCATAGTCACCTGCTTGGCTGAGGCAGCTCCAGCAGAGGTTAGATAAATGGGGCCCCGGCGGTGCGCCCTGGGCTTGTTTGCAAGCCTGATGGGTCCTCTTCGCTGTCCTTTAAAGCAAGCAGCGAGGCCCGAACATATTTTTACGGGTTTTGTGGTCACACATCATTGTCTGCCTGGGCATCCCCTGTGGTGTAAGCCATAAATTCAGGTGTGTGCGGGTCACCGGGCACCACGGTGAAGCAAAGGTCTTTTTTTAAAACAGTTTCCCTCACGTCCGCGCAGCGGAGACGGGAGGTGGGGCACAGCCGAGCCCAGCAGCCACGGTCCTGGACCGGCTGCTGCGAGCCGACGGTTGTGAATACAAGTTTTTGTTTTATTGCTGGGTATCACCCCCTAGCCCCAGGGCTAGTAATTTTCAACAATCACGCTAGTTCCCGTGCCGACGACGGCAAATCAATTTTTTTTTTTAATGTGGGGGTTTGTGTGTGTTTAGAGCCGGGGAGAGAGGAACACATGCAGAGAGAGGTTGAATCCTTTTAAAAAGAAATTTGTTAGCATTCGAATCTTCGGCTTAAAAGACTTAAATCAGGCCCTGTTTGCCACAGTCGCTGCGCTGTGGCTCCCTGCAATCAACTGCCTGCTTTCTGTCTGTGGGTCTGGGTCTTCCGAGGGAGGCAGAAGAAAGCCGTTCTTTTCATTAAGAGTAGAAAAGGGAAGGGAACCCGGCTAAGACTACGTGAGCTCTTAGTGTCGGCTGAACAACGAGAAGTTCTGTATAAACCTTAACTCTAAAAATAAAAGCAGAAACGAAGACTCATCCTCTGTCCCTGTGGGTACCCAGACATGCGTTGACGTCCCCCTGAGCGTTGGTAGTATCTGAGGGCAAGCAACAGTAACTCAAAAACAGCGGCACAGCAAATATCCATATTCCTTTAAATGTTGGTGAGTTCGGAAGGACAAAATCAAAACTTAAATCCATTTTTTTTGGTAGCCACCCTGAAAAGGCCACATTTAAAATTCCAGAGTCCGTTTTTAACTTGGTGCCACCTTTTGCCAGGCTTGGTTGGGCTGTTGTGGCTCAAAGTCAGGCAAGTCTATTAAGCAGTCCCGAAGTCACCTGCAGGAAAAACCAGCAAAGGTGACAGGACCTCAGTTCTCCAGGGGGGATCCTGAAAGCAGACTTGCCAACCAGGCTCTCCTGGGAAGCCGGAGAGCAAGCCCACGTTCTCAGGAGCCTCCTTCTGACTTGACAGGACAGAGTGGGAAGCCCTGGGAAGTTAGGGAGGTCATTCTGTGTCCATGAAGTGACAAAAAGGTGACTACTCGTAAGGGAAGAAATCTGCTGGGGATGGCAGCTGGGATATTTCCCCCGTGGAACTGGTAGCTGTGCTGGGCTAATGTGGTTGCTAACGCCACTGGGGAAAAACCTGCTTTGGACCAGCAAGTTGTATTTTATATTTTTTAATTCATTAATTTTTATTTTATGTGCATGGATATTTTGCCTGTATGTGTCTATGTGAGGGTGTCGGATTCCCGGGAACTGGAGCCACAGACAGTTGTGAATAGCCATGTGGGTCTTTTGGACTCACCGACTGTAAAGGAGTAGAAACTGCCTAGGTCTGTCTGATTTCAGAGATGTTTCCCAAGCCAACACCTGGGTGCCGTAAATCACCCCATGGTAAACACGTCGGGCCAGGACATGGGTTTAGGCGGCCGGGTGGCACCTTCTGTAATAGCTGCAACTTTCACCCAGAACACCCCTCACCGTGGGAGCAGAGCTCCAATCCTGGGGTTGCCAAGATAAGGTCAGAGCCCTGCCATCCTCCACCATTGTCCAGAGAGCTCGCCGGGGCTGGACCAGGGAGCTTGTCAGTTTATCCAGCGTCTTATTGAGTTAATAATGGCTTTATGACCCCCCATGAGGGAAGCATGTTACCTGTGAAGGCAGCATGAAGAGATAAAATAAAAGGTCTTTTTTTAAAAAAATAAATATTGCAATAGTTAGTATGTAGCAAACACCATTCCAATAAGACCAGTAACAACGAAACAGAATCCCAGGCAAAACTAGTAAACTGTCCCCAATGTCAGCAAATCAAAATGAGCTTCTTTTTTTTTTCTTCTAAACTACAGTGAACTGAAATTTAAAATCAAACCTCTTTCCTCTCTCCTTCTTAGAACCTTAGCTGGTAACGAATGGGCAGCCACAGCTGTTTGGACAGTTGTTACAAAAGGATCCCAGTGGGAAAAAAGCGGGCAGTTGACCTCAGAATGGACTCTCCCCCAAAACACCCACTTATTGCGAATTTCTTTACGTTTAGATGTTTTATTTTGAAAAATCTCTCTCTGACCCAAGGAAGTTTTTTTTTGTTTGTTTTTTTTTTTTTGTTTTTTGTTTTTGTTTTTTTAATGATATCTTCCGTCTTCGGTGAATGAGAAGACTCACACAATCGTCATAAAAGTCTCGTGGGCTGCTGCTCCTGGGTTTCCTTTCCACAGAGCCGAGAGGCCGCCCCGCCTCAGGGCTCACCCAGCTCCAAAGAAAAATAACCCAGAGAAATTAGTCCTCGGCTGGTAATGAAGGATCAAATGATTGCTGATCGGAGCAAATATTTAAATTGCATGACTCGAGTGGGGCATTATTAAATAAAGCCTGTTTAAAATATCTGAAGCAGCAAGCTCGCTGGGATAGTCTTGAAAACTTGATATTAAGGATTCGGTGACCTGTGAGTCTCAAGCTTTGTCTGTGTTTTCGGGGAAATTTGCCCTTGACTGTGGTCAAGCACAGCCGGCTCATTCCCTGGAGTGTTTTCTTCTGTGCCTAAAAGAAAGGCAGAAAAGCTTGTAGGTAGTGACTGAAACTGTTACTGTGACATTAATAAATGGAAGGCAAGTGACCCGTGTTTTCTCTGTTTATTCCTAAGAGTCGGTGCAGTGCAGCTGAGCCAGGGACACAGGAACCGAGGGACTCGGGTCCCGGAGCTCCGTGTGTGGGGTAATGTTTTCCCACCTCGGAGTAGGGAGAGAAAACACCCAGTTCTCGTCAAACCCCAGCTGGTCCCTAATGGATGCCCCGGTTTTTACATTTTGAATTTTGTTTTTAAGATCTCACATAAGCGCACATAAAACAGGAAAATTGTTTGGGGCCCCAAACTTTGCTTCTTGGCCTTCTCACTGAACCTATAGCATCGTGACCTCATGAAGATGTTTCTGTGTTTTGGGGGCCTGCTTGGAGCTAGGGTCTGGGGTCTCCGCCAAGGCTGGGGAGGTTGGAACCCATCACTTGGCTGCTGGCCACTTTCCTAAGCCATATTTTCACTGTAAACAAGGAAGATGGCTGGTGTGTCCCCATAGTGAGTGCCTGTCCCCAGGTTCTTCTCTGACATACCATAGTCATGTGTCTATAGGGGCCCGCTGAGAACTGCTCTTTGGACAATCAGTACAAGGTGAAAGGCTTACCCACACTATAGAGGAGGCTGCCACATAGGTACATAGTCACAATGACTTTCTTTGTTCTTACTTTTTTTTTTTAATTGTGTGAGTGTGTGTGTGAGCATGTAAGCGTGTGCATGTCACGTGGCTCCTGTGTAGAAGTCAGAGGACAGCCGGTGGAAGTCAGTTTTCTCTTCCTACTGTGGGTTCTGGGATCAGACTTGGGTTGCCAGGCTTGCTGGCAAGCCCCTCTGCCGGCTGAGCTATCTTACCAGCTCACTGTCCTATTTCATCCTTAAAAAAACATCCTTGGAGTACAGGGTGCTTCAACAACGCTTTACCCCTCTTTCTAAGATTCTTGTCAAGTGACAACCACACCCAGCAGGAAGCTTGGGCTCCACAGACCCATCCTGACTAAGTTCCTGGGGGAAATGCTAGCCAAGCTCCTTTCCCAGTATTGGCAGACCACCCTGGTTGGCATGGGTGATAACTCAGCTCGAAGCAGTGGGGTGGCCGTGGGAAGCTCTGGAGTGCCCTCTGAGAGCCAGGTATATTTCAGGTGCACTGAAGGATTAACTTCTGTCTCAGCAAGGGTTCTTAGCCAACCTGATAGCCAGATAACAGACACCCCTAACCTCGGCACGAATGCCACGGTATTAGTGACCCTTAAGACTGACTTTGAGCAGAATACCAGGGGACATTAACTCCAACTGCAACTCAGTGTAGGGAAAAGACCCCTGCTGGAGGCAAGATCCTGGCTCCCATCTTCCTCTATGACTGCCACCACTTCTGTGCTTTACTGTGAGGGTCCCTGCCAGGCAGAAGGGACAGTGGCAGAGCAGGCAGCACTTCTGTCCCCCTATCCTCCATCCTTGCCTTAGAAGGACAGGGCGGCTGTGATCACTCAATAGCAAGAAGCCTGGCTGTCCTCCTGTAGTGGATGCAGCAATCTTACACCTCAGGGCATCAAAGCCTGCAGGGCTGGGTCTGTAGCCTGCTTGGGACGCAAGGAGACTGCGAAAGAGAAAAAGGAGGCGACAGGTCTCTGAGGGAGGTGGGGAGATAGCAGGGTGGGGGGCGGCAGGGGCCGTAGGGGGGAGACCCGGAGGGTTGAGATGAAATAAAATGGGTGGGGGATGGGGTCAAGGGAGCTCTGCTCTGGAGATAGTATGACGAGAAGAAAGGGAGCTTCAAGGAAGATGAGACTCTGTGATCTCCACCCCAGCACCATTTGGTGTCTGGCTTCCTCAGGGGCCTGCTCTGTCTCAGCCGTCCAGAGATCCCTGACCCTGCTGGGTCTCTCATCTCTAGCATCTCCATACTACGGTCAACTTTCACAGTTGAGGGTCTGCCTGTGGCCTATTCTCCAGGAAGTCAACAGCCCCACCCCCCACCCCCACCCCAGCAGCTCCCTGATGTGGTCAGGATAGTGTAGAGACACACCATGGAGCCAAGACTTCTCAGCTCAAACTTACCATGCAATGGTACCTCTGTTTCCTTGCTTGCTTCCGCCTGTTCACCAAGGCTGTGGCTCCTCCCTCTGAAGATGCCTGTCTGACCTGGGCTTGTCTTGGCCTGGTGGTCCAGCAATGCCTACCTCCTCATTCCAGGCACAGGACACAGAGTATTCTGCATTTGGCCATTGGGAAAGCAGGATGCTTTGCCCAGTGAGGGATGTCTTTCTAAGCTGTCTGCATCTACCACCCTTAGTGGTCATGGCTGAAGGGCCCCTCTCTTCCCCTCCTCAACACTGGGGCTTTGTTCTCCAAACCCCCTGTGACCATGACTAGCTCCATGCCTTT
The DNA here is from genome assembly GCF_963924665.1 of Micromys minutus. Lineage (NCBI taxonomy): Eukaryota > Metazoa > Chordata > Mammalia > Rodentia > Muridae > Micromys > Micromys minutus. The sequence continues at coordinate 42,988,167 of NC_137959.1, forward strand.
CTTACAAATCACAACTGTAGCAGGACTGATTTGGCACAGAGCAGCTAGTGAACAGGGGCTTTGTTGGACTCTCACAGCTTTGGATATTTCCCTGTGGCTAGACATTATTCTGTACCCATTTGACAGATGGAGTTAGTGAGGTCCAGGTGATATGTGCCAAGGCACACAGCTCGGAAACCCCAGAACCTCTTGTCAGCTTATGGGACTCCTGTGCTCTTCAGGAGCCAGGAGAGAGTGTGGTGAGGAATGGACATAGTCTCTTGGGTGGGGTGGTCAGAGCTGCATGCTGATGCTGTATTCTTGAAGCCTCTTTTCCTTTCTGAGGCCCATGTCCGCTCTACCACCAGCTGGCTCAGCCGAAGGCACCTAGTCTTTCCCTCTCTGCTGTTGACTCTGTACTGATGTCTTCTCTTTTCTTCAAGGGCTGGGATCTGTGTTCTCAGGGATGAGAAGGAACAATCTGGAAACTCCGAGTCAGCCCTTGCTGGGACAGAGCTTGTGGTCTGAGGCAAGAAGAAGCTGAGCACGCGTGGGTAGGAGAGGAGCCCCGGCTAGTCCATGGCCCTGTGCTCCGATCCTAGGTGTAAAGACTTCTCTCAGTGCCGGGAAGATACTCAAGGAACCTCGTGCTTTCTGGCGGCTAAAGGACGAAGGTCTCGGTGCTTTCACTCAGAGAGGAGGGACTCTGTCGAAGCAGGGCTCAAACATGGCTCCCACTCTGGCCTCACTTCAGGGATGGTGGTCTGTGGGAGATCCCGATACCCTCGGTGTCTCCTGGTGTCTCCTTCCTTCTGAAGAAGATCAGTGACTTACTGCCGGGGGCCCAGCCCACAGCCTTTTCAGAACTTCCTGTGGTCGTAAGAACAACAAAAGGGTTAAATAGCAAAAGTGTGACATTATCACCACACCAAGGCTTTAGTAGTGACATCATCGAGTAGGGAAGTCGTCCAAGACTGGTGGTGATGTCATCTAAAGCTCTAGTGGTGACATCATCTGGGGCTCTAGTGGTGACATTGTTCGGCAATAGTCCCCTGTAGAGCCTTGCTGTGAACCTGGGATGTATGACTCAGCACTGACCATTAGGCTCTCTGCCTCTGGGCAAGATGCTGTCACCATTACTACTCTATATACTTATTTTGGCTTCTAAAGAATGTAGCTTTGCTTTTCTAAAACGACTATGGGGTCATCGCCAGTCTGCACACCGTTCTGAGAAGTAGTAACACAGGGAGATCCTCTGACATAATCTGCCTTGGTGACACCTCTCACAGATATAATACGAAGTCCTGGTCAGGATGCTGACATTCTTGATGCTTCTGCCCTGTGCCTCACACGGCAACGGCTGATGTAGTCGCACCTTGGAGAGCATGCGCTCTCTGTGGGTGGGTGCCTTTAACTCTGTCATCTGGCTTCATGTACCTGCAATGCCCCATGCAGGAGTTTTTAGTGAGCACTACCTACCTACCTACCTTTTACATATTTATTCTTACGGTACTGAGTTGTTCCCGGAGTCTCACACACGCTAAGCGATCATCACCCCGTCCTGAGTCCTGCTTGACATTTCTAAATGGAGGAATGAAAGGTGTTTTCTTACAGAGCTGCATAACCTTTCTGGGCCATTTATTTAGGAATCTAGACCACATGCTTGGTGCTCCCCATATGCAGGGTGGGGCTGTGGGTGGAGCTGTGGGTTGGGGCTGTGGGTGGAGCTGTGGGTGGGGCTGTGGGTGGAGCTGTGGGTGGGGCTGTGGGTGGAGCTGTGGGTTGGGTTGTGGGTGGAGCTGTGGGTGGAGCTTGGGCCTAGTATCCCTGAGAAGTTAAGCTTTCAGCCCCAGGTGCCCAAGAGAAGCCAGCTCTGTGTCCATACCCTGCCCTGCCCTGCCCTCCCAGCCAGCCTCTGTGGTTTCTCTGGCCCCTTGGTGGCCTGTGATCTCTCAACAGTTAAGAGCCTCACTAATAAAGAGATTTGAGAGCAATTTGCATGGCTTGGCGGAGGCCGGGTTTCTGGAGTGGGGAGCAGTCCTGAGCACCAAGCGTAAAGCCGCTGCTAATTCTGCTGACGGTAAAATAACAAACAGCTTCTCACCCTCCTTTGTTCTGTGGACTAATGGAAACCATGACAGCCTCAGCCCAGGAAGCAAAAGGAAGGCACTTTGCACGGACTGAGACCCCTGCCATTGCCCTCTGCGGGGGTGAGGTGGGGAGGGGGGCTGGTGCGCTCCTTATAGCCTGGTGACTTCTCCTCTACTCTTTTTAAATAAATGATAAAATGCCCTTGTGTGTGTGTCTCAGCCCTTCTAGCAAGGTTTCTGAAGGCCACGTCCACCAGGAGACCCTGTCAGAATTCAGTGACACTGGGCTGGGCACTGGATTCAGTTTATAGAGCACCCGTCTGGCCACTCACAAAACCCTGGGTGTATCCAGGGTACTGAACAGACTGGGTGTGGTGGCAGACTCCTGTAATCCCAGGGGAGGTCAGAAGAATTGGGTGTCCTGGGTCACCCTCAGCCACTTCATGAAGTTAAGGTCAGCTTTGACTACACTAGACTTTGTCTCAAAAAACCAGGACGAAACAACAAAACAACCAACCTACCAAACAACAACAACAACAACATTAAACAAACCCATAACTGTTCTTTTCCTCATCACTGATTACGTGGTTATGTTGCTGTTTGACTCTTTCTCACTTGGAAGAACCATAGAAAGGTTTTTTCAAATATCTATTAAAAATTAAGATGAACTGACTGATTAAAAAAAAAAAAAAAAGATGGCTCAGCGATGAAGAACACTTGTTTTTGCAGAGGACCAGGATTTGATTCCCAGCATCCACCACATGGCTCCCGACCATCCCTAACTCCAATTCCAGGACATCTGATGCCCTCTTCTGACCCCCAACCATGTCTGCATGCATGTGGGACATGAACATATCTGCAGACAAAACACTCACATAGAAAATAAAACAAATCTGACGAGAAAACGGATGTGTATTACGATAGAGGATAAAAAGAGATGGAGAAAGCATCCATAATTTTGATAGAAACACCAACCAGAAGACGCCTCACTGAACACTTGGAAAAACTGAGGCACGGGGCGAGTGTGCGGGGCATGCTGGGTAGTGATGGACAGACGGCAAGCCAGTGTTAGAGTTCTCACGAGGTGGTCCTGGCAGAGCTGCAGCCAGCCAGGCCAGGCAGAATTTGAACTCAGAGCCCTGGGCTGCTTTTAACTCTGAGGCTGGAGAGCTCTACACTGTATCCAGTCCCATAGTGTAGAAATGTCTCTCCCTCCTTCAGGAAAGGATAGAACACAGAGCACATTGCCTGGGGGGAGCCATCAGGAAGGACTGAGGGAAATGGTGGGATATTTCAGTGGGTAAAGCTATTATTGCCTTACAGGCCTATTAAGGCAAGTTCAGTCCCCGAGATCCCTAAAAACCTTTAGGTTCTAGAAAGAACTGATTCCACAGATTTCCCCACCATGGTGTGTGTCACACCCCCACACCCCCAATAATAATTAAAAAGTAAATCTTTTTCTTTTGTTTTAGAATAATTTCTGTTTTATTGCGATACTCTTGCTATATCATATATTCCAGGTTATCCTCAAACTCACTACATAGCTCAGGCTGGCCTCAAACTCAAGGCAATCCTCCTGCTTCAACGTCTAAGCCCTAGATTACTGGCCTGTATTTTTCTCCTGAACTCTTTTCATTTTTCAGAAACACTGATTGAGAATGCACATATTAAATGGAGAATTCAGTCCTCTGGCGGGAATGGAGAAAGCAACGTCCTGAGAGGGCAAGAGACTTTGCCCTGGGCCAAGTGACTGTGTGATGACCCTGCGGGGGCTGCATCTCCATGCCTGCTGGCCGTCCCCTGGTCACACACTTAGACCGTGACACTCCATGTCCTGAGAGGTCCTGTATTCACTGTAACAGTACAGTTTGCACATGGACCCTGACACACACGTCTGTGGACCTGCCTGTTTCCCTCCATAAATCCTAGTTAGAGCGGCCTCAGATCACAGGGAGTGGACCCTTTGCGAGCTCCTGGCGTGCGCCGCTAAAGCACGCCTCAGAGAGTCTGTAAATCTGCTGGTGTGTCTCTGAGCAATCCCAGAGAACACTTGCTCCTCTGTGCTCTGCCAGCACCGACCATCATGACTTTAAGCGTTTACTTTTTGGGCCATCCTCTATTCCCACCAGAGGGTTGGGTTTTCAGTTCAATGTGTGCATTCTCAAGCTACCTTTCTGAAAATGGAAATAGTTCAGGAAAAAAAAATGAGGCCTGCGAGCTAGGGCTTAGAGGTTGAAGCGGGGGCGCTGCCTTGAGTTTGAGGCCAGCCCGAGATCTCTATAGTGGATCTCTATACTGCTCTTCACCAGTTTGGTTTGGAAATAACTAACCTTATGAGTTAGTGCCCTGGTTCTGCACCTGGCTATCTGAAAGCAGCGCTTGCCACATTAATGAGAAACAGGAGGTTGCTCAGAGAAGGGATAGCAGTTCTCCGTACAGTGCTTGGGGTGGGACCTCTCTGTCCTCTCCTCTGTCCATTGGAGAGAACCGGTGAGGAGGAGGGGCAGGGGGAGACCTTCAGGGATACCTGGAAGAAAGCTTGCAAACCCTTGGATGTGCTGGCAGAAGCCAATCATAAGCAGAGCCCAGGGGAATGGTTTTTCTGTGTGTGTGGCCATGAGTTAGCCAGCGTTGGGTCCTTGATCCTTCTGTCTCTTAGTCAAAGGACCCCAGTCTGGTGGTAGGTGATGTGGAGAGCAGGACACCAGGCAACAGGGGTGTCAGTGGTTGAAGCTGCACCTGGCATCCCTACATCACCTAGGGAGCACAACCAGAGCTGTTAGTCCAACTGGGTGGCCCTGGTGTCCACTTCCGGCTAGCAAAGGCTCCGTAGTGAGAAATGAACATGTCATCAAAGTAACCACCTTAAAGGGGACAGCGCTATGACACTCCATGTCCTGAGTGTCATTAACCTTGGCCTCTATTTCTAGAACTCTGTCAGTACCAAAGGACACCTGGGACCCAACAGCCACCATTTCCCATCCTGTCAGCCGGCTCCCTGTCCAGGAAACCGTGGATCTGTCTCTGCTCGATGTAAATGAAATGTTCAGCTGTGCTTTTTCTGCATCTGGCTTCCCTCACTTCCCACAGCCTTTACAGGTTCGTTTGGGTAACAATCCCTCCCTCCCTCCTCCTGCTCCATGCAACAAACCAACCACACAATGTTCATCTTTGGATGTTGTGGGCAGTGCCAACATCTGGGACAGTTGTGCACATGGTTTTGCTGCATTCTGCCCGAGGTCCAGAGATATGGTGAGATGCTGAACTCAAGTTTCTAGTAGGGGACAGATAGACTTTTCCCCAGAAACCACTGTTTCCCACCCTCACTGGAACATGAGAGGAGGAGGGCCCAGTCAGTTCAGAATTTCAGAAGACTACACTCTGCTTCTGGGTCCGTGTGACAGTCATAATAAGGGATGGGCAGTAGGGTCCCCAGGAAGCTGTACAGTCACGTCTCCAGGAGACTGCAGACCCTTTGAGCTCAGGTGCTGCTATTCCTAGGAGGCCTCGCCTTGGTCTTCCCCCAGCTTCACTTTCCTGCCTTGAAAGCGAGGTTACTGAGTCGCAGTTGAATGACTGGCATGTGGTTGGCACACATGGAAGAACAGCTTCAAGGTCCCTCCAGGCATCTGGGTAGGGTGCTGTGGAGGCTGTGTTTGGGGGCTCTTGGTGCTGTGATAAAGCTTCGATGCTGAGTTAAGGGACCAAGAGTGAAAAGTTACGGACCCTGGCAGCTATGCCCAAAGTCGGGCACGGACGGACAACAGTCTGGCCTAAAGTAGCTCCCTGGAGGCCAAACACATCTGGACTGCCCCACCCACATCCCAGGCTGTCCAGGAGGGAGTGGCTGTGGCCACCTCATCGGGGACAGGCAGGCTGTGTATACAACCTTTCAAGGGCTAAATAAACGTCGTAATTTACCGAGAAAAGGCCTTTCAGGGCCACCTCTGGCTCTGAGGTCTCAGGACTTATGGGACAAAGCCAGCATCCATCTTCCTGTGTGACATGTTCCTGTCAACAGTCACCCTAATGGGAACGGAGCCGGCCTGTGCAGCATGGCAGCCCTTCCCTGGACCCTGCTCTTCTCGGGCAAGAGAGAGAGAGGCCAGGATTGGGGGCTGTAAGGCAAGGAGGGCTTCAGGGTGGGGTCTCAGAAAGATCGGGGCCAAAGGAAGGGATACTGGGAAGACTAGGGGAAGGAACAGGGCTGTGGACAGTTGAAGAAGCTGTCCCCTTCTTCATCTGTCCTGCCAGCTCCCTGGGGCTTATGGGATCAGAGCCAGATGGTCCCTGGAGTCCGGGCTCCTGGACAACTCCTCCAGAGCGGTTACACTTCAAAGCTGGCAGCCTGGGATGGAATTCAGGGAACCTGGGTGGGGAGTCCAGGCAGATGGCTCTGAGGACAAGGACCACAGGACATGCCTGACCCAGCCAGAGGTCTAGCTCTGGCTGCCTGGTTCCCAGCAAACTGCAGTGGTGGGTGCTGACTGTCTAGCTCCTAGCAGCTAACTCAGGCAATGCAACCAGAGTGTGTCAGCTTACCAGCCTGCTGTGAGATCCAAGGGGACAAGGAGGCCAGGGTTCCAGCCCCACAGAAGGTGTGGGCTATTGTATGGACACAGCGGGGCTGCTCCTTAAGGTCATATACGTTGAGATGTACATGTCATTTCAAGCCATGTTTTCAAAAAGGAATAGAAAGAGCAGAATGGGCCAGCGATATGGCTCAGCAGGTAAAGGTGCTTGCTGCCAGACTCAGTAATCTGAGTTCTATTCCCAGCCTCCAGCAAGTGCACAGCATACCCAGCAATCAATCACCAATCAGTCAATCAATGAATGTGGGGGAAAAAAGCATAAGGCTCTTCCAGTCCCTGCTGTTCTAAGAAAGCCCCATGGGCACCAGCAAGAAGCCAGGATACAAATGGAGCCCACTCTCCAGTCATGTCCCCAAGCCCTGTTCGCTGCTGGGCATCATGCAGGGACTCCAGACCAGGTGGGCAGGGAGGCAAATGGGAGGAAGCAGAGGGATTGCAACAACCTAAGCAGCCCTGTCCTGTTCAGGCTGCAAGCCGAGGACGCCACATGGATGTTGGAGACTGCATCTCAGGGTGCTTAAAAAGTCACTTTGTGGGTAACCTTTCTTGAAGCTGCAGAAAAGTAGTTTCTCTAGCAGAAAAGGAGCCCCCCCCCTTTCCCTGTCACTACAGGTGACTGAAAAGACACCTGCCTCCTCATTGTGGTACTGACCCCTCACCCCCTCCTTTGTGGACTTCCTTAGAGGATCTCTCTAGGAAAAACCCAACAATGGAAATCCCATCCACCATGATTTGAGGGAAGGGGAGAGAGGAGGGGGGTCACCCTATTAATATGCCAAAAGCCTCATAAATATTTATGAAAACTCACAGGCAGGACCCCCTGGCTGCTTCCGCACTTGGGTCAGCCTGCTCCAATCCTGCTTTGCTGATGATGGTCTCCCTGTCTCCACCGATCTTTTCTTTCAAGAAGGCAGTGATGAGCGCTGTTTATTATCCGGTGATGGAGCAGGGAACAGGCAGGCCTGTGACGCGCAGGCGCGTTGGTGAAGACCTTCAGTCCTCCCAGCGGCCGTCCGTCCCCAGTTTACAGATGCAAACCTAAGGCTCAGGACACCTGTGGCACAGGATAGTGATGGCGCAGGATGGTGGGCTGGGGCAGGTTCCTCACGTGCTCACATCTGAGTCCCATCCACCATCCGGGTGGTGGTAAACTGTCTGTGCCATCAGGAGTCTGGGAAGCGGCCGGAATGGGAAGCTGAGCCCCAATCCATCGCCCCTAAATATGAGGCCCTCCCTGCCAGCTGCATCGGGTTTCCTGGGAGGCTCAGACATGCACAGCCAGTCTGCGGCGGAGCAGATGTACCCGAGGCTTGTCTGTGCACCCGGCACCGCTGAACCTGGACAGAGAAATCCAACCAGGTTCGCAGCCAGCTCAAAGGGAGGAGGCCAAGGTCGCCGCGGCTGGGTCTTGGTGACGATGTCTTGGGTCAGAGAGTCCTGACACCTGAAAGAGAGGGGTGCAGAAAGTTCACATCCGCCATCATATTCAGACACCGGCCTGCCCTCCTTCAACGCTCATACAGATGTTCACTGTGAGATTCTGGCTTTCCTTGGAGTGGACTGGGTCTGCATTCTGGGACCTTGGGGTGTTATATGTCTCGACTATATAATCTTGGACTCGTCCCTTGATCAGTTTCTGGATAGCCTCAGTTCCCTCATCTGTGAAGTGGGCTAATGGCACTTGTGTTATACCTTCTTGTTGCTGTGACCAAAGCCTGACGAAAGCATTTAAGGAAGAAAGGTTTTAATTGGCTTGCACATCAAGGGTACAGTTCATCATGATGGTGTAGGCATAAGTCAGGAACATGAGGTGGCTGGTCATATGTCAACCCACAGTAGGAAAGCAGAGAGATGAACGCTGGCACTTGGCTCACTTCCTCCTTTTTTTTTTATTCAGTCCAGGACCCCAGCCTAGGGGATGGTGCCACCCACAATGAGGGTGAATGTTGCTCACTTCTCTAGAAATGCCCTCCAGACACAGACAGGGCCACATCCAACCTTGTGACCTGGAAATGGGCTTATGAGAAAATGGTGGTTTTTTTTTTCCAGAGATGGTTTATCACCATCATCATCATCATTTTCATCATCATTTTTATCATCACCACCACCATCATCACCACCATCATCATCATCATCGAGAAGGGGTCTCATCTGTCACCCTGTTAGCTTGGACTCACAGAGATCGTTCCTCTGTGTCCTAAGTGCTGAGACCGAAGATGTGTGCATCTCCCTCTGCCTGGTTTAGGACCTCGATGAACCCATCCAAGATTAAGGACACTGACTGGTGTCCTAAGAGAGGAGAGAGCGCTGGGACAGGAAAAAGCTGTGTGGCAATGGAGACCAAGGGACTCCTGGGATATCAGGAGCGGATCTTCAGAGTATCCCCGGGGGACACAGCTGTCCCCCCCCAGCCCTTCCGGCGATTGCTTGGGGTCAGACCCGGGAAATAAACATAGCAGTCTTCACTGTATGCTGCCGCACCTTTGTGCCCAATGCCACTCCCTTAGACCCCACCTGAGCCCAGTGGGGCCGAGTCCTGTTGGTCTGTCTTCCTTCATCTTGTACCTATGGCTGGAAGAAGGAACTTGGGGATGGGATGTGCCGGCCACTTTCCATGATGGGCCCCAAACCCGTTTTACATGATAGTAAGTTATTACTTCAGGAGAAGAAGAAAGAATAAGAGAGGGTTAGAAGTGACTGGAATCCATGTATAAAAATGTCATGGTAAACTAACTCACCCCACCCCCAAATATCTATCTATCATCTATCTATCCATCCAACCACCCATCCATCCATCCATCCATCCATCCACCCACCCATCCACCCATCCACCCATCCACCCATCCATCCATCCATCCATCCACCCACCCATTCATCTATCCATCCATCTATCTATCCATCCATCCATCCATCCATCTACCCACCCATCCACCCATCCATCCACCCATCCATCCATCCATCCATCCATCCACCCACCCATCCATCTATCCATCCATCTATCTATCCATCCATCCATCCATCTACCCACCCATCCACCCATCCATCCATCCACCCATCCATCCATCCATCCATCCATCCACCCACCCATCCATCTATCCATCCATCTATCTATCCATCCATCCATCCATCCATCCACCCACCCACCCATCCACCCATCCATCCATCCACCCACCCACCCATCCACCCACCCACCCACCCACCCATCCATCCATCCATCCATCCATCCATCCATCCATCCACCCACCCACCCATCCATCCATCCATCCATCCATCTATCCATCCATCCATCTTGAACAATATATAAACGTACACTACATGAGAGGAATCAAGCATTATTTGTTGTTCCTGTAAGACTGTTTCCATGTGCTTGACCTGGGTGCAGTGCCCAAGACAACCAGAAGAGGGCACCAGACCTCCTGGAGCTGAAGTTACAGGCTGCCTCAAGCCACCCTGGGGATGATGGGAACAGCAGAGGTGGCAGTGTCCTTTACCACTGAGCCATCTCTCCCGGCCCAGGTGTTGGTCTTTCTTTCCTTCCCCTGCATCTCTCTCTTCTCCTCTCATGGCCCTCCTAACCCCATGCCCTGTACATTCAGATCTAGATTTTGTGTGAGAGAAAAATCATGTCTTCTTCCTGAGTCTGGCTCACTCTGCTTACCACGAGGATTTCCAGGGATGGCTATTTCCCTGCAGATCTCCTGTACAGCCCATAACTCCTACTGCTGAGTGATCTCTCTGGGCCCATCTGGAGGACAGATTTTGTCAACACCTTATTACTGGAATCCCGTGCCATGCCCAGTCATGGCAGAAGCTGGGCACACACCACACACGGACTGCCTGAACACTGGGTATAATTCACCCCTTCTGCACATGAGAGGAGGCCACTGGCTCAGGGCCACGCAGTCCCTGCCAGGACAAGGTGCTGGAGGAGGCATGTCCCTTCCCAGTGGTGAGGCTCCATCCTGAATGCTCTCTGACCTCTGCCTGCTTTCTGTGGTTCAGAATCTGGAATCTAAGTGTAGGTGTTTCTGTTGTCCCCGTGATACTAGGGGTCATCTTAAGGTCTTTCCCTGTCAATATGCTGCGGTCAGAGCATCCCCAGAAACAGAATTTTGTGGGGTAGCCACAGCTGTGCGGCTGCAAAGCTCTGGCCACATCCACAAGGCTGATAAAAGCGAGAGCCAGGGCTCGGTGGAGCCTGGAGCCTGGGATACCCGATAACCAGTCCTGCTTTGATGTCCTCCAAGTTCAGAACTGGCCGGCCTCCTGGGCCGACGTTACGCGCTTGTTTATTTTTGTCCCGTGTAGGCTTTTTTGATTTCCTCTTCCCAAGCGGGACAGCCATTATTACTGCTGTCATTACCCCATTGGAAATGTTGCTAAACTCATGTCCTGCTCCATCCGATCCCCTTCCAGAGAGCCCCAGGAGGACCACCCACGGCGGTGGGAAGGCTAGCTCTGCATATCACGTTAGCCTGGGGAAGTTTGTAATTTCAACACACATACACACAACACGCGCCCACACACTCACAGCACACACGTGTGTACCCCCTCCCCCCATATAACCCAGACTGGCCCTTTCTAGCTTTGCCAACCGGCATCCCTGACAGAGCGGGCTGAGGATTTGCCTCAATGTCCCAAGAGCCTGGCAGATCCTGAGGAGGGCAGCTCATGGGCGGGTTTCACTGGAAGATTTACAACCCTCTGTGGCAAATGTATTAAGTCAGAAGAGATGCATCTGAGCTGCTTTTCTGCAGAAACCTGTAAATGACACGGTAGGCATGAGGGAGGAGACTGCCAACCTGGATGTCACTCCACGATCTTCTTGAGCCCAGGCCATAGTGCCAAGAGCCCCTTTATCACAGGACCTTGGTGCAATCTACACAGGGATTATACACTGTGTGACTCATAGTATCTCTCGGCTAGACGATGTGAGTCAAAACCTAGATGCACGTGAGAACATTTGTACACAAATGTGAGAACATTTGTATATACACATTCACTCATACATGTGCATGCACACATGTGTGTACATGTGTGGGAATACACACACTTAGGCACATTCTGCCGGACATTCTCCTCCCCACCTTTAGCATCTTTCCTTTCTAGGACTTTGGGGGAAATGTTTCAATAGCGGTAAAAGCTGTTGATTGGCTTTTTTTTTTTCTTCCCAGCATTTCTCTTGTCTTCTGGTCTCTTTCTTAAATGCACCTTTGTAAGGTTTTAGTGGCTGTTGTCTTCCAGCCCGAACCCTAAAGAGTTCTCCCAGGAATCTAGCTCACATTCATGGCTCACTCAGAAGAGATTCTGAACACAATGAGCCTGCTTGTCCGGTCCCAAGCCCATTGTACTTTCTCTTAGAAGCCTTCGCGGTTGTCACTCAGCACAGAGTGAGTTTCAGTGGTGACAGCTTAGTGGGGGATGGGCTGAGAGAGTTGTGGGAGGCAGAAAGCAATGCAGCCAGGAAAAAGAAAAGAGCTGGAGCCCCAGGATTTGGGTGAGGAATCCTGAACCATGCTGAGATGCCGAGAATCTCATCCCCGAGCTGAGTGAGCCACCCGCCCTGAGCTGCTGAGTTACATTGGATAAGCCACCTCATAGCTTTTTCCCAGCCTCGCCTTTGTCACCTGTGAAATGGAGTCAACGGCATCACCACCCTGCCGAGGACACACCCACTGGCCTATAGATTATGGAGATGCTTTCCGAGTTAATGTGCGTTAAGCGTTTAGGAGAGCAGGTGACACATGGCAAACTCTAAGCAGCCCTCAGTACGCCTCCCCATCAGTGCAGTGCGCATGCTCAGGCTGCAGCGTGCATCAGTGCAGTGCGCATGCTCAGGCTGCAGCGTGCATCAGTGCAGTGCGCATGCTCAGGCTGCAGCGTGCATCAGTGCAGTGCGCATGCTCAGGCTGCAGCGTGGTAGAGCGAGATGAAGAAGATGGGATGCGCTGCCGTGAGGGACTATTGCAAGGCTGTGGCGTCTGCTCAGCAGACCTGTAACTTTTGAGTATGTATCTAGGATCTGCCTTCCCCATTTTGGAATATTTTCAGTGAAAATTTGTAAGCATGCAGAAAGTTTAAAGAGTTGAACAGTGGGGCTAAGGAGCTTGCTGCCAAGCTTGAGGTCCTGAGTTCAAGCCCAGGACCCAATCTCACCTTCCAATTGCCCTATGACTTTCACATGTGTGCTATGGCACACCCTTATAACTAACTAACTAGGCAACTCACTCACCCATTCACCCACTAACTAGCTGTAATGAAGAAATCTGTGTAGGAGTGGTCAGGTACCTGTCATCCATTTGTGACTGACTGTGACTGATCCTGTTTATCACCCATCTGACCCTCCAGCCTCCCTTCTGCCCGTCAGTAGCTGTAATTCTGCACGAACTTTCCAGGGTGAGCAGCAGAAACCAGAACCCCCAGCCTGCCTGTGCGGGGCATTCTCTAGAGTTCACTGCTGATTTACAGGCTTTCTATTTTAAGATAAAGTGTACATGGGGCCAAACTGGACATGTAATATCAGCATTTGGGAAGCTGAGGCAGGAGAACTGACCCAAGTTCAGGGCTAGCCTGGACTACATGGCACGTACCAAGCCAGCCAGGACTTCATGGTGAGACCCTGTGCAGGAAATGATAACCACCAAATGTATATGGGGCTGGATCTGAAGTATTGGGTGGTTTTGACAACGTGTTGCCTACTTTATTATTTTAGATTGTGTGTGTGTGACTGTGTGTTGCTATTGTCATGATGGCTGTGTGCATGCACACATGTGCATAGGAAGGTCAGAGGTCAAATGCAGGTGTCATCCTAGAAGTTTTACAGCATTTCTCTATAGTCTGGAGAAGATTCCCCTGCCTCCACCTCTCTATCCCTGGGTTACAAACCCCCAGGGATCTTCCTGCCTCCACCTCTCTATGCCTGCATTCCAAGAACATCTCAGGCTGGGCTTTTTGGGTAGGTTCTGGGGATGAAATTCAGGTCCTTGAGGCAATTATTTTACCCATTGTCTTAGTCAGGTTTCTATTCTTGTACAAGCATCATGACCAAGAAGCAAGTTGGGGAGGAACTTGCTTACACTTCCATATCGCTGTTCATCACCAAAGGAAGTCAGGACTGGAACTCAAGCAGGTCAGTAAGCAGGAGCTGATGCAGAGGCCATGGAGGGATGCTACTTACTGGCTTGCTTCCCCTGGCTTGCTCAGCTTTTTCTTATAGAACCCAGGTCTGTCAGCCCAGGGATGGCTCCACCCACAATGGACTGGGCCAGGGATGGCTCCACCCACAATGGACTGGGCCCTACCCCCTTGATCATTCATTGAGAAAATGCCTTGCAGCTGGATCTCGTGGAAGCATTTCCTCAACCAAGGCTCCTCTCTCTGTGATAACCCCGGCTTGTGTCAAATTGACACAAAACCAGCCAGTACACCCCCAAGCCACCTCTCCAGCCACCATAATCTATAATAAAGGAGAATGATCAACTAAACCATGGATCCTTCCCTCAGTGGGGCTGGGAGAGAGGGCAGGGGATGGAGGATGGAGGCCAGAACCACTAGAGGAAGGATGCCTGGTTAAACCATCACAATAGCTTGTACGGGGCAGGGATATGTGTGTGATAAGGACCCTAACAGCTGGGTGTGAGGTTGGGACTGTTTCTATTGCCAGAGAGTTATCTCCTAGGATCTCAGCTTAGATTCCCAGGCTGGGGGTGCACCATCTGAAGTCAGAGCTGCCGGCCTGTCTGAAGGGCACTGAATCCTGGTGTCTCTGCCCCAAGCTATGTCCTCTAGGAGTCACCCAGCATTTTGGCAGCCTCGGGGTCTACATCCGGGCCATGTGCTGCTTCCTGCTTCCTGCACAGGGAGAATTCGGGAAGCTTCCACAGAGCATGTCCCCTTTGAACCTGGCATCTTGAGGGCGCCTTTTCAAAGCCATCTCTGTTTTTACTTGCTTAAGATTTGGGAAGAGCTTCAGGACGAAAAGCCAAGAGGTTTCCCTCCTCTCCCCGTGGCATGTCTGCCCTCCCCGGTCTCTGCAGAAATCCAGGGTGATGAATCGGCGTGCAGGCCTGGTGCGCACGCTCATTCTTTGGTTACAGCATGATTGCCCCGTCTGCTCAGTCTGGGGCTAAGAAATCGAAAGAAATTCTTGAGCCCTCTCCAGGTCCCGAATCTGACACTGCTGTTCCTCCCTGGGTTTTGGCAGAACCTTGGAGACTAGTGACCCAGCAGGGGTAAACAAGTTTAGGTAAACACTCCGCACACTGATTCAGGCCCCAAATCCATCAGTTAGCATTTTGCTCCACTCACCACAATGTTTTAATGTCATTAAGAAAGTAACTTCTTAGGAAAACTAAGAGAGTCTGTTTTTAGCCCAGACATGCAATTAAGGGGATCAGTAACTCGATACATCACCCACCGAGCTCCAGCACGGTAAGAAATCTCCTGTGACCCTTTATAAAGACACCCTTACAACCCACGCCAGAGTCTGCCCAGCTCCCATCTGAGGGGCAGCAGGAAAAAAAAAAAAAAAAAAAAAACAGAAAGAAGGTGTTATCTGCAGAGGATGGTCCAACGGTCAGAAAGTGGGGTCTGTGGCCCCTGGAACTTGATCATTCATGAAATCCCTCTGCCCCAGCTCCAGTCCCAAGGGAACCATGAGCATGGTCTGGGGGAAATAGAGGAAGCGTTTGAATTTTGCCTTTTTAGGGATTGTGACAGGGAAACTCTGCTTCGACACCTTCGGGTTCATTGCTCCGCTTAGGGAGCTCGGTTCTCATTCTCTGTGGTGGGGCATCCTCCGTGGTGCAGAAGAGTTAGGGTTGGCAGCCTTACTCCTTCCAGACGGCAGATGGACCCTTCTGAGGGAAGACAGAAATGCTCCTGAGGCAAAAATCATCTCTGGGTGAGACTCATGGCTACTAACGAGGCCATTTATTTGGCACATGTAGGGGAACTGAGGCCAGAGGAGGTGGTAGGGTTAGACCAGGAACACAGGTCACAGTGGAGAGGTATGGGGCAGAGCCATCCAGGTTTCAGAAAGCAGAGCCCAGAACCTCTGTGCAGTTCCTGTGGCGTCTAGGCAGGGTTCTCAGCCAAGGTGAGTGTCCCGCCCCCCGCACCCCGTCGCTTAGTGGTCATGGTCCTACCTGGGGTGTGTCTGGGGAGAGACAGTGGGCTGAGCATCTCAGGGACTTGACAAATGAGACCTGCTGTCAGGTGTGCGCCTGTCACAGACATGGACAAACAGGCTTGTGGCTTTCCACAAATGACAGAGTTTACCAAATAACAATTTTCTAGATAACCCTGTTTGGCTCGATGGCCTTAGCTGAGGCAAGAATAGACTCCTTCCGTTCTGATCTTAATTGCTAACGTTAATTCTTAGCTTTCACACTATACCTTACACAGGAAACCTATCTTCTATCATGTATCTGTCTACCCATCTATCCATAGGTCTACATGTAAGTTGTGTGACAGCTTCAAAGGCTGAAGAGACAAAGGGTCTCAAGGGGTCTCAAGGGTTTTAAGAGGCCTGAGAGGTTAAGCTGGGAACCGACAGGGTTGGGAGCCTCTGTCTTGATAAGATAATAGAGAAACTGAACTTTGAAGCTGAAGAGGCCACGGAGTCAGAGATGAGCTGAAGGGGAAGGCCAAGAGAAGGTCAGGACCGGGCCTAGGAGAACAGATGGGCGGACGGCTGAGCGGCAGGGCTGTGTGAACAGTAGACAGGCACGTGACCACCAGGGTAGACTGAATCAGTACTGGGCCAAGATGGACTAGCACCCCCGGGACAGTCAGGAATCCTTTGTTTGTCGGCTCCTGACATACATGTGGTGGTAAGATCACGAGTGTGTTGGGTCTTCTACATCTCAGGCCTGAGTGTCCACTTACTTGCGGATTCTGGGTAAAGGAGTTACATCATTTCCTTGGTCTGAATTGTCCAGTAGGTTTTCAAGTCTTGCTTCATCCTAATATGGCTCAAGTGACCAACTTGACCAGGAAAGCAAGAGGATGAAAGAAAACCCATTAACACACACAAACTCTGGGACTGGGAGGAAAAGAATCCCAGATGGAGAAACCGCAGCACCCAGAAAGCTTGGCATGTTTATTGTATAGAGTTGAACAGAGAGTCAGGGTTATTGCATACAGCTGAATAGGGGGCTGAATTATGGCGCACAGCTGGACGGAGGAGGCTGGTTTAGATAGTCTCAGTAGGCACAGTCTGTCCGGGGCAGTCTTCAGGCCATAAACAAATACCCCAGAGAGAAAGCTATGTTGGGCATTTCTGTGCACAGGATCAACAGTCACACTTGGTCCAGAGGAAGGTTTTGCCTCCCTTTTGAGCCTTACTCGAAGGAGGCTTAGCCACTCCCAATGGGGTGAGGCATTGGAATCCTTGACATGAACACACCTGCTAAGGACTTCATTCACGCATGGCTTTCTCAGCTTCCCACAGTCTGTTTTTCCTGTTATAATTTAAAAAAAAATCTCTCTATCTTTTCTATCACAATTCACCTGAGAAAACTCGTAGGATCAATTCCTTTCTACTCCCAGAATGAGTTATTTATCAGTCTGTCCAACATGGGCGATATGAGGGAGATGTAGTGTTCTCATGCCTGCCTATGTACGGAGTCATCCTCCATCTTTGAAATAGAGAAGGGAATGCTTGTAAAATGAAACACATGGCTAAAAGCCCATTGCTTTGCCCAGTGTGGAGTGAGTCAGAGGAAGCCACAGCCTGACTGTAGTGGTGATGGTGACAGGCAGTGATGGAAGTGGTGGTGGTGATATTGGTGTTGTTGACTGATAGTGGTGCTGGCCATGTTGGTTTTGATGGCAACCATGTTGGTTTTGATGGCAGCCATGTTGGTTTTGATGGTAACGATATTTTCCCCCTATTTTTCATGTTGTTGTGGTAAAACACTCAGACCAAAAGCAACATGGGAAGGAAGGATTTATTTCATCTTATACTTCCAGGACTCACAGTCCATCATTGTAGGAAGTCGGAGTAGAACCTCAAGGCAGGAGCTTGGAGCAGAAACCATCAAGAAACACTGCTTACTGGTTCAGATTCACATTTGGGTACCTTTGTTACACAGCTCAGACTCAGCTGCCTAGGGATAGAATAGCTCACAGTGGGATAAACCCTCCCATATCAATTTAATCAGGAAAATGACCCACAGACCTGCCCACAGGCCAGTCTGATGGAGGTGATTCCTCAGGTGAATTTTCCACTTCCTAGGTGTGCCAACTTGACAGCAAGATTAGACATCACAGCATTGTTGGTTTTGTTGTTGATGATGGTATTGATGATGATGGCATTGGCAATGGTGTTGATATTGATATTAATTATGTTGGCATCATATTCACAGTGAGGCTGTCCTTGGGGGGTTTGCTGTTACTGGTGTTGATAGTGGTGGTGTTGGAGTGTCGTCACAGAAGTAGGTGAGAGAACAGGAGCCTGATACTGATGGGTGGTTGCACTGGAAGGGATAAGGAAAAGGGACATGCTGTCTATGAACAGGGCCAGTCTTTTGTGTCTCCCTGCCGCTCAACTCCCAGGATCCAGTGCAATGCTGAGCCTCTGGCAGGAGCCCAGTGAGAGCTGGACATGAGGAAACAGAACAGGTGACACATGGATCTTACCTTCCGGATCATCTGTAGAGGAAAGGGGGGGGAGACAGAGACAGAGAGACAGAGTAGGAGACAGAACAGGGACACAGAGATAGACACACAGAGACAGAAAGAGGGAAGGAGAAACAGACAGATGGACACAGATTATTGTGTAGATTATACAAACACAGGAAAATTAATGTCATCTTCACCCATCCATCCATCCATTTTCCATCCACTTCTCCATCCATACACCCATCAATCCATCCATCCATCCATTCATCCATCCATCCATCCATCCGTCCGTCCGTCTATCTATCCCACACACATTTATCCACTTGCACATATCCAATTTCTTCCTCTCTTGAAATTACATTCTCACCAGGTCCAGGCCTGGGCTGGCTTTGAGGACACAGTGGATTTCAGCACCTTTAAGAACCAAACTTGGCCCAGAGGACCCTGTGGCATGTTGTTGACTATAAGAACATTTTTTTTGAATAAATGAATCAACTGATAAAGGGTATAGATGAATTTGGAAGCCACACCATCAAGAGTCTGTGGTCTTGGACCTCTTGGCACTTTGAGTCTGTCTGTGGTTCCTTGGCAGAGCTGGCCTTTGCCTGGCTTCTTAGGGACAGAGTCAGTGTCAGAGCCTTAACCAAAAGGCCTGTGTCCTAAGGAGACCTAGGTTCCTGTTGAGGCTACTCGTTAGCTGAGGCCTGCAGTAACAGCCGTGTCTGAAGGTGTCATAAAGGGGTTGCCAGCCAGGTGGACACTTGTCAGATCCTCTTTGGTCTCTCCTTCCTGTTTTCCTGGTCTCTCTCCACCACAACATCAATGCTTCATGAAAGATGCTGATTCCCCCCTCCCTTATAGCAAGTGCTCTTTCCTCATTTCTCAGTGGAGACCGATTCTGGAAGAATGGTTTGTGAACACAGAAACACCGCACTGCGGCTTCAGGGATGGGCAACAAATTTCTACCTGACCACAGACATCCCCTCTGCTTGAGGACCAGACCGGAAACATTTGGAGCATGCACCACTGTCTGCCTCCACCTGGCAGGCTCTCTACAGTGCATTCAGCAGCCGGCTCTGTGCCATGCCCCTCAAAGTGGTTTTGGCATCCTTAGTAAGTTGGAGGTCTGAGGTCTCTCTTCTGTAGCTGGGTCAGGGTTGGGGGATTCCTAGCACAGAGCCTGTACCTTAAGATCTGCTAAGCATGGTCCTTGAATCTAATCTGCTGGCTCCGGTTTACCCCAGCTGTGTTCGGCTCCAGCCACTATGTTCTGGGTAGCTGCTCCTCTGGAACCTCCTCCCCATATCTGGATAAGAATTCGGTTTTTGTGAAGAGCACATGACCCTTAGCCTCTGACTTTTTCTGACCTCCATACAAGCATTCGTGGAAGTTATGTAGTGAGAAATGCACTCAGCATTAAGATGCTGGGCTTTCTCCTCCCTTCCCCTCCTCCCTTCCCCTCCATCCCTCTGTCCGTCCTTCCATCTTTCATACTGTTGGTCTTTCTTCCTCTCTCTTTTCCCTTCTTAGCTTCATTCCTTCATCTTTCCCTTCCCCTCCCTCTTCCTCTCTCTCCTCCCCCCTCTGTTCCTCCTCCAATCTTTCTAGTCATATTATTCTTCTTAGTGTCATTGTTTTTAGAAAGCATTTAGACTCACAGAAAGCCTGATGTCCCCAGTGTCCCCTCTTCTGTCAGCTGAGAACCATGCTCCATGGTGGCACGGTGAGACTAAGCATTCATTTCCCACCCATTGTCCCACCCATCTATGACACCAGCACAACTCCTGGGCTCCTGGTCATGGGTTCTCGGAGTCTCTGAGCCCCATGTTGGCACTTAGAAGATGCTGCTCCTGCATTTACCTGCAGGTCCCCTATGTGGGATCCAGAACCTCTGTACCTGCTTAGATGAGGTTCCCGCTACTTTCTGGTGAGTTTCCTTGGAAACAGGGAAGCCACACTCATATCACAGGTACCCGCTGGAGTTTGACTCTCCCAAGCTAAGGATGACCAATACCCAGTGTCCTGGGTTCTCAGTTTCCTGTTGTCCAAACTGAGCACGGAGCCCTTCTCATTCCAAAGTTGCTTGGGGGCTGACACAATCCTGACAGGAATGAGACTCATCATGGGAAAAACCCTGGGCCTGTCTGTGAGGGACTTTTTGTTTTTATGTTAAGTTGATCGAAGTAGCAAGACCCACTGTCACTGTGGGTGGCACCATCCTCTGGGCTGGGAACCCAGACTGAACAAAAACTAAAATGTAAGCTGAGCACCAGCATCCATCTCTCTTAGCTCCCTGACTGTGGGTGCCACGTGACCAGATAGATGCCTTATGCTCCTGTCACTGAGTCTTCCCTTGTGATGGACCTCCTCTCTTCCCTCCCTCCTCCCTCCCACTCCCTCCTCTCTCCTACTTCCTCCTCCCTCACACTCCCCTCCTCCTTCCTGTCCCTCCTTCCCCTCCTCAAACTGCAAGTCGAAACACCTCCCTCTCCTGAAAGCTACTTCTGTTAAGTCACATCGGCTTATAAATGAACTAATGGAGACAGTTACAATGGGACCTGAGAAGACTTTCTGTCCTTTCTGACATATCAGGCCTGTCAGATGTAATCACACATACTCATATGCACTCATAGACCTATACTGCATGTGTATAATACTCACAGGCACACACACACACTCATAGACATGCATACATACACAATCATAGCTATACATACATACATACATACATACATACATACATACTTACATGCACGCATATACACAACTCCTTTTCTCTCTTCTTTAGTCCCAGTTTTTAGCCAGAGCTGTCATTCCAGGCCAAGGTCCACCCACTGGGGCTCACAGGCTATCCTGATAACAAAGGGAGGCACACATTCATGGCTGAAAATCTTTTTTACTTTCTTTTTTAACTTGACCAACCATAGATAAGTCAGGACAGCAAAGAAGCCCAGACTGCCTTGGGAAAGGGCACCTTCTCAATGTCACAGGATCATTTGTAGGAGGGTGGATTGTTAGGAAGCCAGACTTTCACAACCGGTGACCATGCAGGTTTCTTAGTTATCTCTGCTCTGAATCAGATGCCTTCTAGAAGCTTCTCTATGAACAGGAGCCTGTGACACTGTGGCTCATTTGTAAGATGCCTTGGCTTGCAGACCAGAGAGAGGCAGAGCCACAGTTTTCCCAAGGAAGTCAACCTCGCTGAAAGGCACAGAGACTCACTCAAGGCTCTGCAGAGCTCAGTGGAGGGGACACCACAGCTGGAAAGAGCTCAGAGCTAGCTCAAGGGCTGACATTTATGGCATTTTGGCTTTATGGCTGGCTCTGAGCTAAGAGTATGGGGTGTTTTCTCCACACCAGTGAGGCACACAAACCCAACAACTGCTCTGAGACCCTGTAACCTAGGGGTGTCAGCCTAGAGAATATACTTCTTTAAAAGAAAATTATATTACATTTACTAAAACATGTGGCTTGTTTTATGTGCATTTGTGTGTGTGCTTACATGTGTCATGGTGTGTTTGTGTGTGTGTGTGTGTGCCTTGGTGTGTATGTGTGTGTATGCCTTGGTGTATATGTGTGTGTATGCCTTGTTGTGTGTGTGTGTCATGGTGTGCCTTGTTGTGTGTATGTATATATCATAGTGTGTGTGTCTTGTTGTGTGTGTGTATGTACCATTGTGTGTATATTGTTGTGTGTGTGTATGTACCATTGTGTGTGCCTTGCTGTGTGTGTATGTGCCATTGTGTGTGCCTTGTTGTGTGTATATGTACCATTGTGTGTGTGTATGTACCAGTGTATGTACCTTGTTGTGTGTGTGTATGTACCATTGTGTGTGCCTTGTTGTGTGTGTGTATGTACCATTGTGTGTGCCTTGTTTTATGTGTATGTGTGCCCTGTTGTATATGTACATACCATGGTGTGTGAGTGTGTGTGAGCCTATATTTATGTGTGTGTATGTACATGCCGTGATGTGTGTATGTGTGTGTATATTTGTATATGTGTGTATGTATGTGTATATGTGTATGTGTAACTTCTTGGAGTCATCTCTTTTATTCCACTATTTGAGTCCCAGGGATCACAGCCGTCATGGGTGTACCTCACACACTGAATCCTCCTGCTGGTCTTCATGGTTCCCTAATCCATTGCTCCTTCATGGGACACATCTGGCTTGAGTGAAGTCCCACAGCCTCTGTTGGGCACCTGTAGATATTTTCTAGGATTTGAAGCATTTAGAGAGACCATTCTTAATAAAGGGATGTCTTCCAAATCACCTTTTCTTCAGAGGGGAGGGGATAATTGTCATGGTTACTCAGTAAGGTAGCTGCAGGTGTGGCCTCCAACATCAAGAAGGAATCTAAAACTATTTCCATTGACATCTAGTGGGTTAAAATGTTTCTAGATTATTCTTCCAGATACTTCTGCTCTGAGTGATGCACAGAGAGGAGTCCAAACTTTCTGTGTAGGGGAACAAGAAGCAGATGTACCTATTTAACTTCCCAACTCCAGCCCCCACATTGGTGTGGGACCAGGACCTTGGGAGCCCTGAGCCTTTCCTCTACTTCCCTAACCCAAGAGCTGAAGTTCTTCTATCCATTGAGGGCCCCGTGGGAGTTGGGCCATGTGAATAGGGTTAGAAGGTCTAAAGCAAGGGGTTTCCGCCTGTGGGGCATGACCTGTGTGTGTGTATGTGTGTGTGTGTGTGTGTGTGTGTGTGTGTGAGAGAGAGAGAGAGAGAGAGAGAGAGAGAGAGAGAGAGAACGACCCTCTCACAGGAGTCACATATCAGATGTTCTGCACATCAGATATTTATGTTATGATTTCATAGCAGTAGCAAAATTACAGTTATGATGTAACAACAAAGTGATTTTATGGCTGTGGGGTGGGGACACCAGGACGTAAGGAGCTGTATTAAAGGGTTGCAGCATTAGGAAGGCTAGTCTACAGTGCAGGAGGCACTATGCAGCGCCCGGGCTCCTCTTCCCTGCTATAACCTGTTTCTCCATGAAACTGCCAGGCTGTCTCTTGTGCCCTGAGGGCCTTTGGGGGCATCTCTTAACTGGGGCCGTATGACTAAGGTGTGTTGCATGTTCTTGGGTGCATCCCTGTTGGCCATTTTCTTGCCATGCATGTCCCTGGGAAAAAATCTCCTTGGTTACCCAGCAACCACATCAGCCTCAAGCAGATTTAGCCAAACCTAGAGAAGTCTGCACTCCCATGAGTACCTGTGACTTTTGGCTGAGGGTTCATTTTAGCCCTGCTGGTGGGTGAGGGCACATACGGTGGGCAAGAGCTTACATGCATCTTAAATCTCACTCTTTCGCCTTTTTCACCTGGAAGGTGCTATTTTCTCGATCACATTTGTTCTGTGCCCACACAACACATATGAAGCAGGAGGCTGAAAACAGGTGATGACTTTGGCCTAGGAGTTTGGGGGACGGAGACCTGAGAGCAGAGCCCTTGCATGGACATCTCTGGGGGTGTCTCAGGACATCGAGGGTGGGCCCAGAATGATTGTGACGAGTCTAACCTGTGTGGGAGGTAGTCTCCCTAAAGGAGCTAGCCTGGGCATCCTTGGCTGTTTGTTTTTAGAGAGACCCTGAATGGCTGTCCTAACTGTTCTAGGATCCTTATTGACTGAGCCTCTAGGTCAGCCCTGGGCTGTTGGAAAAGAATGAACACTTAGGGGAGACTTGTGACTGACTGATACTTGCCTGCCGGAGATTTGGTGAGAAGCCGACCCACCCTTCGCATGAGCCCTACCATCTGAGTCCATTAAGCACAGAATGTGGCTCTCAGAGGCCCAGCCCTCTCCCTGGGTGGCCTGGGAATCCTGGTGGGCAGACCCTCCCCCAGGCCACCCACATCTGGGGGTAGGTGAGGGGGAGGATGCAGCCGACTCAGCTGCCTGAGGATGGGGTACTTGTCACAGTGGCTCTGCTATAGAAGCAGGGTGCCCACCCTTCATTCCAGAACCCTCTGCTGCGGCAGAATGGTTACCCCCTATTCCTTTGCCTTCCGGACAACAGGGGAACACGTCTCCGGCCAACCTAGTGTTTCTTCAAGCTCAAGCAGGCTGAAAGATGAAGGTTCTCCTCCTACCAGAGGTCCTGAGAACTCATGTTCTTAGACCCGAGGAATGGGAAGGGGTTTGCCTGGTTGGAGGTAGGACATGGGTAGTGTGTGTGAGGGTCCAGGATTCCTATGGGATGTGTTCTGTGGGGGCTGGGGGCAGATGGAGGCTGGTCTGTGCATTTGGTCCTGGGACACCACAGGCAAACGAGGTGAAGCTGCTATTCACTCGTTCTTGCTAATTGCTTCTCAGTGTCAGGACGGCACCTTAACCACACGGACTTTTGTTAGTTTTACCTTAATTGAGCTGTTGAAGAAAAATAAGCTACCTCTTGCTCTGTGCGTGCCTATGGGGGTGCAGCATGTGTGTCTTTAGGAACGTGTGCTCACGCTATGAGAGCTAAAGTCGCCACCTGAGTTGCTCCTTGAGTACCATCCTGCTGTTCCCAAGCTCACCAATTAGGCTCAGTTGGCCAAGGAGCCCTGGTGAGCGTTACAAGCATGCCCCACCCCACGTGACTTTCTTGTGTGGATTCTAGAGCTCCAGTTCTCTTCCGCTCATCACTGCTTACTGACTGGATTCTCCCCTGATCCTCTTCTGTCTTCTGTCAGACACAGATTGCAGTCAGGAGCCCAGGCCAGGGGTCCAGTCACCCATGGTCCCATCTCTGCAGCTGCTGCCCATCTAGTGTGCCACCTCAAGGAGCCTGGCTCCTTTCCCTCCTTATGTTTATCCACTCACTGACCATCTGAGTTGTCTCATCCTTCCCCTACACACACACACACACACACACACACAGTGAGAGAAAGACGCAGAGACACACACACAGAGACAAACACAGACACATGCAGGCATACCAGTGCACACACAGAAGATTTATACATGCACATACATGCACATGCACACATACACAGACACACATACAGACACGCACATGTACACATACATGTGCACACACAATATATGTATATATGTGTATACACACACATGCACACAAGCATAAATGTTCTTACACATACAGATACACACAGGCATACACACACAGAGGCATATATACTCACACACACATTTTATACATGCACATATACCAACACACCTACTTAATGTAAATGTCACCTAAGCCACATCTCCCATGTTTCTATGATTGTAGAGCAAACAGAGGGTCCATGTACCATGTTTATATGGGCTGATGGAATCTGTGGCCTACTATCTGGTGTAGCAGTATACCTGCACTCAATCTACACACCTGAATGCACACACACCAATCTTCATATGCACAGTTGTTTAAATGCACATGTGTGTGCATGCATTCACAGCCTGTACACACATATACACCACCCACACAGTATTTGCAGAAGGTACAGTCAACTCCAGAGTGTAGGCCACAGATCCCATAGTGTGTGCACCCACTGTTTGCTCTTGTCTCATAGGAGCACTGGAAATATAGCTTAGGTGGCATCTACATTAAAATATTTGCAGTCAAATCTGGTGATATAGACCTGCTGTCCAGGATACCTGGAAGGCTGAAGCAGGAAGGTGGCAAGTTCAAGGCCAGCCTCGGCGAGAGCAGCTCTAAAAGTAAAAAGCAAAGAAAGAGCCAGGGATCTGACTCGAGGCCCAGAAGGAAAAAAAAACACCATTTATTCACACTGCAGAAAGGAAAGGGGTCTGGTGTGTGGGTGACACCAGAGGGATGTGGGGGTGACCCAGAAAGAAAGGGGAGGCTCTCGGCTTCTTTCTGAATAATGGTAGACTCAGTTTGTTACAGAGCCAGAATTATTTCGGGTAACATTAAAATGGACATTTTTGAATGATGCTTGGAGGCTGGAGAGATGGCGCAGAAGTTACGAGCACTAGCCACTCTTGCAGAGGACCAGGGTTCAATTCCCAGCACCAGCATGGTAGCTCTGTAACTTCAGTTCTGGTCTCCTCCAGATCTGGGCATGCTTGTAGTCTGCAGACACACATGAAGAAAACCACGAGCATATGCATTAAATTAAGTAATTTCTAATAAGTTGCCGTGTATTGGCACACACAGACATTTTATTCACTCGGACGAGAGAATTCCAACTGTGTCACAATATGGAGTCTAGGAGCTACAGAGCCACACTCCCTGGATCGAACCTCCCAACATGGTCAACCATTTTGAATTGTGTCTCCGTCTCTGTGCTTTAGAGAGAAACAAACACAGAGATTTAAAATGCCCCTTTGAGCTGAAAGTCACAGCAATACCGACCCCCTACATCTTCGGTTCCACTGAGGACGCCCCAGCAAAAGCTGGAAAGGCTCTTCCCTGAGGATGCTGCCCCCTCCAGCTCCCACAAATCCTGGCATTCCTTTGTTTAAAACAAAGCAAAACAAACTGTGGTTTTTCTCAAAATGACAAACCAACACGCAGAATCCGAGACTCCTCAAACAGGGCCCAGCCATAAACCTTCCTCACCCAACGAGCAGATTTTATGGAGACCCCAGTAAAACCCTCGACAGCCATAAATAAATCCCAGCCTGCCCTTGCCCACAGCTGTGCCTTGGGACTCGAACCCCTGGAGGCAGAGGGCAGCAGAGGACAAAGCGCTTCTGGAAGGAACCAGCGGACAGAAGCTTCGGGGGCAGAAGTGGGGACCCACACAGGTTCCCACGGGTCTACCTCATACAGGAACGTAGAATAAGCACCGTGTAGCTGGCAGGTGACAGTAGTGAACAGAACCTTGTGGCCTGAAACTCACCCCAGCTCTGCCACACACGCTGGCCATGGTAAGGGTGCCACCTCGCCCTGTGGAACTTCACAGCCTTTGTCAACATCGGATGTGACTTCTCCCATTCAGCTCTCTCTGGGGATGTTTGTGGAGACAAGAGGGAAAAGTAGAAAGAAGGGCCGGAAAGATGCTTCGCAGTCTGAGGGTGCTCGTGGCCAAGTCCGGCAACCTCCGTCGAATCCCTAGGATCTTCACGATGGAAGGACAGATCTGACTCCAGAGAGTTGTTCTCTGACCTGTGTGCCATGGCCCATGAGTGTTCCTGCCCCCTCCTAAGAAGTAAATAAGTGTGAGAAAACACTTCACAGGATAGTTAAGCCCCAGGACATGTGATAACTGCAGTCAGGGATGGAAATCACCATTTTCCTCCATGGCTGTTCATCCACCTCTGTCCCCTCTGAGTATCCAAGAGCCATGTGTCCCAGGACATGTGAGAGGCACACTGAGCACCTCTCCTGTGCCTGACAGGTAGCAGCTTCCTCTGCAGGTGGCCCTGATGTCCCCTCTTCCAGACATTTTACAGTGACCAATGATACATCCAGAATGGAGTGGGCTCCTGGCCCAGAAGGACATGGAGCACATAGCAATTAAAAACCCTATCTTGCACACACACACACACACACACACACACACACACACACATCTCATAACCCCCTCTCTCACACACACCTCTCACAATACACATACCTACCTCTTCCTCACACAAATACATACACACCTCTCCTTCACACACACACACACACACACACACACACACACACACAAACCTCTCTTTCTCTCTTATACATGCCCTTTCTCTGATGCATACCCCTCTCTCTCTCACACACATACCACTCTCTCACACAGACACACACACACACACACACACATCTCTATCTCTCTCTCTCTCACACATACACACACATCTCTCTCTCTCTCAAACACACACACATCTCTCTCTCTCTCATACACACACACACAACCCTCTCATGCATACCCCCTCTCTCTCATACACACACCCTTCTCTCACACAGACACACCTTTCTCTCTCTCTCTCTCTCTTTCTCTCTCTCTCTCTCTCTCACACACACACACACACACACACCTCTCTCTCTCACTCCCTCTCTCATGCACACCCCTCTCTCACACACACACCTCACTCCCCCCTCACACACACACCTTGCTTTCACACACACCTCTCTCTCTCTCTCATACACACACACACCTCTCTCTCTCACATACACACACCTCACTCACCTCTCTCTGTGTCTCTCTGTCTCTGTCTCTGTCTCTCTCTCACACACACACACACATCTCTCTCTCTCTCTCTCTCTCTCTCTCTCTCTCTCTCTCTCTCTCTCTCACACACACACACACACACACACACACTTTTTGAGTAACCAAAAAGAAATTCTTAAGGTAAGAGCTGTGTCTTGTCCTGTTTGACGTAACTCTGAGTGAGTCACTCCATTTTATAGCTCCCCAGAAACGTAACTCTGTTCTGCAGAGCATTTTACCGGAGTAACCTCCTCTCCATCTTTTCTGGAACTGAGGGGTCAGGCTCCTGGAGAGGTACATGCTCTGAGTCTTAGCGGGAAGACTCATGTTTAACCGTGGAATTGCCAGAGTCAAGGCCACAGACACAGCCCACTGCACCGACAGTTGCCTGACTGCGGCTCTGCCCTGCGGGATGCTCCGGCCTCATGCTTGGCAGGCAGCCTGTTGTGCAGTCCCTGGCACCAGCCCTGCAGGATGCCAGTCTCCACATCACCCCAAGGCTCCAGGCGGTCAGATATGGAGAAAACAGGAAGAACTTTGAGCACAAACTCAGTGACAATTATCTTGTCACATCGTGAGCCACAGACTCACAAAAGCCTCTGTTTACGGATCAGAGCCGGCTGTGGGGAGAATTCCAAGTAGCCTTCTGGGCACATGCCATAGATAAATCTGTCTAGTGCCCAGCACGAGCCAAATGGAAGCGCCTGAGGCTCTGTCCACTGAGCTCTGCTCTGGGCTGGCTTTCCCCCTTGAAGAAGGAAGAGAGATAGGGTTGAGGAGGAGGAAGAAGGGTGAGACAGTCTCTGTGCCCAGATTGCCTTAGCTACCCTCACTCTGCCATGTTTTAAAACAGCCCACAAATGTTAGTTGAGAACTCCCCACATGCCCAGGACTTCGAGCATCTAGGAAAACAACCAGGACAGAGGACAATTAGCTCTTGAAGCTCACACCTGTCTGGGGCTGAGAGCTAGAAACTAAGCCAATAATCAGTTAAGTAGAGGAGCATGTGGTATGTGCCTGTCAGAGATAGAGGCAGGAGGATCAGGAGTTCAAGGTCATCCTTGGCTGCTTGGTAAGTTTTAGGTCAGCCTGGGCTATGAGTCCCTGCATCAGGAAACAAAAAGAAAAGTCACCCTTTTTTACTTATTTATGAAGAAGGTTCAGAAAATACCAATTGTTCTGCAGGTAGGACTCTGGCTATTGATCAGTAAGCCAGGCAGAGTCAAAGGCTCTGAGCCCTGAGAGTGACCAGGGCACTCTGGCTCCCATTTCTGCTCATCACCCTGGGTGCTGCACCTGCCTGCTGCAATGAATCTTGGTTGACAGTTTTCTACAGGCTCCTCATCTGTGCCCCCACCCCCCCACACACACACAAGAGGAAAGGAACACGATACAGACAGACACAGGACCCCAATTATAAATTGCTCCTAGTGCAAGTCTCACTTACACTGATTGCTATTAATGACTGAATATTGAATGCTATTCATGATGGTGATATCGGGAGGGGGTGTGTGAGGTGATCTAGGAGGAGCTAGAGGCAGGAAGTGTGGAGAGCTGGGCTTGATCAAAGCACACTGTATACACATATGCATTTCTCAAAGAGTAAAAA
This sequence comes from Micromys minutus, assembly GCF_963924665.1. Taxonomy (NCBI): domain Eukaryota; kingdom Metazoa; phylum Chordata; class Mammalia; order Rodentia; family Muridae; genus Micromys; species Micromys minutus. The sequence goes on from NC_137959.1 coordinate 43,018,145, forward strand.
AAAAGTATTTCAGATGCATTGGATTCATCCCTCCGTAGACAAGATTGTTCAGATGCAATAACCAGAATCTTCCAGAACCTTCCAGAAGCCAATGGAGAGCTGGACAGTGTTTGCTCTTACCTAGATAGTCTTGCAACCTGGAAGGATCCTAAATGTTGAGAAATTATCTCTTCAGACAGAGGTAGAAACTTTGGACAGAGACACTGGCTGTGGTTGCGGGTGGACTACGGGTGGTGCCGTTGGACGGCACGTAGAACCCTGGTCAGCATAGGAAATCGAATGCTGCGTGTTTGTAACCACAGCTTTTAAATTCATGCTATAATATACTGAAGCCAGACCAAATTTGACACTTAAGATGAATGCAAATATCTCAATTTCTATCTTACTAGGTTTCCTTTTTGTAAAGTGTGTGCGACTGTGGAGGCCAGCGGGCAGCCTGTGTAGGTTCCACGTGGACCATCCTCAGGCTTTTTACTTCAGTCACATCTTTCTTTTTCTTGAAACTGGCCTGTGACTCATAAGGTGGGCTATCTTGACTCGTTAGAAAGGCCCAGGCAGGGATCCCCTGTCTCTGTCTCCCCAGTGATGGGATCAAAAGCAGAGAACATACACAGTCATACACACACACAGTTACATGGTCACATACACATACAGGCACACAGTCACACTTACCCAGTTACAGTCACATAGACAACAGAATCACACACATACAGTATCTTTCTTTCACCCACACATAGTCACACAGTCTCACACGCACACACACACAGTCATAGTAACACATGCAGTCTCTCTTGCACAGACATAGTCTCTCTCACACAGAGACACAGTCACAGTAACACACAGTCTCTCTCTCTCTCACACACACAGTCACACTCAGAGAATTCAGAGAATGGTAGACAAACCTGTGGTAGGTTGATTGACAGCTGCAGCCTGGCAACACAAACTAGGCTCTGAGAATGTGCTTAGGTTCCGGTCCCTGGAGACCTCACCAGCTCATCAGTCCACCCTCGCCTCTCTCTCTTTATACAAGACTATGTCACTGGGGCGTTAGTGACCCTGGGGCCTTCCTGTGCCTCTGAGAGGGACGGACCCTCACTCCAGAGTTGTGGGTTCAGTCCTCCATGCTGTGGGAATGGACCCCAGCAAAGGTGAATCGTGCAGAACCCGGAGCATGTACCAGTCAGATCAGCATCGACTAGGAAACAGAAACAAGGGACATGTTGGGGTCAGTTCCCCAAAAGGAGCCATGTGAGCTAGGTTTGGTTCCAATTAATGTTAGGAACTTTTTTTTCCTTCTCTTGGCCTCCACAAAGGTAGAATTGCCTCCGACTGGCATTTCCTGTAATTGGCCCTGATGGTCACCCAACCCTCTGGGCTGAGATCGACACCCTGAGTGCTGCTGATTTCGGTGAAATTGAACAGCTTTCCTGAGACCGCAAACCAGCTGCGAAGAGACCACTCGGACAGCCGTGGGTGGGGGTGGTGCAGATGGACCGAATGGAGACGTCACTGTGTTCTGAATCAGAAGCCAGTGCAAACGAGCCCTGGTGTTCTGAACCACAAAGCATTGCCCAGGGCTCTGGAAAGGTACTGCATCGAGATGCCCAACAGACGGCTGCACCTGCCCCCACGAACTCCATGTCCCCACCTCTGAGTCAACCAAGAAGTAGTTGGCTGTCACCCAGGCCACTGTGTGCCCTAAGGTTGACGATGCCTGACATGCACAGAGAATGGGATGTGCCGAGCAAAAACCCTTAGAATAACCGGTGCATCTGTGTGAACTCACTGGTCGTGAGGTGATAAGGGAACAAGCTGCTATAGGCATGGGGATGAAGCACAGACAGATGCCAGAGCCCTCCATAGGCAAAGAAGATGTCTAGCCAAAACAAGTGCCAGGAGATCCCAGGGTACTCAGACTGTCTACCCAGTGTCCTACAGAGAATGCTGGGTAATGGGGGTTGAGATAGCTCAGTGTTGGAGTGGAGCAGGGACCTGTGTGCAGTGGCCTTGAGGGCTTTCACAGGGGACACATGCAGGCTTGAGTAGAGGTCCTGGACTTCTGACAAAAGTGGCTGAGAAGAGAAGGCTGGGTTGGGAGTGGTTTGGAAGCTGTGAGGATAAAACCAACTAAGAAATGAGGCAGCAGAGATGCATGCTAAGGCGAATACAATGGGGTTTCCTCCACAGACATCTTTGTTCCCTATGCTGTGCATCTACTACAGAGCCAGCCTAGCACAGATCCAGTAGGCCATGGATCCAACCCACTACAGATCCAGTTTGCCCCAAAGCCTGCCCATCCTTTCAACCTTACTTTTCCCCTGCTTGGCCAATGAAAGTCCAGGAGATCTGGGGCAAGGGCACTCCGTTCACCCGGAAGCGTTCCCTTCAAGGTCATGAGGCTGATAAACTGAGGCCACTGCTCCTTTCCTAGTGACCACTGCTACAGGACATTCCTTCTGGATCCTTCTAACCTCTTTTTCCTCATCACCTCTGGCCTCAGAGTGGCAGCAGCTCTAGGGATGCTGTCTTGCCCCCTTCTTTCCCCTGGTGCCCTTCACACCCTACTTACACACTGTTATTATGGTAAATAGCCTCTGAAGTTCTTCCTTATGCTGCCTGAGACAGTAACTAGTCTTTAGATGTCCTAGGTATTTCTAGAAGTGTGAGCCAGACACACCAGAAAACTGAGGTCAGACTTCTATTCTCACAAAGCCACAAAGCCAAGCACACGCAGAGAATTTCAGCAACTACAAAGTCCTGGACCCTCTGGAGAAGCACGTGAGCCTAATGATGCTCAGGAGAGCTTGTGGGTCATAAAATAGTCGTCCCATGTAAGAGATGAAGTTCTTTCATTAACAGAGATACAGCATGTTCACTGGGGTAGGGGGTATTCAGCGGATGATGGATTCACTATATTCTGGGATATGTCAGAATTATAGACCTCAGAGACCCTCACGTCTGGTTATCCCTTGCTTAACCCCCAGGTATTTCCCTGCTCTGTCTTTACCCACCCATCCACAATTTATTGGTCTCTGTGTTGTATGCAGATTACACCATAAGGAGAGCCCACACCCAGCACAGTTAGGAGCTCTTTGTTCTCACCCTACAACTTTGCAGTGTTTCAGAGCAAACCCAACCTGTCTTTACCTCGTGCCTTAAACAGCATCCAATGTACAGTCATAGGTAAAAGCATCACCGCTGGCGGCCACAAATTCCATCGCACGGCATAAAAGCATTCATTTGCTTGCCTTTTGGATTAAATTTCTAAACGGGTCAAACATTTACAGAAATGGCCCAAACTGTACAAATAAACCTCATGTCTCATGAGGAAGGCAGTTTACATTACTTCAGGTCAGATGAACACAGAGCCACAGCCCTGACTTTGAAAACCACTTCACCCAGTATATGTAGGAGTTTTGGGTACCGCCTGGAATCCTTCAGTTTCATCAAAGGGCCTGGGACAGGCGTGGCGACCCTATAAACCCATGCACAGTTTCCATGCCAGCTGGGTGGCTCTTGACCCCAACAAGTCAAACAAACGGGGTGTCACAAGGACTGCCTTGTGTGATGAGCTTTTGATGGGTCTACCATTCTGCCTCAGAGTCCACCTGTCTCTGTCATTGTGTAGGCTGTGTGGCTTGTGGGGGCAGAAGTGGCTGGTCCCCGGCTCTCAGGACAGTGCTGGTCTATCATTAATCCTTGTTGCTTAGATGGAGTCTGACCTGCCTGGTGTGGGTTTAACTGTGTAAGGTGCATATTACTTAACTTTTCTCAAAGCTGTGACTATATACCTGACAAGGCAAATTAAGGGAGTTGATTTTGGCTCACAGCTTGGGGGGAATCACAGTCCATCATGGTGGGGATGGCATGGTGGCAGGTGGCCCCATGACCCTGATGGGATTCCTAACATTCGGGTGTAACAGAAAGCCAAAGGGACCAGAAGCCCACTTCAAATGACCCACTTTCTCTAGCAAGGCTGTGGCTGCCTGAAGATTTCACAGCCTTCCAAAATAGTGCCACTAGCTGGGTTCCAAGTGTGTCAACCAGGAGCAGTGGGAATATACATCACACTCAAGTCATAACAGGGTGTGAATTATAGTAGAACCCAAACTCAGTGGGATGGCAACTCTAGAGATCAGTGAGACACAGGTAATGGACCAAAGACACAAGCCATGGAGACACAGGGTAGAGGGTGTGAACAAGGAATGAACCTGCTGTAGGGGACTTACAGCTAGGGAAAGTGGTGTAGACTTGGGTGTGGACACTAGTTCTAGGGTATAAGGTGTAGGGGATCTAGTAAAGAAGGTGTGGACCTAGAATAAAGGGGTAGAGCTAGGGTGGAGAGATTAGACAGAGTATATCAGTGATGGGGGTTTAGAGACAGGGTATGGGGTTAGATATAGAGTAGAGGATATTGCCTTTTATGGGGGGGTTCTAGGGAGGGTAGAGGGGACAGACACAGGGTACAGAATGTTTGAAGGGTAGGGGGTAAATCTAGGGTAGGTGGTGGTGACCTCTTAAGTAGAGGGTGTAAGCTAGGGTAGATATTTTAGACCTAGGTTACAGGGGTTTAGACATAGAGTAGGGGTACAGACAGAGTAGAGCATGTTGACTTAAATGTACAGGGGTATAAACCTAGGGTAGGTTTTATGGACCTACGGTAGAGAGTGTAGACTTAGGGTAGAAGTTGTTTACAGGTGACGAAGACACATACTTGAACATATATACCGTGGGTAGAGTGTGCATGTCCAGTGTGTGATATGTAGAACTAGTACAGAGGGATGAACCTAAGGTCTGAACTAGAGACTTAGTTAGGGAGTGCTATCCTATAATATGAGGGTGTCTTAGTAAGGGTTTACTGCTGTGATCAGACACCATGACCAAGGCAACTCTTAGAAGGATAACATTTAATTGGGGCTGGCTTACAGATTACAGGTTGAGAGATTCAGTCCATTATCATCAAGGTGGGAACATGGCAACATCCAGACAGGTACGGTACAGGAGAAGCTGAGAGCTCTATATATTTATCTCTAAGAGAAGACTTCCAGGAAACTAAGACTAGGGTATTAAAGCCCACAGCCACAGTAACACACCTATTCCAATAAGGCTACACCTCCTAACAGTGCCACTCCCTGGACCGAGCATATACAAACTATCACAGGGGGTTTTGATCTAGGGAATAGAATCCAGATCTAGAGTAGGAAGTATAGACACAAGTGGGTAGTGGAAGCAGAGAATAGACAGTGCATATCTAGACAGAATAGGTCTAGGATAGAGTATATACTTAGGCTAGAGGGCAAAAACTTAGGGTCAGTGGAGACTTCTAGAACAAATGCCTAGCAGTGTAGATCTACAGAAGAGGATATTATCGAATGTACAATGCTTAGGCCTAGGATAAGAGGTGTAGACCAAACACAGGGGATGTAGAAGTTGAAAATAGAATGTAGACTTAAGAACTCATATTGACCTAGGGTAGAATGTGTCAAACTAAGCTGGGGGTTTACATAAAGGGTAGGGCATGGAGACCTAGGGAAGAGGAGTTGTCCTAGTGTAGAGGTTATAGACCCAAGGTTGGGAATGTAGACCTATGGTATGTATGCAAATATAGGTAGGAATGTAGACCCAGTGGTGGGGTAGACATAGGAAAGTGCTGACATAAGGTGGGAGTTACAGACCCAGTATAGAAGTTCTAGACCACTGATAGGGTGTATAGAACTTGTGTAGGGTGTTTAAGTCTAGGGCAGGAGGTATAGACCTAGAGTATGGGTTGTAGACCTAGGGTAAAAGTTGTAGACTTAGGGTAGATGGTGTAGACCTAGGGCAGAAGTTTGACTTAGTTAGGTTTTAGGGAGAACTTGGGGAGAAAAGGGTCCATTTCATCTTACAATTTGTACTCCATCAACCAGGGAAGTCAGGACCAGAAGTCAAAGCAGGAACCTGGAGGCAGGAACTGAAGCAGGGCTCACACAGGAATGCAACTTACTGGCTTTGCTCCTTATGGCTTGCCCAGCCTGCTTTCTTAAAGCCCCCAGGATGGCACTGCTCACAGGGGGCGGGGCCTTTCCACATCCATCATTAATCAGGTTAATGGCCAAAGACTCGCCTACAGGGCTTCAGATGGAAGCATTTTCCAGCGAAGAGTCCTACCCTGGTTACCTTAGCGTATGTGAAGTCACTGGCCAGCACAATGACCCCTCGTCAACTCCCACACAAACATGTCGCTCTTAAACCACGATCTCGCATATTGTGATGTGCTTAATAGTCTTATTTCTCTTACTATCACAATATAAAACAAACACTTTCCCAACTAGAAATTCAAGAACTTTGAAAGTTCAGCCTCTTTAAAACATTCAAATTATCTCCATACTCTGATACTCTATACCATTTTCTCTAATACTCTAAGGTCTCTTTGAAATATCCAAGGTTTCTATAAAAATCCTAAGTCTCTGTAGAATTTAACAGTCTCTCTGGTATGAGATTCCTGTAATATCAACAATAAGCTATGTACTTTTTTTAACTCCAAAAGGGAAGAACTAGGACACTTGTACATTCACATTGAAGCAAAACCAAAATCCAGCGGTGTAAAAAGAGGCGTTGGACTTCCAGGACTGGTCATCTCTGAGCTCCAAAGTGTTTGAGTACATACCAGTCTCTATTCCAGTCTTGATGGTCATCCTGTCCTGGCATCTCCAAAAGGCTTGAGTCTCTGCTGCAACTGGGCTGCAGCTTCAATGAAAGCCTCTCTCAGCTGTCTTTAGGAACACTAATATTGTCACACCATTGATAAAGCTTCACTTCTTCCTGTGACCCCTCCCCCACCCCAATCCCATCCTGAGCCACACATTCACAAATGGTCTCTCGTGGGGACAAGTTTCAGCAGCTCTCTCTGACCCTCTCATGCTGTCAAGACCAGGACCACTTGAGCGACACACACACACACACACACACACACACACACACACACACACACACACGAGTTCTGGGTTCTGACTCCGAGGATTCCCAGAAGACTCTGCCTCAGCAATATCGGTCACTGTAAATCATTACAATTTTCTCAGCCCCAGCTGAACAGCATCAACTGTCCCAGTAAAGCAACTGGTTTTCTTCAGTTGCTCTGGTCTCTTTTTAATCACAGCAGATTCTGCAAACCCAGCTGACCAGAACCACAGAATCTTAGTTCAAAATATGAAGTGGCCCCAATAGAATTTCTATGGGACACTCAAACATCCCTTGGAACTTCATAAACTGGGCTTCCATCATCTGTCTCCTTGGCTCCCACGGCAGCTTGCTAAGTTCTCAATGCTCAGAGTTTAAATGCCACTATAATTGTCCCCAAAACACATGGTCTTGCCTGTCAACATAAGACCCCACAAACCTGCTTCCAATTTCTATTTAGGTTAGGGTTAATATTACTGTGATGACCAGAGACAACTTGGGGAGGAAAGAGTTCATTTGGAATACACATCCTGAACCACAGTTTACTGAGGAAAGCTAAGGAATGAACCTACACTCGGTGGGGCAAAGGCTCAACTTCATTCACCCAGCAGCTGCTCACCAGCTAATCCCAGCACCACCTTCTGCAACCAGGGAGGTGACAGGCGAGGCCCAAGGGTGTCTCTATCAACAACCGCCAGGTGACTGGTGTGCTTTCTTTAAGAGGTTGGCATGGGGGAAGCAGAAGGACCTCAGAGGGGCCCCCTAGCTGTGTGTAGCCAGCAGGAGTTTATGACACATATCCATGACTTTCCTGGTGTGGACTTGGGGAGTCAGGCCTTCCAAGTGTTAGGCCCTGGGTCTGAGGACCATTTGGGCTCTGGACTTCTCTGGATGCATGGGAGACTGGGAGGGACTTGAGCACCTGCTTCTGTGTCACTGATGAGCCCCAAGGTGTGCTTTGTTGAGTCCTCTTCCGAGAGGCCAAGAGTGACAAGGATGCCATACTCTTGTGTGGGCTCTGTAGCTACCAAGGAAAAATTGTCAGAGCCGAGCGACTTCACCTTGGTGGGCCTCGATGTTTCTCTGATAAACAGTCTGAACTCTACCCTCCCTGAGTCCTGCTCAAAGCCTCGTCCCCACACACTGTCCCCACCACCTGGGCCATAGGCCACCTGCCAAATAGCAGCCATCAGCATGTCCCTTAGGCCACCTGGAATCTTCTGGGCTGAGACGTGCTGACCCCTAACCCGGTTAATCACAACTGTCTGACCCTTCTGTACATTGCCCTCCAGGTTAACCCACAGGCCCAGGCTGACTCAGAGCGTGGGCTCCAACCACTTCCTCAGACTCTTGGCAGCCTGCTGACCTGAAGCTCCTTCGCACGACACTCCATGTTCCCCAGTCCCCTCCTGAAGACACACTCAGAGGACAGGAATCCAACTCCTTCACTCCATGACTTCTTGGGTGGTCCCAGGAGACTCATCATTTTGATGAGAACCACGGCCTCCTCATCCAGCATGGGGGGCAGAGCCAAGCGCTCATGGGTCATGGCGGCCAGGAGGAGGCAGGAAGGTACTCGGAGGACAGGGTTCACTGTCTGATGCTGTTACAGAAAGAGCGGCTCTTCCAGCCCAAGGTTTTGTATAAAAGCTCCGAATCTTCTGCAGAAGCCGAGCACAACTCGGTTTGCGTGGAGCATTAGTTTAGTTGGTCATCAGCTAACGAACTTGAACCAGGGACACAACTGAGGGGTAGAGTCCTGGATTCGATCCCCACAACAGAGCTTAAATAAGTAAATAAATCACTTGTAATTAGTGAGTCTGAATGCAAATAGGCAATGCCCCTCTCCCATCTGGCAACTCTGTTCTGATGGGGTCACAGGGAGGAGCAGGCCTTTGGAAGCTAGTCGGGCGCTCCTTCCTCTGCGGTTCCTTTATTTTTCAAATCAGATTGAACGACTCACTTGCTTCCTTTACGTCCTCAATCCCTACAACCTCAAGTTCATTTCCACATTAAGTTTGGGAAGCTGGGCAGAGTTTGGAAAGTCCCTCGGACGAACCAAGAAAATGAAGTTATGACATCAGGACATGGTGGTATGGTCCACACATGGAACGTGGGTTCCAGGAACTAGTCATCCCAGGACGCCAGGGAGGTGACACTAGAAGATTCCAGGGACCAGACTGAGACGTAGCCTCCGTCCCTGTCTGCAGCAGGCTTAAGAGCTTGGCGCAGCTGGAGAAATATTCAGAGCATCTTTGAGGTCATCTCAAAGGCATCTATGTGTTGTCCCTGAATGGGCAGCTAGGAGAAAGGAGATTTCGTGAGGAGGAGAAACAGCCCGGCTTAGAAAAAATGTAACGCTAGGGGCTAACACTGAGCTGCCTGTCTGGCTGCCTCAGGCCCCTCTGAGAGGGGAGCCCCACTTGGCCATTTCAGCAGTTCCTCTACATAGCAAAGCATAAGTCATTCAGATCCAGATGGGCCACATCCCAAGAGTCTCCCTAATATTCTAGACCACGCCAGATAGGTCTCCCAGCTAGAAGACTTCAGTTCTGATCCCCTATTCCTCTCTTCCCCATCTTTCCTCCCCAGCCAGGATAAAAGAAACATGGTTTTTCTTAGTTAACAAAGGTTATAAAATGTAAAGAAGACCCTTAACTGCCTCAGTGGTGGAGTTGCCATCCAGTGGCCACCCCAGAAAGGAGCCAAGACTGACATTTGGAAACATGGAGGTAGTGTCTTCGGTGGCCTTAACGAGTACAGGGATCAACTGGAAATCTCAGCCAACACGGAAATCTGCACTAACCCTGTGTGGGAGTGTGGGGCAGTGGTTAGAACACTCACCCAGCATGCTCGAGACCCTGGGTTTGATCCCCAGCATCAAATAAATAGGACCTGGTAGTGGATGCCTGACATCCCGTCCTCATGAGGAGAAGGCAGAAAGACTAGAAACCAATGTCGGTTACATAGTGAGTTCAAGGCCAGGCCCGGATACATGAGACCCTGTCTTAAACAGAGGTGGGTGGAGGTGAAAAGGGTGTTCAAATTTTCCTTCTTAAAGGGGCTTAATGGGGTGAACTTAGCTGGACAGACCTCTGTGGTTTAGCAGAGAGTGTAGCGTTTTCCACATTTAATCTTAGGGCATCTTGGTTAGGTATTTTGTTGTCGCAGATCCCTTATGACACTGAGGCTTATCAGCATTTCTGGTTTTAATGTGGACTGTACAGAAGACTTCATTTCCCAGAATCCATTGGAGTTAAGATGGCTGTATGAGTAGCTCTGACCAATGGGCAGTGCAGAAAGGGAAGGTCATTTCCTGGAGACTGCATCACTTCCGGGTCAGAGCGTGGAGGAGCTATGCAGGACTCACAGAGCTGATTTTCTTGTCATTCAGAACCTTAGTGCTTCAAACTGAGCCAGAGCCCCAAGACAGCAGCCTGTGGTGCCTCGCAGGAGCCGGCATGAGTAGATCTGTTAGCACCAGATGTGTGAAAAATAATTAGAGAATCTAGGTGTGGTGCTTCATCCTAATCTCAGCACTCAGATGCTGAGGCAGGGGGGAATCACTAAATGTTAAAAGCTAGCCTGGGCTACAGGACGAGATCTTGTCTCAAAACAAACAGAACGGAGACGTTCTGCCTTTGCTCAGTAACCCCTACGTTCTTTGCCACCTGAGGTCATCCTGTGTTCCAGCACAAGCAGCTTACCTTGGAGAGGCGCCGTTAGTAGCAGGTGCCCAGCTCCCTGAACTTATTCCTGTCCGGAGTCTCCAGTTCTTTTAGTGGTGTGAGTGAGTTGTAAATACTCCCTGGTCCCCGCTGGTGACGAGCCCACCTCCGAGGGCATTATCGCTGCTGCAGCTACCACCCTGCTGTTCTATGTATGTTGGAGACCCTAATCTACTCCAACTGTCAGCAGCACCCCTTTGCCTCCAGGATTGTGTGGGAGACCAGCATGAATGCATTGGCTTTCAGGAACCCGCTGGGTCGGCTTTGAAGCATTTGGGTCCCTGTCCAGCTGGGTCTAGAGGCTGCAGCTCTCTAGGGGCTCCCCTAGCACCTCTACTCATCTATAGGCTCTTAGCTTCCATTGGGCCACAAGTCTTTAGGGTGGGAAAATAACTCTGTCTCCTTAATGGATGGATCTGAGGGCTTCCGGGAAGCGTGCTTTGATCCGGACAGGTTAGAGCTGCAGGAGATGAAGAAACAGAAGACTGGCTTCTGAATCAAGTGCTTTTGAAAGGCTGCATCTGAGATTGGTTTAGATTGTGTCACAACGCAACCCCACGAACCACTCAAACAATGTGCCAAGGGACGCTTGTGTTTCTCAAACACCATTATGTGGTGGAGACAGAGAAGCAAACACTTGGTGCTAACTCTCTACTGGGTCCTGTTCTACTGGCCTCTTCAACCTCACGACTCAACAAAATTCTATGGTGGTGGGGCCGGGATCATACAGCAGAAAAAAAGAACTGAGCTTGCAGATTACTCTGGAGGGAGAGACATCTAAATAAACACCCAGAAAGTGCCCTAGCCCATTTAAGCACCACCTTTGACAACTTTCTTGACATGGGGACAATGACTCCATGATCTTAGCGATATGTTTCCTTCTTCCTGAGGGAGCACATCCTGGCTCATAGAGGCATCATGAAGAGGCTGACAGAAGAAAGAGGGACATCTGCCAGGGGAAGGTCAGAGACTGCAGAAGTAGCCTTCAGCCAAGGAGTGCCCTGCAGGGACCTGGAGGGCATGGCCCACCCACGGAAGCACCTTCAGCCTAGATCTAGGCAGCCAGAGATTAGGAATGCCCCACCCAGGGACTTCCTGAACTTGCAGTCAGTTTAAGGCTGTTCTTGGAGGCCCAAGACACCATGATTAAGCAAAGAACTGATGTCTCTCCAAGTCCATTAAGTGGAAAGTGCAGCCAAGCGAGGTTAGAAGAGCTGATAATCTCCCTGGATCAGGGGCGCACAGTAGCCCCCAGACTTCATTCACAGAAAGAGCTGCTCACACAGGCACCTGGGACAGCACACAGCCAGGCCTGTTCACTTGGATGATGTCACATGCCTCTTCCCACAGACAGAGCACACTCTACCCAGGTCGAATGGTGGCGTTCTCTGTTTTACTTTTACGGAGCTCCAAGCTGACATCAAGGTCTCTGTGTTGAGAAGGATGACTGTGAACTATTAATCCTCCTGCCTCCACCTCCAGAGTGCTAGCAACTCAGATGTGTGTACCACTATACCTGGTTAATGTGTTGCTGGGTACTGAACCCATCTTCAGGTGCAGTAGGGAAACACTAACCCACTGAGCTGCACCCTGGGCCTTCTCCCTGGACTCTTGACGGTCCTGCCTGGGGTGGGACAGAGAGAGCTGATGGTGGGACTTCAAGCCGCAAGGACGGATGGGGGTCCGGGGTAAGGAAACTGCTTTGGCCTCTAGGTTTGCCCAGCTTCTGAGCTGTGCAAAATGCAGGCTCAAACCAGAGCTAGCTTCCCAGTGACTCACTAGAATTCCAAGAACATCTCTACTTGACAGATGGGGAAAC